>NC_139412.1:0-375000 GCF_905368555.1 Meleagris gallopavo | reverse complement strand
TGTCCATCACACTGCCACAGATGAGACACCAAAACCTGCTAGAATCCATTAGAAATACATCCTGAACCAGTTAAACATTACCTAGAAGATAGCATCGGGAGAGTGTGAAGGTCAGAAATGCTGTCCTTCTAAGAGAGCTGCCTGGAGTTGGAGACACACGGTACAAGTCCCCACGGTGTGTCAATTGAATGTTAGAACACAGAGGTGGTTCAGTTAACTGTGCTTTCCCTCTGTAAGGAACCAAGGGTACGTTTTCTCAGAGTGATGATGAGCAAAAGGGAAGACCGAATGGATTTGCAATGATAGAGGCTTATCCCAGGCTGTGCAGTTTGTACTGACTTAAAGGGTGCGTTTCTGATATCCGTTTGGCCAGGTGACACATGGGATTTCTCACCACAGGCTAACACCATCCTTGGATTTCTGTCCTTTCTGGGTCATTATCCCACCAGATTAAGTAGATTTGGCTTTCATGTGGAGGAACTCTTTCATTTAAGCAGATAATAGAGCCCACTGAACACTGCATCTTTCATAAGAAGCATTGTATTACAGTGAGTTGAGCATGCTGCAACTCTTGGCATATTGCAGCAGATGCTCATAAACACTCACTTGCTCTGGGGTTTGGATCCAGGTAGATGCCATCAGGTTTCTACCCATGGAAGTTTCCTAAAACTTTTTTTTTTTTTTTCCCCCCAAAAGACCTCAAGTTGGCATGCTGATAATTGGCCCTTGAAAGAATCGTTAATTCTTTGCATCCGTGCTTCCTTCCTTCCCGTCCTCAGCAAAGTAATCTTTAGAATCTATATGTCCTGTCACCAGCTCGTATGGCACAGGTCAGGTGCGATGCATGGTCCTCAAAAGGAGGTTACAAGACATGGCTTGCTGTAAGGAGGTTGAATTGCACAGCAAATGACCCCACATCGAAGTCATTCTCTTACATCACACCCCGAAGAAGCACAGGAAATTCAAGGCAGCCCAAGATTTTAAAGCACTTACAGCAGCTTCCCTTTAAGCAGAGCGATGCTCAGCTGTGCTTACAACAGTGGTCACAATGCTGCAATAAACCCCTCAGCCACAGAAAGGAGCACAGTGCCCTGCAGTCCATCTCCTGCAGTCACCACGCACAGCGAGCTCAGCATCTCTGCCTTGTCTGCCCACTGCTCCTGCACCCAAGGACGGCTCTCTGATCTCAGGCTGAGCTGGATATGTTCCTTCTTTGGAAGCAGATTACAGCCCACCGTGTTGCCTCATACTCAGGAACTAGGTGAAAGAAAATGAGTCTGAAAACAGCTGAAATTGTAAAGGGGCCTCAAAGAGGTGATCTCATCTCAGAAGAAATTCCAGCTCAGACATTGTATCAAATTTAGGCCACCAAGGCGCGGCTGCACTTGAATGAGGACAGCGTTCAGGGCAGACCTCAAGAGTGAGCTGCATCACTTAGGGATGACCCTGCAGGAGATCCCTCTTCTGGGGATAAGCAGATGCTGGGACTCTCTGAGATTGATACTGCAGCACATTTTATCAGCCTTAAATAAATTTAAAGCACAACTGGAAAAAAAAAATCATCTTTCCAACAGTTTTTTTCTTTACCTCTTCTGCTCTTTTTCTGCAATTACATGAGATTGAGTTGATGCACCGTGATCAAGTTTCAAATGTTTCAGAAGTGACTTAAGGGCAGAATCCTGTGCTTACACAGCAGCTGAAGTCTGGCAGATGACTCATTCCCTCCCAAGGAATCACCTGGAGAGGGCTCTTTTGTTCCTCCCTTTAATACCTCTGGAGTGGGGGGGGAGGTGGAAATCAAAAACAAATAAACCCAAAACAGTGAAGTTAATGGATAAGTTAAAACTCTGCACTCTTCAGGAAGGTCAGAGAAGCAAATAAACAAAAGGAAACAGAGTTTCCTTTTTTGTTTTGCTTTGCATCCAAGAAAAAGAAGGAAAAAAGCAAAGTTCTTCGTTGGGTTTCAAATCAGCCCTCAGCTTGTAGATGTACTCCCTCATAAGGACACGTAGCCATTTCTCAGAGCAAATCTAACGTTCAATGCTAGGAATAGGGGAGGGATCACCGGGAAAAGTGGAAGCTGTTCCTCCTCACATATAGCCCGCCAGGCTGGACTGTAAGCACTGTGGATGAGGGTCCTCCAAAAAGGTTCGGATACCCCCAGGTTGGGGAGCATTTACAAATGCAATAATAGCAATAGAGAACAGAGCAAGTGACCCAGGTGCCTTGACTGGAACAGGAACGTTCAACAAGATGATATTCTCACCAGCAGAACCAGCACCACCATCAGCACAAGTCTGTATAGACACTGCTTGATTCGTGGATTTCAGTGCCTAGTTCCTTGGGCTGGGTCAGCCTGGCTTGCCCAGGACAGACTCAGACGTGTCCAAAGGGATGCGCAGGTCAGATAAGGTGCCTCATAGTCAGAAGGGTGCTGAGAGGTGGAACTTCTCTTCCCATTAGGGGCTGTAGTGTCTCCATTAGGTTTCTAGCAAGTCAGATGTTTTCTTCATTGAGATTGAAATAAGTGACCCAGGTCAGAGGAAGAGCCAGGTGAGAGCTTAGCAGTGCCAACCTTTCAATTGCTGCTCCAATTGTGTGCTTCGTGCTGGCTGTGTGTGATGAGTTGCTTTGGGCTCTTAGGTTGTCATCCAGCAGACAGTTTGAAGATTACCTCTTATTATTCCAGCACATTTCTCTGTCTGGGCTACAGTCTCTTTTTAGTGTGATACAGGAACTGGCCTGCTTGGATGTGTGTAAAAGATAACAATCCTTTCTGATATTTACAGAGTTTAAAACTATTTCTTTGTGCTTGAAAAATGAAGAGATACAATTGAAATTCTGCACAAGAATCCAATTAAACAGAGGAAATAGCGAACATTGTGTGAATAACTGGGAGTGCTTAGCAATTACTGAGGCGATTTTTCGGTATTCTGAGGCTTAATTCACTCTGGCTTAATTTTCTGTGAGATCTGGATTTTCTGAAGACAATTTTCTGTGCCAGCAAATCAGCACAGCTGGTGCTGCACACTGTCCTTGGCCTTCAACCCACCCAGACTGGCATCTTCTCTGTATCTCATCAATGGAAGGCGATTTAGAGAGTCAGCAGTTTGCAAACAGAGGATACGCTGAGGTTTGAACAGAATTGATAACACAGTGCAGCAGAGAACCTCTGCAGGAGGCAGGACCTGCAGCTCCATTCGCACTGTGGCTCCCGCTGCACACAGCCTGATCACTTAAAGCAATGCCTGCTTTCTGAGCACGTGCTTATTTTCATCATTTACTCAGTCATCCAGGAAACTTTTCAGGGCTTTCTAACAAGACGAGTCATTTCTTGCACACCTCACAAGCTTAAGTTCTATTTCAAATTGACATAAGATTCAGTAACCCTAAATACAATATGCTTTTTTTTTTCCTGTGCAATTACATCAGAAATCAAGATTTAAATAAGCACCAAAAGAGTAAAAACAAAATAAATACCTTGTCTCAGCCTTCTGCAAGCCAAATGCTGAGGCTGGCAGCTGGATGGGGTGAGCCAGGGCTGGGCTGAGCCTGACTTGCAGCACATGGATGTTGCAGAAAGGCACCCTTCCCAGAGTGCTCCAGCAGCACTACGGACTGAAGACATGAAGAAGCGTTCAGGGAAGAACAACTATCAAGCTGCCTGTGAATAGCTGATCTCTTTTTAACATTAGCAGCAAACAAAGGCCATTCCTAGAGCTGTTAGAGTACCAGCTCATCGGCAGCACACTGGTAGATGGGCAAAATACCAGCAGGAGAAATCAAGCAGCAAAACCACCTTCTTCTCAGCTTCCCAGGAGAGCAGTAGTAGCCATGATCTGCACTTTGTGCTCTAAGAATTGTACCAGCTGCACCTCGTCAGCTCATTTCCCAGCTTCGTGCCTGGCTTCTGCTCCTGGTGCTGCTCTGCCTGCTGCTCCGGTGCTGCTGGAGGGAGGGCTGCCCTCGGAGCCGTTGGTTGGGAGCTTCGGGGACTTCCATGCACAACAGCCGGAGGGGCACCTGCCCCACAGGGCAGCCTGGTGGGGTCACCCCAGCCCTTCCTGGGTGGCTTTTTGCCCTTAGATTCTCCTCTGGATTTCTTTTTAAAATCTATTTATGCTTTGATTTCAACTCCCACATAGATTTCAGCCTGTTTTCATGCTGAAATACAAAACAAGTTGATTGTTTATTTCACAAATGACTGACTGGGAAGCCCAAGAAGTATTCCCTCTTCCTCCCCGTCTCTGAGCCTGACTTCTTCTTGAGTTTTTCTAAGGAAATAAAACTCAAGATGGTTATTTGTTTGCACAACTGTGTCCATGCACAAGCAGGTGAGGGTATCTTTTCACTGTCTAAGCATTCTTGTAGAGAAGGATTGCTCCCAGGGGGGCCATGAAATTAAATCCTGGAAGTTTAGTGAACAAAAAGCCATCCGCATTGGTCGTGGCTGGAGAACCTGCTACTGACTTAGCAGAGGTGAGGGCTGTGCAGATGGAGGGAGGATCAGCCTCTCTGCTTCCGATTCCAAGAGAATTACTCTGACGGTTTTATGAAATGTGGACTTAGCTTTTCAACTGATGCTCCAGCAGAGCCTGTATTAAAGATTTAAAATATTAGAGAACTTTTTCTTTTTCTTTTTTTTTTTCTGTTTATGAGTATTTTAAGTTTTCATCCATACCCAAATGCAGTCACAAAGAGCAGAATTGGCTCCAGGGCAAAGCAAGGATTGAGGCAACACAGAGTTGTGTTTGCAACTGCAGTTTATCCTTCATTAACAGTCAATCAAGCACATCACAAACATCAGTTTAGAGGTATTTAAAAGGAAAGTCATACACATAATCTATCTAAACACTCTATTTCAGCAAAGATATTGGCAAAAAAAGCATTTGTACCTCAAAGTTAGCATGTAGACAGGAAAATCATTTGTTAAAGGGGTGGCACAGTCTTTTATGACCACGTGATTGCAACACTGCCCCTCTAAGATGGCTGTACAGCCTCGTTTATGAATTGCTCAGTATGAAAGTGTGACACGTGAATTACATCAGCGTGGTAGGAAGGCTGTATCTGCCAGGGGCACTTATGGTGTGACCAGCAGGTTGGGTGCAAGGCATGCAGATGGATTTCACTGCAGGGGCTGAAGCTGTAACAGAGCAATTCTGTCCTGTTATTCACATGCCTCTCCAGGGTTATGAATTACCTGCCTACTGCACAACCTCTTTCTCTTCAGCACATAAAAACCTTCAACAGGCAGTGCTATGGGCAACATTAGCTGTCAGATTTAAACCCTCATCTGACCAAACATCATCTGTTTTCTCTGAGTCCTCCAGTCCCCATCTTATGGAAAGGAAAAGACTCAGCGAGAAGTAGAGGAGTGTTTTGCAGCAGGGAATTAGGAAATAGACTTGCATTTGTCTAGCTGAAAGGCCCAGGAAATCTACTTTATTCTATTTAAATAGCTGTTAACCTCTTTCAAACTAACCAGTACTTTTTTATCATGCATATTCCTCAGGACCTTTCTGAACTTATGAAATATTCATCCCAAATCTTCTGTGTTGGGGTATGAAACCAACACCTACGCTCAGATTCTGTTGTTCTGCACAGACTTATCAGAATTCAGACTATGCTGTGAGATTCAGGCTCACAGTCCTGAATTTGTGTTTCCAATTTTAAAAAATACGCATTGCATCATATGCACTTTGTTTCCTACCCCTGCTCTTGAGTTTAGGCTCAGTAACTAAACAAAGGCTTACCCACATGCAAGGAATTTAATTGCACTAATTCTGTGCCAATCTATTACATTCATGTGGCATAAATGTGAGAAAGGCTGAATGTTTAGCAGGCAGTAACCTGAGCTCCATTCCTGGCTTTGCCACCGGTCTGCGGAAATCCGTATTTTGTTGCTCTTATTGTAACCTTTCTTGCATCTGAACGTGACCTCGGTACAAACACCATCACGGGTGCTGTGGCAACGACCAGAGGCCAGTCTGTGTCAGACTCTTCAGACTCTCCTGGAATGCTGGCAGTGGTAAACACGCTCAGCACAGATACATAATTTGTAGCGCGATCTGCCGTGTTCTTTAATACAGTGAAGGCAGGTAGATGAGCTCAGGCTGCTGCCACGGCTGTCTGTCTGGGACAGAACCCGGGGTTATGCTCAAAGAAAACCCCATCTTCCCATCTGTTACGTTACCAGTTTATTCCAAATACCCTGTTTCCCCTGTTAAAACAGAAAAAAACACCGAAGGCGTGTTCCCCTGGGTGCACCACAGTCCTCCGACACAGGGGGTGCAGCCTGGTTACTGCATGAGCTCTCTGTTCCTGCAAGCAGTTCAGAAAGCAGCAGCCTTGTCTAAATAAAGACAGCCTTGGCGAGGCACATCGTTCCAGCCGGTGATCGCTGTCAAGGCAGCGTGCGGTCACAGCAAGGCCACAGGGCAGGAACGGAGAGCAAAGAAGCAGAAAAGGCATTTTTGTTGAAATAAACATGAGAGAAAATGCAGCCCAACAGTGAGAAACACATGTAGCTACCATAGGGAATGCCTTGTTACTGCGAAGGAATATTTGTTTCCAGACAGGGTCTTTCTGGCACAGGGGTTTTCAGCCCATGGCCTTTATGCCCTTTCTGAATCTCCAGTCTAGTTCTGAACAGCCAATATAAACAGAAAGAAAGCAAGCACATGTATCCCCTATATTCATAGTGCTGCTGCACACGGCGGCCTGTGTGTGTTCACACCCCCACAGGATCTGAAAAATGGTTATGTTAAAGTTGGATTTCAGCTTCACGGAACCCAGAAGTGGCACAGAGGTGGGCACAGAGGTGGGCACAGAGATGGGCACAGAGGGCCCTCCCTCCCACCCAGCTGCCAGCCTCGCAGGCACGGTACAGCAGCACAGCACTTTCTGTCACAATGCACATACCCAAAGGATGATAAGGGACACTTCTGGCCCTGCACACAGTTTTCTTTCTGACCTAGCCGCAAGGCTGCACGATGACTCTAAACTCACTTACTTCTCTGTATCAGTACCTTGGAAAGCAGAAGCCCAGTTTCAGGACTGCTTAGCACAACCTCTGGGTCAATACAATCTTTAGATCAGACATAACACCAGTTCAAGGCAACTGCACGTTCTGCCTGTGGAACTTATTACGGTTCACTCTGAAAATGGGATTGCCAGGAGGGCTTTCCTCTGAGTCTGTCCCCACAGAGCTGGTAATAAAGGACACGGGTGCTCTTTCTTCTCCAGAACAAGGCTTCTGTTGCCCTTTATAAAGTACAGAAAAGTATAAGCAAAGTGATAGGGTGTAGGAATCTATTTTCATTAAGAAATCGATTGAATCAAGCTTTACTGAGGGTGTAACACATTCTGTTAAATGCTGTTCGCTTTGTGGCTCCTCTGAAACTCTGTTATACAACAGTCATGTCAATGGCAATAATTCTGTTAATCCCAGAGTCTATGACACAGCCTTGATTTCTTACAGAAGCCACAAGTGGCAACCTGATGATAGGAATAACATGCTGGACAATGCAGTGCAGAAAACAGCCTTTCTTCTCACTCCCTGTGCATCATCAAGTTCTTGCTGTACTACAGAGATGCTCAGAAGATGGAACCCCTTGAGGGTTTTGCTTCTTACATGCCTGACCCAGCTCCAGTGTTAAAATTATCTCTAAAAATGCAAGGTCACATCATTCATGCTGCCCTGATTCAGAGCATGGACCCGTGGGGCACTAAGGGGTTTGTGCAATTAGGGAAGAAAATAGAAGTGTTCCCATCCTTTGGTCAGTGGGGTTTTGTGGCTACTGTTCTTAGATGAAAAATGCTATGTGTTAAGGGAAGTGACGTAAACAAAATCCAGTTTCTAATTTTGTATTGTATTCCCACTTAGGCTTCTCAAAGGAACAGCGAAAAACATCCAGCCCAGGTTCATAAGTGAACCAAGTGGAATAAAGAGGTAAATACCATAATTTATCAGGGTTGCAGTCCCTACAAAACAACTACTGAATTCAACAGGATGAGTAAATCATTACAGTTTGGCATTTCAGAACATTGGCAAAAAATACATAGCAAAAAAGAGTGATTCATCCAAGTAGTTGAAGAAAGGGAGCCATCTAAACCTTCTAAAGCTGCTGACCAATAAACAGACTGCAAATTCAGTAGGTAATAGTGCAAATTGGAGAAAAACAGGGAGAGGAAGAGAGATAAGGAGTCACAGTCTGAAAAGCGAATAAAAGTTTGAATGGGGAAAACATTGGGTAGTTCAAACTGGGAAATAGTCTCTTCTGCTTAATCACAGGCAATAAATCGTGCTGAGAGAATAATGTGTGACATGAATGCAGGCAAGCAGCTTGAGAGAGACTCAGATGGAAAACTGAGTTCTGAATAACTCTGAGCATGCAGTAATTGTCAGATCTGCGTCCTTACCAAGAACCAGGCACGCATTTGACTTGTGAACTCTGAAGAAACCCAGACAAAAATGTTGTGGCCACCCCTTGCTCACAGAGCCCATCGGGCTGCTCTGCACTGCACTCCTGAGCTGATGGGAGGTGACATAACTCAGCAACTACATCCAGATGTTCAAATGCTGCAGACTGAAGCCTCCTGTTCATCAGCTTAATCAGCATGAAAGACATTATGTAGTGCTACAAAGGCATGAGTAACTTCTTCAGCTACCAAAACAGCTGATGCCACATGCAAGCATTTAAACAGTATAAAATGTCTTGTCGAGCAGGTAATAGGAAAGTTTGTTCCTTACCGTGTGATTTCCCAGGTATGCAATGCCTCCTCTTGAGGGAATTTTCCATCCCAGCATCATTTATTTCTTCTCTTTACAACAACAAAGTTCTGTGGTAGATGAGAGCATTTGCATGAGAAAGATCAGATGTGCATAGCTTTGCAAATGCCTGAGCAGGACATTGCTCATAATGGCAGAACTTATTCACTATTGATTATTAATTATCTTTGAGATCTAATAATGAAAATGTTTACCTGGAAGCCTGGCATACTGCCATGAACTACAACACAAGACAAGTTATATTTTTTGCAGTGTAAAATGACGTGGTAACGTATGGTTTCTCCTTTTGGTGCAAGGAATTGCTGTTAGTAAGGAAACCTAAACGGACTGAGGTTGTGGAGCACTGATAAATGCTTGTCAAACTCTGCACAGCAAGGACACATCCTGAGCACCACCACACCTCCAGTTTGTGTCCTTCCCTTCAGGACAGCGATGTGTCTCCACTCTGCACTCCAGCAGAACACAGCCAAATCCAAGTGGTCATTTGGATGGTGGCTGTGGCAGCCATTGGAGCTGCTGTGCTCGTTGTGTTGAGGAACGTGGTTTAGTGAGAGCTGTTGTGACAGGCGGACGGTTGGACTGGATGATCTTGTAGGTCTTTTCCACCCTTGGCGATTTTGTGCTTCTATGATTCCGTGACCATGCACAGGGGATGTGTGGTGTTCCTCCAAGCACTGATCAGGGAGCCCTGCGCTCTCCAGGAGCACAACGGAAGCAGCTGGGTACACTGCAAGAGAAGGAGCTCAGCTGGATCAGTTGAGCCAAGTCCAGGCTTTCAGTCTACAAGGAAACGTGGGGTTAAATGTCCATTGTGGGTCGACCAACTGCCAGCCAAGTTTCCAGGTAGACAGAAGGGGAATTTGGGGTCAGCATTTGGGAAAACTGATGCTGGCAGAAGAAAGGAAGACATCTTACTAAGGAAATCAGCCTGAAGTAAGATTTCTTTTGTGAAGAACTCCCTGTATTTGCAAGCCCGGTGCATATAGACTGTGTGCAGCTGTGGACAGCAGCTGAAGCATATATCTACCTCCTGCCTGAACAAAAGTCATGGTTTTGGACAGCACTTATTCTGGCAAGCAGGTATAGAAAGCTGACGTGACTGTACCTGGGTGGCATAAACACAAACCAGAATTCATAGCTAATTGCTAATGTAGATTTACCCTTTGTCCTTATTACTTTGCTTTTAAACAGACATAATAAATGCTGTCCACTACTTAGATTTATTCTGAAGGAGTCTAAACTTCCTCAGTTCACCCTTTAATCATTTTCTGGCATATGCTTTTGTCCTTCATTCCAAAGTGCTTATAATAAATAAAGATCTGGAAGCAGTTGCAGCGGTGTGGTGTGTTTCTTAGCCTATACATCTTTCTGTTCTCTGTTGTTCTTTTGCTTTTCAAACATGCAGCCTTTGTACCTCAGTTTCAGAGACCTGAGAACATCAGTATTTAGCAGTTTGCATTCTGCATCAGATGTCTTATGAAATGTCTGCTATGAGCTCATCTCTGATGTTAGTAGCAGTGACAGTTCTTGTGCCATATGGCAAGGAGTCAGAGCAACTTGCTGCTAATTTGTTGTCATCTTGTCTTCAATATCTGAACATGAATAGAAGGCACGTGCTCGTATCTGATGTGGGTTTGGGGCACAAACCAAAATATGGGGTATATCTTTTTTTTCCCTGTATGTACATTCACACGCTGTAACAGCTTGTCCTTAGAGGCTGTGGAGTCTTCATTCTTGGAGACAGCCACTACCCACCCAGGCACAGCTGGGCAGCCTGCTCTAACTGCTCCTGCCTTCATGCAGGGGGTCTGGACTAAGGAATCTCCATGGGCTCCTTCTAATCTCAACCATTCTGTGTCTCTTCGCTATGTCCTTGCTTGTGAAATACTAATAAATGCTGCATGTGTTGCTTTATATATTATTTCCATCTGTAGAAAATATCCATTACTTCTTTTGCCCAAATAGCAATTAAGAGTCTTTATTTACAGCATTCTTTTTTAAAGCATGCTGTGGTTTTTGGATGGAAAATAGCAGAAAAGTTCAAATGATTTGTCTTCCAGCTGCCTGAATCATTAATGATTCTGTCCGCCAGATGATGTCACCTGCATGTACACAGGCAAATGCAAAAGAAATTCAAGACTTCGGAAGAAATTCTTCGCCATGAGGGCAATGAGGCCCTGGCACAGGATGGTCAGAGCAGTGCGGGTGCCTCCTTGCTGGGCTGGGTGGGTCTTTGGCCAACATGGGGAGGGGTCTGGAGCTCAGGTCTCATGAGGAGCAGCTGGGGGAGCTGGGATTGTTCAGTCTGGAGGAGTCTGGAGAAGAATCAGGGGAGACCTTACAGCTCTCTATAACCACCTGAGGGGAGGCTGTGGTGAGGTGGGGTTGTTCTCTTCTCCCGTGTACATAGTGATGAGATGAGAGGGAAAGGCATCAAGATGCACCAGGGGAGGTTCAGGTTGGATGCTGGGAAAATTTTCTTCTCTGAAAGAGTGGCCAGGCACAGAATTGAGCTCTGGTTTTCCTGAGAAAGATCTCAAAGAGTCTCGGGTCGTGACTACTCAGATGGTGCTGGGCAAGTCTTCAAATCCTCTCAGGAATTGCAAATCACAGCCAAAATTTGGAGGAACTGCAAGGTAACAGCATACTCCCTAATTAGGTTCCAAGCACTCAACAGAGCTAAGATTTCTAATGCAGTTCCTCCACAGTCTGCCAGAGCCACGCTGCTCGGTCCAGCTGAAAAGCAGGGGAAATAATCCATGACTCTTAAACACATGAAGGAAAATATCGTAATTACTCTATGACTGCTGTTCTCAAAATACGGGGCCTTGAGCTGATTTCCAGTCATTTGCTCCTAGCTGACAGTGTTTCCATAAGCACTCAAAGGTGCACTTGGAGGGTCCTTTATACAGTCAAGCTGAAAAAGGTTCTGATTTGTGAAGGAAAGCAACCAGCAGCGCAAAGAGAGCTCACTGAAATACCTGAGAGGACGTGAAAAACAGCCAGCTAAGCATTGCTGGTTTCTTGAAAAAGATGGTGTTAATAGCACGAGAATGTTAGTCTGACTGAAAACGAAAGAAAAAGTTACTTGATGACCAGAGCCGAGTCTTTCCAGTGTATGCAAAGGATAATAAAATGAAACACCAGGAAAATATCACATCTCACAATCGTGGCTGTAATAACATCAGACTTCCTAAATAATGCTGATGAATGTGCTCAATAGATTAAAAAACAAACAGGAATAAAAAAAGTCACGTGAATATAAATAACACAAAGCTGGAAGCAATTAGGATTGATATCAACAATTTAACATTTTTCAGCAAGAATGACAAAATAATTCACGAACTTCTACTGGCTAAACATGCTTTATGTGATTTGAAGAAACTTATCCCTTGGATGGGGCAGAATGGAGACCTGGGGAGCCTTGCTGTGTCAACAGAGTGAAAGAGTGACATAATGGCAAAGGTGGGAAAAGGCCCTTTTGTCCCCCATTTAGGATATAATTAAGTTGGCATAAAGCAGAAATAAAGTAGCTGTGAATCAAAGTTCTACTCTTCTGCAGGGGTTATCAAGTACTGCGTGTTCTGATAAACCATTGCTATTTTCTCCTTGGTAACATGACTTTTTCAGGACAGCGTCAATATTTAAGAACTGAATGTAAGCAGTGAGGAGAGAAGCTGTAAGCAAAACCTTCAGATGAGTCAATGATGTATTTTAGATTGCTGCAAACCCGGAGCGCTCTGAGAAACAATGCTGTGCTAATGCTGTCCTTGGGATCTATAGGAATTTTGGGAAACACAGGAGAAAAAGAGAAAGAAAAAGGAATGTTTGTATGCTCTGTGAGCAGCGAAGGCCATAAGAATTGCTTCTTCAATCTCAACAGTGGAAACTGTAGGCATTCGTTTATCCCACTTCAAGGCAAAGATACCAACGTCTGTTTAACTCAGCCACTGTCCGGGATACATAAAACCCACGGGTGCTCTCTGCCTTCGCATCTGCTGAAATGGTCACAGGGTGACATGAGGAGGTGCAGCACAACACCCCAGTGTGTGGGACCCCGGGTTTCCCCCGAGGATGGCAGTGCTGCAGCACGAGGCCATGCAGAGGTGTGGAGGAGCGGCCTTAGGCTGCAGCTCTCCCAACTGCTGGCAATGAGAGCACACCTCTGACTCAGCGACGGCTGTGGAAATCATGGATATATGTGGAGAATGTGCTTTGCTCACTCATCTTAAGCACTGCCAAGGACGAGGAAGCTCTGCTTTACAGATTTGAAGGCAGGCTATGTTGTTACCAACTACATGGCATCATTTAAGGCAGTTTTGCTATGCTAATAAAGCACAAAGAAATGACACCCTTCTGGTACTTCTCACCCTTTCCTTCTTTTATGATTTGCAACTTTCAATTTACATCAGTTGTCAAAAATGATTTTGTTAATGCTCCTGCCTTTACTATCTTTACTATCTGTCCCAGGCCATTCGATTCATACTGCCTTCATCTCACTGCTGCTCTTTGCAGCTGCTATGGAGCATTCTTATTCGTGAAGTGATGGGGCAAGTTTCAAGATCAAAAAGCAAATAAATGCTTAAGAATGTCTCTACAAAATTAAAATCTCCCTAATCTTCTACCCTTATCTGTATTTATGTGTTAATTTCATGGCTGGAACGAGTCAAAATATAAACAAAACTTTCTCTGCTGCCCATCCAAATGGAGGAGACTAAAGACTTCAAGGAAATGGGCTGAAATGGTTAAAGAAAACCCTCAGTTTGAACACCCAGCTGCTGCTCGGCCTTTCCAACATCCTCTCTTATACAGTGAGACAGTGGAATCGTAATCTTCTTTTAATGGGAGTGACTGAAATACCCAGCAGCCATTTAGATCACACTGTGAAGTTCACTTCTCTGTGTAAACAGACGAATGGACTGTGAGCAATTTGCATTTCCAAACTCCCTACTTCTCCTTTCCTATCTAAGTGCAGTACTAGGTAGCCCACTCTGGACAAAGTGCATCAAGTCAAGAGTTCTTGAAAGATACTGAAAATTAATTCTAAAAAGCGGATAAAAATGACTGCAGTGTTACAGATAATGAAATATTTGGGGAAAAAATAGTTTACTTATATAATTTTGTTTTGAGAATGACTAATACATCATTTCTATTGGCTCCAATACATGCTGGCACAAATTAACACACAAGATACGGGAAACTTCAGTTTTTCCCAAGGCTCCTAGATCAAGAATGTGAGCTTTATAATCCTCTGTGTCTTTCTGTGCATTAATGACCTTTGTCTGTGGTTGGCTGCCCAACCATGCTGGCCTCAGAAAGGAGAGTTTTGTTGTGCAGAATTTTCTTCTAACACAACAAGAAGTCTGTGTCACCTGGGTCATCACGGCCTTCTGAATCTCCATGGGTAGCCACTATAGTCAATCTTTAATAACAGGACAGCACAAGATAAATTGCATCAAAGCGATTGAACTTTTACCAAAATAAAAACATGCAAAGGAATATTTCAATATCCAATCATCACAATTTTCTGCGCGTTTGTCTCTGCGAGCTGCTGCTACGCTACCACACAATTAGCACACTCATTAACGCTCTTTTACAGTAACCAAAATCTATCGAATGTGCTAACTGTCCTTTCAGCTCACAGTGCTGTACAACCTACTGCAAGCCCTACAAACGTCTGGCCACTGTGGTGCAATCCTGCCTCTAACAAGGGAACGGTCACTGCTCAAAAAGCCAATTTTTGCATTTTTGTCTCTTACGTAGCCTCCCCGTGTCTGCCACAACCAAGCTAAGGAAGGGCACTGCCATCTAACCTGATCTGAAAGCGGACACAATTTCAGTAATACCTGCTATGAAGAATATTACGAGGGCTGCTTCAAAAGTAATGCCCCCTATTTTACAATGCCGGTCAGAGTTGGATGGAGGCGATGTGGCAGCAGGGTTGGACGTTCCTGCCAGGATTCATTCGGTGCTGTGGCAGAGGGCAGCTCAGGGACAGTCTGACAGAACGGTGCCTCACATGGGAATGCAAAGGGTGGAACTGAACTCCTCCGTGAGGAATAATATGCACCCACTGATATTCACTGACACTCACTGGGCCTTTATGGAGCCCTGGGTGCGGCTGCGGGCAGAGCGAGGCGCTGGGTGCTGCGTTTCAGTGGTGCTGACAGCGATGTGAAAGACAAGACGCTGTGGATGGCCATGCAGATATTCATGAGCACAGCATGCGGGATCTTGTTCACTGCTGGTGAAAATGCACAGATAATGGTGATGACTATGTTGAAAAATATTTTTTATAGCTGAGAACTTGCTCTATCAAATAGTGTTATTGTGCTCTTTTAATCTATTCCAGTTTCCATGGGAATAAATAGAACCATTGCTTATGCCTCGGTGTGCACATATTTACTATCAACAAGCTCATGTAACTGCTCATGGACTTAGCACTTTTTTTATAGAAGCTCCCAGTCCTGATTCCCTTTGTCTGCAGTGCTGAAAAGCTGACTGCTTTTCTCCATAGCCCATTCCAATGGAGAGACCCCACTACTAAAAATCCACATCACGTTCCTGAAGTGCATTTTTCCAGCTTGAGTTTTCAGCCTTTACATTGTGTTATGCCTCTAGCAGGCATTAATAATTGCACAGCATGTTCTTTCCAGGAATGTCTCCAGTGATACATCTCTATGATAAGTATTTCATTCGTTTCAGACAAAAACTATGGAGAAAATTAATACCTCTTCAGATCCAATTCTCACTGAGCAACAATCAGTGGCCCATGCTGAACTCGTTACAAAGCTGTGAGCCCAAGCTTAGCATCAGCTGTGCTTTAACACCTATCTGTTACACACAGACACTCTGATTTCCTTGTGTCCAGTGCTACTGAACACAAGTGCCACACTGCTGGCATTGTTGCATTCAGGAAGTTATCCTTTAAAAAATGGGGTTTTGTCCAGATCTAATCCACCCAGTTCCTCTTCCAGCTTGGCTCCCCATGCAATATATTCACCAGCTTCTGTTCGTGCTTTTGTGGGAAGAAGTAAGGCTGCATCTGAAAAGCTATCAAAGAACTTGGCAAAAACCTGCGTACGTGGGGTGAGAGGATGCTGGAGGAAAGAAGGAATAAGCATCTCCTCATTCTCCTCTTAGATGTCTCACATTGCATTTTTATATTTCTGCATTCTAATCTTTGTGACAAAATGTATAACACTGCATTTGTGTGTGCAAATAGGACAGGCACTGTATAGCTTACTCCACAGCTCTGTTGTTTACTTCTTTCAGATCAGTCTGCTTGGGCTTTGACCTTCAATCTCATCAGCCAGCTGCTGAGCCCTAAATTGCTGTGCTGGGGTCAGCACTACCAGCTGTCAGCTACAAGACTCTCTTTTTCCATCAGGATGAACTTTCTCTCCGCATCCCATGCATAAGCACGTAAGTCATCACACTTACAGACATCAATACAGTCAAAGTAAAAAGCCAGCATATCGGAGCACTCAGCTTCCTGACACATCCAGAAGGCCGTGTGAATATCCAGAAGGGAGAACTGCTGTTTTCCCCTCCACACTCCTCTCTCCATCGCTGTTGAATGGGCAGTTCTTGTAGTATTTGCAGGTGGCACAAGGTGTGGACTTCTGCAATGGTAGAAAAGTAAATGATGATGGTGATGAGAGACTACTGTTTGGGTTTGTTTGGTTTGGTGTTTTTGTTTGTTTTGTTTTTTGTGGTACTTGCCATGTTGATATAACATGAGGATCAAAACTGCATGTTCTTCTTGGAAAAAAAAAAAAGCAAGGATATAGATGAAAGCCCTTGGGACAGCAGCATCAGGGACAAACATTCGTGTTTCTACAGAGAGCCCACCAGCACACTTACACTCTGTGTTGGCTTCTGAAACAGATGAGGCTCCACTACTTTATGCCTTTCAAAAGGGGATAGTCCTTGCTTCAGGACTTTCCAGTATAGAACAGAAGCACAGACGTGTGGAGCAAATTCACAGGAACAAAAGATAGAGACACCTCAAGTCACTATACATAATTTCGTTTTTGGTGTTTTTCTTGTTGTTGCTGTATCATAAGATCTTATTCAGAAATTTATCAAACATCACTTTTAAATGTAGAATTAAATAAATAAATGTAAATTAAATAAAGTACTAGAGTCTGGGTTTTTTTCTCCTCCTTTCTACTCCTAGTGGAAGAGGAACAAAGTACATTTATACATGAAGTGCTTCCTTTCTTTTCTTCCTCAAACTAAGAAGTTTAATGTAAATCAAACACCTCCAACCCATGTGGCAGTTTGCATTTTGAATGGAATTCTTGTCTCCATTAGGCTCTTCATTTTCCTGCCATCCTAACATTCTTTTTTTGCACCTGCTCCAGTTTGATTTTTAATTAGTAAATCTAATTGTAAGATAAACACATTGGAACAATGGCACAAAACAGGGCCATGATACCATTTAATTGCATTTATCTAGCTTCTCATGCAAGTCGTTATTTCTCAACTACCTCTGACAGAAGCCTCCCAACATAGGAAAGCCACACCTCAGAAATACAGTGAAGCAGCACTTGGGGAAATAATCCCCCAGAGAAGAAACAAAATGACAGCAACACCAAAATAACAATATCCATCTATTTCCTCCTCCTCAGCTTCTTGTGCCAGAATTATTGGTACCCACCAGACCTCACACAAACAAACCTATCTGGTCTGTAGGCTGTAACACTGCCTTCTGCTGAGGTCACAGTGCCAGGGGATAACTTTGATCAGCAAACCACTGCAGACTTCATTCATTTATTAATGTGCTTCCTTCATACTAGGCATAGTTCTGCAACCAAAGGTCATCCGACTAAAACATTTTGGCCAGTGCCCAATCAGCAACGTTGACCACAGTTCAGCTGTATTGACGCTAAAAGTTTCTTAGCCTTTGGTAAGTTAGCCTTACCAAAGTTTTTAATCATCACGTCTATCACTTGGATTTTTGGCTGTGTTACTTTTTACATCAGCCTTTGGAATGGAATGGAATAGATCTCTGCCTACAAAGTTAAGCAGATGCCTGTTACGTGCTTACTGACTTTGATCTGTCAGTGAAACAAGCACACCCTCCATTCTGTGTTGTTTTTGTTGTTGCTTTTATTAACAGCTAATTATTTAACCTCAGATCTATTAGAAAACCAGTGGGCAATGGCAGACTACCTGACTTAGTAGTGCAGCTGCATTTGGAGACAGATCCACCTCAGTGTTTAAACAAAGTAATGCAGTAGGACTGTAGGACTGTAACTGTGCCATGATGTAAGAACAGAGTGAGTTTCTGTTCTTCTTTCCCTTTTTCCCAGTCCTACTTTCACCTCTAAAGCAGTGCTCTTTTACTTATGTCCATTCTTACACTACAAATTTACTCCCACTGTGGGATCAGAGTCCCATTTCTTCCTTGAAAGGAAATACGACGTTGCTGCCTTCTATCCTGGTCCACTCTGCAGGCAGCTCAGGAGGAGTCAGTTTCCTCAGAGACACCTTTCCCAGGTTTCAGTGCACTGTGCATGGCCCGAGTTTTACATTCCCTACTGATACACCTCAGTCTTCACTGAACCTTTTCCTCCTTTTGTACAATTCTTGCAACATTAATATCCAGGCACCAAAAAAACTGAAAATGAATTCTTAGGCCATCTCTAAGAGAGTTTGCAGAATAAAGCCTGAATTATTATTTCTTTTATTACCTTACATGTCCTTTTGGGTAGGGGGAAAAAAAAAAAAAGTCCTTCCCTGCTCTGCTGGGATAAAAAGTTTTACCTGCCATGTAAATCACAGCATCACCTCCCTACCCTCATCCCTTCTTTTGGATAAATATCTCCATCATTCAAAAGTGAGATAAGGGAAATACAGCAAAATACTGATGAAAAAGTCAACGTGATCATAAGCTGAACGTTTTCCAGAATCTAACAACTAATTGATGCATGTCATTCTTACAGTTACAGAAAGGGGAAATGCTCTTTAACCTAATTAAAGCCATGCTGAGTCTACAACAGAGATGTATGTAGTTCATTACCTAATTCTTAATCAACACACAGCAACTCAGCCATTATCAGAAACAGATTTGTGCACAAGAAGTGATCGCGTCCAAGCAAGTCAGCTGCGTCAGAATGAGGCTGAAGGAATGGATTTTGTGGAGATATTCACTGATTACCGACTTCTCTTTTGAAAGAGAATTTACCTGTTTCATACCATCCACCGCCAAAGAGTGGAATAACCTAATTGCCACACTGGGAATATAATGGGAGTTAATCACAGAATCCAGAGCTAAACTCAGAACTGTTGGTACTTGAATCCCATTTGGCTCTGGCTAGTCCTGCACTGCCTTGCATGGAATTTCATTTCGAAATTATTATTTTTTCCATGGTTACTCAAGAAGTGAGACATAACTTCTTCACACAGAGAACTAAACTCTGGACACTGTTCTTTTAAAACAGACATGTTATAGGAAAAATCACGCTGTTTCTATTTGGTAGTGCTTCATTATCCCTTTATCAGCACAGTTAATATCTTTGCTTATAAATTCATGTGTGGATTAATGAGAGAAAAGCAGCACGGGCTGCACGGCGAGAGTGCAAGACACCTGGTGACTGAAGAGCAGGGAAAAGACATACATGTTTTAGCTGAGGATTCATTAAAATACCTCAGCTGTCCTATTTCTGCTGTGTCTGAAAATCTTATTCATGAGCCCAAGAGATCCCTGACAGCTTAGCTGGAAACTCATCGGCTTTCATTGTCATTCATAGAGTTTGTAAATAATGACTTACACTTGGCAGCGCACACTACACCACGAGGCTTACAGGAATGGGTTCGCACTCCTTACCAGGTGCCTGACAGCACATCAAACCTCAGGGGGAAGAGTGCCCCAGTGATAGAAGATAAGGAACAGCACTGCAGAAAACAAGGCTAGGAAGGGTCTTAGCAACCAGATAACCCATCTGTTTACCACAGAGCTGATCACAGCTAACTGCTCCTGACACACACCAACCTTTCCTTAAACACAGGCAGTAATCGATACTCCACCACCTTCCCAGACAATCCATTCTAATGATTTCCTTGTTCTTTGCCAGTATTTTACTTACTGTTTCACTTTTAATCAATCTTAATGCAGTTTAAACACATCATTTCTTGCCCTACGCAGCATGAACTCAACAAACAAAAAATTCCCTTCCGTACAAGAGCATTTTACATATTTGTGAGGAGTTATCTGCCTTTACAGGTTATGAAGACAGGTTCCAGGATCTCTGATCGTGTGGCAGATGCCTATGACACACTACTGAACTTTGTCATTCTGTCTACAGTCTCTCCAGGCAGTTTGCAACTTCTTTGGAGTGTAGTCCCAACGAGATGTTTTGTCTGAGGATTTACCAAAACTTAACTGAGCCACAAGATTACTTCACCTATTCTGTCGGCAGTATTCCTCATTAAACATCGTACTATCAGTATCAAACAGTAGGTCTCTATTTTGTACTGGGCTTGTGTACCAATATAACTCTCCATCTGCCCCTGGCCAACCATTCATTCCCCATCTCAGATCTCAGCACATCATTCCTCCTCCCATACCCTGTTGTTCCCTTTATGTCATCTCTGTACTACGTCCTACAGCTTTTCAATCATTCTTCCTATTTGCCAAGAGTATTAAGAGCTCTAATAATGCCTTTTACCATCTGCCAGGCTTTCCAGTTTCTGCAGCTGCAGTTTTAATACATTTCTCATTTCATCCCAGAGCACGTTAAAGGACACACTGAACACAGCCAAGCCAAGAACAGAGAAACTAAATTCCCATCTGAAACATTTCACCAAAAATATTGATAAAGGTTTCCATGGTACTGGTTCCAAAGACTTCTGGGCCTGATAATTTCCTAGCTTGCTTATGACCACATCATCTTAAATCACTTTCAGCCAGCCTTTCAACACATCAAGTCTATTTAGCACACCATGACAGGAAATGCAGCAGTTTTGACGTGACTGACTTTGAGCACCTTCATGTCAGTGGTGTTCTCTTCCATCGTCTTCCAGTACTCCCACTCCAATCTTTCTGTATTTACATACAGCAAAGCCTTCATAGAGCTGTGGGCGATACTACAAAACTCTCAAAAATCAGAACAAAAAGTAGAATCAAACTACAGCCAAGAAGATTACAGGGTTGGAGGGAATGTTTTGGTTTGTTTTTTTTTTTTAAATCATTGTTGCTGCTGTGCCTGTTTCAAATTAGAAGGAACCATTTTCAGGAAGCATGCTGTCAGCTGAACAAACAGCACAGATCTACTCCAGCTAGACAGAAGAGCAGACAGAAGTGCAGTGCAGAAGGGGGAATGGTGGATTCATTCTGTCTGATCGTGGCATATACAAAAGTTTGACATGCCAAACTCCTACCTTGTGCCAACATCAGGAATGTTCTCTGACTGCTGATGAACCCAGAGCTTCGTAATGCACAAAGGCACACCACCAGGCAGTGTTGTAACCATGGTTCGATTTTTGGAGCTCTCAGATTCTTACTTAACCATGAAATATGATCTGCTTTGAAACGCTGTTTTGTTTCTACAGTATTTGTACATCATCCAAAAACTAAAGAAATGTTTGTTTGCAGACGAGGACAGCAACCATTTATGGACATTCTCTTGACCTCGCTGCGTTAGCTGGAGCTGGTCAGACTCTGCTCTCCCAACTCAGCACTGAAGCACTGCATAACCATTACCCAACGTGTCGTGTTCAGGGGACAGCACTCGTGTGATCCCATCTGCCAACAGAGCTGTGGAACTCCGAGCTTGTGAGCGAGGCTGAGCAGCTGGGATAGCGCTGACTTCAGGCAGCACAGCTGTTTGCAAAATTCTTGTGTTTCTGTAGCCTTTCAGGACAGGTCACAGAGGAAAACAATGCCACCACTTACACTAAAATAGCGGAAGGTAAGAAGGTCCAATTTCAGCTTTCTGCTCTCAGGAAACGTCTACAAAAATAAGATACCACAAAAGCTCATTTCATCACTAGCATCTGTGGTGGCGATTCTGTCATCAGAAATGAAAAATGAAGCAGGGGGAGACAAAGCCCGGGTCTGAAGTCCTACATAAACCTCAAGAAGTGCTGCATAACGGGAGGGGCTGCCTCTCACCACAGAGAGATGTGCAACTCCTTCAGCCAGGGCAGCACCCCTGGGCTCTGTGGGCCAGCCAGTGAACAGAGCGCAGAGGCTCACAGTCCTCAAACAACGCCTGAAGCAGTTCTTATTGCCCATCCTTTTTATGCAAATGAGTAAATAAAGATGCAATTAATTTGAGGAGTCTGACGCATTGAATAACAAGGAAGTATTGATATCAGACAACTACAATTGAACATTGGCAGGAAAGAAAAAACAGTTTGGCAAAAAAGGAGGGATAAGTGAAGGAAGGACCTCAGACCAATGATGCTGTAAGAAGACTCCCGTTGTACAGAACTGTGCTTTCATGGAACCCATAGATGAAGTAGTCCAGTAGAAAGAGTGTGTTAAAAAGGCAAGAATATTTGCATATGTTCAGTAAGCAGCTAACATGTAATTGAAGCAAAAGTAGTTCGTTACATAGAATCAAACTGAATACTAATCAAATTTATCTAACTACCATTTATTTAACTTAGCATCTCAACGCCATCTCACCAGCCAAACGTAACTGGCATTCATTTTTATAGATGCATGCAACAAAGGCACGAGTAGGATGCTGGTCTGATTACAGTATCTGCACAGCCACGTGCATTTATCTTCATGCACAGGGGAGCACATCACAACAGTCTTTAAAATCAGGTTACAATATCTTCGGGAATTATTTAACTACAGCTGATTTTCTGTGGGGAATTGAGGTATGTAGAAGGTGCCCTCTTTACAGCATTATAACAGACCTGAGAATTGTCTGTGGATGGGGCTTACAAGAGAAATCATGTAATGGAGGAAGAAAAATGAAAAAGGACAGAACAAGCAATCTAGATCCCACAGCAGAAAACACAGATCACTGTTTTTTTTACCTGCCAAACTACAGCAGATATCTACATGCTTCTTATGGAGAGGCAAAAGGGATGGTAACAGCATGGAAAGTAAACCTGGGGAAAAAACTGGAATTCAGACCATTTTCAGATTACACTTCATAATATTTGTAGATCTATAGAAAGTTCTGTGGTTCAGCTGCACAGACACAACTTGCTGGCAGTGCCCCAACTTCATCCGAGCACCTCTTTGGGTGCCACAATAAGAAGAAAGTCCACCCCCAGCAGAGTGATATCAGCAGTGGATGTGCCCCAATAAGTGCCACCAAAAGTAAAGGTCCAGACTGTTGCACATGGGTATCACGGCTACATGCTGTCTCTGCTTTTTCCTTCTGGGAGCAATGCGCAAAGCATTCACGCAGGCAATGTCACCTTCCTACTTCTGTTCTGAAATGGCAACTGAATGCATTTTTCGCATGAAACATGGAGCACAAATATTGCTCCAAAACATTATGGCTGTGGAGAATTCAAAAAATAAGAGGAGATTAAACAGCCATTAAGTCTCTAGCATTGGTTTTAATAGCACTATGTCTCAAATATTCTTGCATACTGATGCACTGTCTTTCACCACAAATTCTAAGTGCAGACTGTGGGACTGCTAAAGAGTAACAGAGCAGTAGGTCAGTATTCTGAAAGACCTGAGAGAATTGTATAAAAGAACTGAAGAAAAAAAAAAAAAAAGTAAAATTTTAGGACTATTTGTTCCACTGTTAAGAAATGGAGAAACCTCAGAGAAGGACATAGGTACAATTCCAAGCTGAAATGAGGGATGGTAAGACTAGGGAATATCTGGCAGAAGAGGAGCTCTGCATTGCATCTGTGGATGTTCCCACAAAGATCACACAAGATTAGTATAAAGCCTTTGGTGATGGTCTTAACTTCATTCAAGTTCAATCTGTGCTGTTTATCCTGGCTTCACACACTTATTCATAGCCTCCCTGTCCCTATGCTTGCTTATCCCTGTGCTGCAGTGACTCATAGTGATGCTCAGCATCAGTGACACAACGGGCTGCACTCAGTGATTCAGCACAGATTCACCCAGAGCACCATGAGGAGGAGCACCTCACCATAAGGTGGAGGGGAATGGGACAAACATCTGCTGCTGGGAGCAGTGCTGCAACAGGAAGGGCTCCTTGGCCGCTGCAGAGCAGCCCCCAGACACCTGTGTGAGCTCTGCCAGCCCCAGCCATGAGAGAACGCACCTGTCCTGCATTGCACAGGGCAGGGACCACTCGCTCAGCCAGGCATAACTGCCAGACACCACAAACACGAGCAGAAACCATTCCTTCCTTTCCTGCAGACAAACCCACTTCTGCCTCCCAACGATGGGAGCCCATTTTATGCAACGTGGAGCATCAGTTGCAACTGTCTCATCAAAACTGCCATCAGACACAAACCAGCGCAACAGGAGCAGCAATATTGTAACAGCTCCGGCTGCTCTCCCGGCCCACAGGGCTGCAAGCTGAATCACTGCAGGTAGCCCAACACAGAGCAACAAGTGCCCAGATAGACTTCATTGTAACAGCATTTCAGCCAGTTTAACACAAAATACAAGTGTTCTTGCAAGGACACACTGCTATATACTGGCAAACTTCCCCGTTGTCTTCTCCGGGGTGTAGCAGCACTGAGATGGAGGTTCAACAAAACCTCAGAATGATTTTACCTTCATGAAAGAATAAATCCTGGAAGGCACTGCTGGACTGCCACCTCCTATCGAAAGCTGCTGAAGAAAATGGATCTGAGCTGCTTACCGAATGTACCCATCTGATTAAAGCAGCACAGTGTGGGCAAAAAGGGAACTCCTGCCTGCAGAGCTTGCTTCTGGTTTAAAAATCAGTCCCCCAGTCCATTTGTTAACAGCAACAGTGAGATTTCCATCTCTCAGGAGACCACATGGCCCCACTGCCATTGTCTCGCTCCTTCAATACGGAGAGGTGGGAGCTTCTGTGCAGCTGTATTCACTGCCCGAAGACATTCAGAGCTCTTCTCCTCCTGCCAGGATTTTCATTCCTCCTTCATCGTCCTCCTCCCATCCTTGCTGCTATGATTCAGCTTCACACCAAGTGTTTTTGTCCACAAACACTGCCTGGGAGCCACCAACACACCACCAAGAAGTGACGGCCAGGCTGCAGCCAGGCTCCAGGTGCAGGGAGAGCTCCCGGCCCACAGGCACGCACTGCACTGAGCACAGCATCCTCACCATGCCCTGCAGGAGGGTGCTGCTGGAGCGGGCACAGCCTCTGCCAAGCTCCTCAGGAGGTCTCCACCCTCCCATCAGCTCCTTCCTGCACAGATGTCTTCTTTCCAGGATGAAAAGATACCATTCTGAGAGGCTAAGATGCCTTTGCCGTGGTGCTGGTGCCTGGTTTCATTGTTAGCACAGTTTCCTGCTTGCTCGTACTTCTGAGTTTTCCTTCAGTGCTGATGGAGAGTTCACTCTACCTTCTGGTTTTGCTTCAATCTGATTTCCTTGGTTTCCTTCCCAGAGGTTTGGGATTCCTGCCCAGCACGCAGATCTGTTGCATTTGCCATGGTCATACAGTAATGCTTAGCACAGTTAATACCACAGACATACAGAACTGTCTTCTTCATGAGCCGTATTTCTGCCTCTTTCCACCCGTGCCGATGGGTGCTCTGGCACAGCACTGAAGGAACAATGCAGTTCAGGTTAGGACAACCAAAGCACACCAGTGGTGTCTCAGCACAAATCTTCCACTTCTCTAAGAAGCTCCTCTTCTACCTCAAACAGCATTCAGTGATGACTTTTAGAAGCCAGCACAGAATGCTGAAATTAAGGAATTGCGTACAGCTTCTCACCTTTGCTTTGCAGAACTTCCTCTGCCTCCCATGGGCCTTCAGATGGCTCCGAGGGGTCACTGCAGAACATTGCAGCATTCGCTGCTGCCCTGCTCAGCTCCATGAAATTGTCTGCTGCTGCTGCTGGAGGGGAGAACTTTGAGTTCCAGGTTCAAATCCATTGCATACGTATGTGTGCAGTGCCACTGGAAGGCCTAGCAGAGAAAAAAATAATTGTTTACTCTTTAGAGGTCGTGGTATTTGAGATCAATAGGAAGGCTTCAGCTGTAGGTTTAAAATAAGGCAGTTCTACATTCCATTTCCTTGTTTGCTTTGTCACGTGTTGGAATTTGCTTGGAAACTAGAGAAGCAAATCAGCAAGGAAGCCCTCCTGCTTTTCTCTCTTTTGGACCAGTTCTTCTCTTTCCTACTTAATTGTAACACAGCCTTCTGTTAACAGCTTCTCTTCCATGACTGACATCTAACTGGTTTAATCTGAAATGGAAAACCAGAAAGGGAGCATTAGAGTCGTAGAATCATAGATTCTAATTCTCCCTTTCTGGTTTTAATTTCTACTGGCTGTACATTTCAGTTTCATTCTGTTGTAGCCTACAATCTGAAGTCAGGCTGTTACCTATGACTTACGTGCATTGCCCACTTACAATCCAGCTACAGAGCATGATAAAGATCAAGTTTTGGAAATAAGCAATTATTTCCCTGTTGTATTTCCCCAGTCGCACAATAGTGTGAGAGGTGTTCTGCTCTGAGTGATAAGCCATCCTGCACACAACTCTCTAAAATGGTGGAAATCCCAATTTAAATCTGCCTACATTTGGAAAGAGCCATTATACCAAAAAACAGTAATCATGCTAACAGCCGTGCTTGGGATGCTGGCAACCGAAGCTCCCAATAAAGCTGATGAAAGAGCTGGCAGCCGCTCACCTCAGCTAAAGGAAGACATTCTTACACATCTTTAAGTAACAACAGCATGGATAAAAGCTATCGCCAAAGACAAAATGCTGCTTTGCATGTCCTGAACAAGGGCTAACTGTGGTGAAACCAGATGCAGTCAGGGGAAGCTGGCTGCCCATGCTGTGTGGTATTCAGCTTTGGCTTTCTGTTGGAAGCAATTGGAGAGCCTGAGAGCTCACTGGATACCTGGTGTGAGGAGAGAACAGAAACAGCTCTTCAGGCCATGGAGCTGGCTGGAAAAGTGCACTTGGCATCTTCTAGCTGCTGCTCCCCTTCACACTGTTTACAGAAGCAGAACTTTTAGCACCTGTAAGTAGGAAGGAATGAGCTGAGGAAAGATTTGACTTCCATCATCGTTTTTCACCTCTTAACAGAAACAATTCTGTAAGGCTTCAAGTACTGCCACAGACCAAGAGGCAGCACAGTTTGATACCAAGCTGTCTTCTGAGCACCACCAGCTGATTTCTGTACCAGTGTTCATTCCACACTCCCAAAAGCCTGATATGCACTGGTGCCAAACCCACCCATGTTATCAAATCCCTTTCTCTTTTTCCATGCCCTTGATTCCCTTCCATTCTCCTAATCACGGCCCTGACAGCTGCACATGAGGCAGCTGGGAGCTGACACAGCCAACAAGCCTGATGCACCTGAGCTCACACCACATCCTCCCCTTCCTGACAATATTACTTGAGGTCTCTCTCATCTCTCACCATCACCACTGATTGCACAGAGCTGAGAGCAGCTCAGTGTCTGTAGGAGCTCTGCTGTTCACCTGAGTGAAAGAAAGAGTGTTGGAAAAGGATGGGGAGACTGTTATTAAATAGGAGCAAGAAGAGAAGCAATATAATTCTACAAAACCCTTTTAGGGAACCAGGTTAAAGAGACGTTGACAGACAGCAGCTTTACGTTCTAAGCAAAGTAATGTTGGCATTTAGCAAATCAAAAACAAACATGATGCTCTGAAGCATGAAGAGACAACAGCTAAAAAATGTCCATTATTCAAATATTTGAGAAGAGCTGGGGAGTTATGGAGTTTTTCTGCCGGGCTGCAGTCACCTGGCACTATGAGCTGAGCAGTGCGACCTGAGCATCGTGGGTTAACAGCGACCCTTTGGGGGCTGGCAGCACTGCATGAGTGCAAACCCAGCTGAAATCTGAGTTTCACAGTTACTGTTCCACATTCCCCACTCCTTACAGCAACTATTACCTTTTCCTGCTGAACATTCAGCTCATCTTTCTGTACAAAACAACTTGTGATGTTGAGTAAGAATGTGCTTTGGGCTTTTTATTAGCATCTAATTGCTACCAGAACATGACCTTGCTTGGCTGGCTTGTTCCTTTTTGAATGGGGCTAATTATGTAACTGCAGCCCCAGGGACTTTTCTCTAGCTGTAGAATACCAAGATAACCAAAATGAAATCTGGGGAATGCTAAGTAAATGAAAACAAAAAGATAACCAGTGTTTCTGTGTTGTTTGTTTGTGTTTTGTTTTTAATTAGATCTGAGGTAAGACTGATCACCTACTGAAAGGCCAGAGGAGGATATTTTAGAGACTGATACCTCACCAGTGCCAGTCTGTGCATAGCAAGGAGAAATATGGGTACAATATTTATTGTCTGTAGAGTTTGAATGAGCAAAAAGAGAAGCATATCATCTTTGCCTGCTATGTCTGAGGTGATGTCAATGGTGATTAATTATTAGTAGAAATAAATAGCTGCTATTATTCAAAATAACTTTGTGAAGTACAAGGTGTGCAATTTCCATGCAGCAGACTTTTTTTTTTCAAAATGTTACTGTCAGACACGTCTTCATAGTAAGCCACTGACTCAGTATTTCTGTGTTCAAGACTAATTGATTTCTGGAGGAAGAAATGAAACAAAACTGCTGTAGAACCAATCTGTTATGCACTCACCACGAAGCCAAGAGATCCTTGTTTTATCATTCAAATAAGGAATTATCTCAGCAAGGGGAAAGATTTTTTTCTCCTAAGTATTTAAAAGGTGGAAGCAAACCAGCTCACTTCCCAGCGCCCTTAAGCAGGGCCGAGTGCTGCGTTAGGTCCCCACGTTCATTAAGTGCCCTCAAACATCAACATAAAGAGAGAGAAAGAGAGAGAAAGGCTGCAGAAGCACCGAAGCTGGAAGTGGAACCTCTCTCACTCAGCTTTACAGCATGCCCAGACAGGCGGGTGTTACTTTGGTGGTAAGGACAGGTCTATGAGTCCTCCCCCTTCTCTGTATTTCTTTTTTGGTTTTGTTTTCTTCCTTTGATATGCAGAGCTTGGAATAGCACTGAAGTCACACAGCAACTGTCTTCAAGAGAAAGGAGATCTCTCAACTAAGCTTTCTAGACAAACAACTTCTGCAGCCAAGTGATGTCCTGCAAAACAAAGCTGTCCGAGGCAGGGAGGGAAAGGGCCTGCAGCCTGCCAGGCACTGACACTGCCCAGCTCTGCTTTGCCCTCTCCCTGGGGTGACCCCTTCCTTCCCCAGTCTGCTCATCGCTGCCTTGTTTGCTTTATGGCCACTGGAAGCTCCGAGTACTCAGTGCCCCTGAACAGCCAGGGCTGAGAACTTAGCTGTACTGAGGAATCGCTGGGTCGAAGGTAAAGGTACAGCTCCAGTCTTTTTGATCAGTGAAACAGCCAAACTGGCATGAGCCCTGGCACAGGGCGTGACATGGGATCTGGGTTTGGTCTACTTGAGCTTCTAATGTGGTGTGTGGGCACATACGAGCTGCCTCCATGCTTTGATCATCTCTGCTTGTTGGAAAACAAGATCATCTGATGCCGCCCTGCTGAAATTCTTGGAACCACAGACACTGAGCTCTTTAGTAAAGGGTCAACAAGGTTAACGTGAAAGCTTTGGCCAACAGAAGTTATCTTCAGCAGGAAAATCTCACAAGTTCCAAGTCCCTTACAGTCATTAGAGATACACACTTATTTTCTGGCAAGTGCAAGGAGTTCCGCCTCTCACAGTGCTCCTCTGACTTTGCTCCAGCATCTCATAGTGTGATGAAAAGCACAGCAATGACAGCAGAGCAGCAAAGTCCCAGACTGCAGCAAGTGAGAACTTCCTCAAATGCAACAGCTGTGAGCACGGAAACAAAGGGACAAAGCTGCTTACCTTCAGAAAGTGCCAGGTAGAGAGAGGTCCCAGTAAAACACCCTCACCTCCACTGCCAACCCTTAAATGAGGGCTGGGAAGGGGTGGGTCCTGGCTCCATCCCTTCCATTACACAGTAATTGCATGCATCTGAGCTCCCCTGGGCTGCCCTGCCTTCCCACCAGGTGCTCCATCACTGCTTCAGGTCATGACTCAAAATTTCTGCTACACATCTGCTTACCGCTGTACCCTACAGTGAGAAGTAAGGCGTGTAACACACTACAGCTGTTTTTTGAGAATGCTTTGGGACAGAAGTATGCATTGAAAAATATGGAAACGATTTTGGCAATGAGCTGATATACTGCAGGTGTACTTAACCACATCAGCTGTCAGAACGCGTGTCTAACGCAGCACACTTTGGAAGTGTTTAGTAGTACAGCAGGGAAGTCACAGGATCAGCGTGCTCCAGGAATACCCCCAGTGATTTTGGAAGCACACCACAACAATTAACACCTCTGAAATAGCACTGTTTGTAGATGGCATCATGCAGTGCGGACCTTTTGTTCACAGCAGACAGCTTGGTTGCAGTTTCAGCCTCTTAAATGAATCATTCCAGCACTGAGACAGCTATTATTAGGATGTTGTGCACTGGAAAAAAGTTTCGTCTGGCAGCACTTGCGCAATGCTGCCCTATATATTCCTCCCCACCCTCACACGCTGATAGCACACATCCCAGCTCAGTGGCTGGGAGGTCTGTGTCCTGTGTTCCACTCTGCTGGAGGCTGAGCAGGGGGGAATGTTTGGAGGAACTGCCAGTTCTGCCTTCTTTTAATTGCAGGAAGTATCTCCTTCGTTATGGTTTTTGCTCTGTGGTTTTGTACTGTTCCTGTATTACTGCCTTTATCAGCCACTGCCATCAGAACAACTCATGTAGGTGTTAATTCATCCTGTGGTAGAAGTGAAACGCTTTGCTTTGTGGTACCTCTGCCACGTATCTCCCACTGCACTGCTGCCAGGCTCACTGCGATGCGATGCGCTCCTCTGAAGGGGAGCCCTGGGAATCTCTCTGTGAGCAGAGGAGGGCACGGGGCTGTTTGCTGCCAGCAGCACGATTCCCGGCTTCCAATGGGCTTCCAGAACTTCCTCTGAGGGAAATGCACCTCTGGGTGCTGCTTCTTGGCTTGCCCGCTTCGTGACACTTGGAGACACGTTTCAAATCTTACAGAGCATGAAGCGAGAGGTACTCAGAGAGCAGTACCTGTCCTGCTCTTTCATCAGTATATTTCCAAGAGCTCTCAGCTACTATTGCACTGTCAGGTGTCCGCTCCTATCTGCAAGTTCATCTGCCTGCTGCCTTGTATTACATTTGTATTGTATTACATTTGTATTGTATTACATTTGTCCAATTGAAATGGCAGAAAAGATTATTAGTGTCAGACATAATACAGTGTCCCAGTTTGTACTATCTAGATAAGCCATGTGTTGTATATGGGGGTGTGGAAAATCACACCTGGGAGCTATGGACAGGCAGATGTCAAGGGTGAATCCAAACCCTGAGGTTGGGATGAGGGAGTCAGAAACTGGAGGAATCCATCGGTGCTCCTGGCCAGGGGGCAAAGCAGGGCCAGCAGCTGGGTGAGCGGGGCTGCTGCAGGAGAAAGGCACGACAGCCCAGGAGCTGCAGTGGGATTTCCTTACGAGGGTGGATCATAACCTGATTAGATTTTCTAATACTTATCTGCCTGATTTGTTCTAAATTTTCACTTTCTCTGCCTCAATAACCAAATATGCCTCTAATTGAATACTGGGTCAAGTTCTGTTTGTCAATTTAATTTATTTTGGATGCAACTTGTAGATTAAAACCTGCAAGCAAAGAGTGGGAAGAAGAAAAATAGCTGAATATGGAAGTAAGTGATCTGAACACATAGTTGGCAATCTGGGTTTGGAGCATCCCTTGTAAAACCTGCCACTCGTTGCCATTTAACCTCTCTGTAACAGGCACGCTGCACACCATCAGCCACACACTGCCCCGTTTTGTGGGCCAGGTCTGACCACAGGAGGCCTTCTTATACCACAAGCAGCTCAGCTCCTCTGTTACGTTAATTTAATGTCCTTTATGTCAGTAGTGCTTCGTGCTTTGGTGTATTTCCTCCTCTGCCTGTTGCCAGTAATGTCTGTGGATTGGAAGGGATAAGAGAAAGAAAAAAAAAAAGCAAAGAATAGAAAAAGTAAATTCTAGGTGACATTTTGTATCCATCACAGTTACTGCTACACAACAGAGCAAAGAAAAATCATCTTGGTCCTCTACGGAAGGGAACATTGCTTACACTTAACGGAGATTCTGCTGCCACAAAGAAAGTGGAACTTTGGCCTATTCTTTATTTTGATTTAGACAGCCAGACATTACATGCAGTTTCTTATTTTGAAAACAATTGCACTTCTTCTTTTTTTTTTTCCAGAGAAAATAATAGGAATAAAAAGGAGTTTGGAACACAAATGCAGGCACAGCTGACAGTGCCACATCAATATGTGTATCGCCAGCATATCTGCTGAGGAAATGGAGAAGGAAAAGAGGTGCAGCTGGAGGCACACAGCAACGCCTGTCTTCAGAGGGATTATCATAAACACAGGTGACCTTTTTTAATTGGCCAAGTGAATGCAGTCAGAAATCAATGTTACTTTCCTTGCATAACTGCTGCTGTACTGCAGATGTTGCTATTGCCAGAATAAATTGGCAGAAGGGTTCAAGGGGACATGCCTTCCCTATTGCTCAGCTGCAGAGCTTTGCATGGCTGGCAGTTACCCTTCCAGAGGGTGATGCTCCATTTCAGTCCATAGCGTTGGGATAGCACAGTGCCTCTGCTCCCAGCCCTTTGCTACACGTGCAGAGGGCTGTGCTGCAGCACCTCTCCATCGGGTGGGACGCACAGTGGGCATCAGGTGCTTCCTAGGCCGTGCACTTTGGTGTTCAGTGGTTCTTTGCAGAAGGCAGGGAGCTTTTTATTATGCAACAACGTATTTGCAACAATGACAAAGTTGTTTTTCCTATGAGAAAATCAGTAGTGGGATGGGGAGGTGGAAGAAAGAGTGCCATTTAAAATGGCATTAGAGAGACAATCATTCTTTGTATATTATGTTGGCAGCTGGAGAATTGCTGTGATAAATTCCACAAGGGGATGGAGATTAGTTACTGGTTGTACAAGCACAGTGATTTGTTTCCTCTTCCATTTCATAAATTATACTCTGCTTTCCACAAATTTCCTGATGTGATGGGCAGGACGGAGTGGAAAGGTTGAAGGATACCAACACTTACGAGCTTCCAGGAAAAAAAAATAGTTTCTGATTCATAACTGCATTTTTTTTTACCACTTTGCAATGAGACAGAAGATTACTTTGAACACAGAAGTTGTTATTTGCGTTTTCTTTTTAAGACAAAAGTGCTGTTGTGCAAAGAGGCACATACACCATGTGAGCACACAGCAGGTCCCTGCCGCTCGGTCCCGTGGGTCAAACCATGCTGGAAAGCCTCGAGCTGAAGCTGAGCTGTGCTCAGAGGACTGCAGCAGCTGCTGGAGGTGCCCACTGCCTCTGAGCTGCCCATGCACCAGCAGGCAGAAAAACGAGCCGTGTCTCTAAGCCAGGAGGGAGAGTTCCCCATCAGGAGAGCAAAGCTCCTTTTAGCCATATTTATTGCCTCCCTTTAGGTTCACTTCGGAGCCAGGAACGTTGCATGTGAGTGAGCAGCTACAAAGGAGAGCTTCAATTAAGAACTGAACTCATAAATCCGTGGCAGTTTGTTTTCACCACAGCTGAAAGGCCCAAGTGGTTTGATTTGATATTTGTCTCTAAAAGATTAACAGAGTCGAGGGCAAAAATGACTGTAATGAATGACATGATGGATTCATCCATTGTTTTCTCCTAGGGTCGGAGCTGTGCCAGCTGGCCAGGAAAGGAGACCTTCCCTGTTTGGTCAGCAGTGAGCACACAGACCTGGCCTCAAGGGTGCCATCTCAGCACCCCCTGCATCTGCTCTGCACTGCACCCAGCCCAGCACTGCAGCACGGCAGCTGTGTCCACCCTGCAAGCACCATGGAGGCCTTCCTGGCAGCCATTCTCCTGCCTGCACGCTGCATGCGTGCACACAGCGCTCCTCCTCTCACCCCTCTGCTCCCCAGGTGTCTCCTGAAGCAGCTCCCACCCGACCCCAAGTCCTTCCACCCTGTCTGTGGGGCTCTGCTTTGCTGTGTGCTGTCCCCGTGCTCTGGGGAATCTTTGATACCGTGGCTGTGCATGGATGTATTTCATCCTCTGGGGAAAAGAGAGAACGTGGGAAAGATGAAGTCTGCAGTTAAATGAGCGAAAAAGGAGTTGTGTCAAAAACACTCAAATTTAAGCTAGCAAGAGGAGAGGCTGGTGGCGGAAGGGGAAGAAGATCATCCAATTTGCATCCATCTTCCAAATGAAGGAGAGTGTAGGAAGGAACAAACTGCAAAAGAAATTGCCTAGATTCCTAAGCACTGCTCCTGGGAGCACCGACAGCATGGGGCAAGGAGAACTTCACCTGATTCACCCAGTGCTTACAGCTGCAAACATCCCATCAGCACTCCCCCCAGCTCCGAAGCAGAGCTGTGCTCTGCGTGCTGAGAGTTCCTCAAACAACATCCTGTCAGCATCCCAGCACTGCAGCTGCAGCCCCACCAGTGGCAGACATCCTGGCAGGCAGCCTGCCCTGTGTTTGTGGCCATTGTGTTGTGAAAATGACCTGGAATCCTCTCATGGACACAGCTCCTGGTTTATACTGCAGCAGAAAAGTCATCGCTGCTGGCAGAAAAGACGAAAGACCATCAAACAATAGCACAGCCATAAACGAGGGCCATAAATGTGCAGACGGGTGGTAGATAACTGCAGGTTCTTCCTCATGCACACAATATCCAGCCTGGGAAGCGGGCTGTGTTGTAGCATGTTGGATGGGACGTGGGAGTTGGGTCCAGTCAATGAGAGAGTATCTGTGCTCATAACCATCCATCAGCTGCAGGCATCTTGCAGATCTTTGTCTCTGGGAATCTACCAGTGGTGTGCTAGTCCATAGCAAAGCAAGGTTTGTCCCTCGCTGGTTCTCAAGGCTCTCCATCCACACCATCCCTCTGTGTGCTGCTGGCCTCATCCCTGAGGGGCCACCACTGCCCACCACTCCAAAAAGGTTGCCAAAATCCTGGTACGGAGCTCAGACTGCTTTGAGTGCCATGACTGCTCCTTGGAAACAGTTCTTTCCAATATTCGTCTGTTAAATGCTGAAATGTTACTTGTTTATCAGACACAGTTACTGCCAGGTAGTTAAGAACAGTTGGTTTATACTAATGCCTACAAACTCACTTTAGACAGCGGGTTGCTACTGCCATTGCTGAGTTTCTGCTTAACTGTTTATTCTGGGCTGCCAGCTTTGGCATCTGATGTATGCGACAACAAACACATTTAAGGCTGGATTCTGTTCACCAGCAAGTGGACGGCGTGTTCCTGAAGTCAGCAGAGTTACACACATCCACACAGATGGAGTCAGATGGGCCCAGTGGCAAAGCAAAACCCTTCCCTGCAGAAAGCTTAAGCTCTTCTCTTTGCTGTGAGCAGACTGGAGGTGCCCCTGCTGGGTTGGAACAAGGTGTTTGCGGATGGATTTGGGAGCAAACAGAGCGTTCAAGGAAGAGAATTCCATCAAAGCTTAATAGGTAAACGTGCTCTGCTTTAATCTCCTTCCCTCGTCCCCACACCTGGCTACAGAATCAGGGTACTGTGCTAGATTGAGGCCCTGGAATCTCATTCTGATATTCTCAGGTAATTGCCTTTCTGGACTCCTTCCCTCCATTATTAAACCAAGTCCTTGCCTTTACCTGCAAAGTGTACATAATTCTGGTCACCTGCATACAGTCCATTTTGTCACGTTCATGTCACCCTGTCCTCCTGTCCATGCCAGTGCTCTCTGCCTCACCCTGTGCTGCTCAGGTTTTCACACAGGCAGCCTCAAGCAGTCCGTCCCAGAGCCCCAGTGCCTGGCTAAGGCTCGCTGAGTGCCTGTGCCACCTTCACCTGGCCTGGGAGAGTCTTGAGCTATGATGGTGAGTCGTTGGGAGCAAACACTGCAGTACCCAGATGTCCTTTTCAAACAAGAGAGCAACAAGTGGCTTGTAAACACTTGTAAGTAATTCCTGCCTTTCTCTAATACATAATCATTGGGATTTTGTAACAGTAATATGCTTGCTTCCTGACAGCATCATGGAACTTCCAGATAGATTATCAGTGACTTTGGTCCTGCCAAAGAAAGCTGCTGAAGTACAGCCTCGTGTCCTCCAAATTCTACAGGGAAAGTTGTGTGACCAAAATGCTGTCAATTCTAGTTTTACTTTTAATAGTGCTGAAAGAACTGTTGGCCAGAAATGGATGCCATGAATAACATGAGGGGTTATGCAGAGCTGTTTTCTCTCTGCAAGTGAAGAAAAGAATTTTTCCAGCCATATGCTCAAGGCTTTGAGTCCCATCAGATTTCCCTTAAAACGTTGGAAGGATGTGAAGCTGAGGAATGAGAAGCTGTGGTGTATTGCCCCAAACAGCCAGCAAAGGGCCAGCCGCCTTCGGGCTGATAAGCCTTCCACATGGGCAGGGTCGTCCCTCCCAGCTGGAACACATCAGCCAGTCGATAGTCAGCTTTGCAGTTATTTCCTTCTGAAAAACACACAAAGCATCCAAGCAGATGTTCCAATCCAGCTGCTGGTTATGGTTTTTCCCTCTGAAATTAGAAGGCGTCATAGTTCTCATAGCTCCCATCGATCTGGGATGTGTCCTGGGGTGCTGACCTGAGCTGCGCTGACTAGAGAAGCACCTTTACAAACAAGCCAACCCCCAAAAAGCAACCGAACCCAAACAAAAACAACTACACAAACAAAGCAAAACAAACAGACACAGAAACTGCCCGACCCCGCATAGTGTTTGCTGGGGGCAGCTGCGGCTCTGACTTCTGCCTTCCCTTTCTCTCCGCGCTCTGCGCCGCAGCGCCGTGCGCACCCCCACGGATCGGCTCCTCATCTCCCGCTGGCAGCGCCCTACAACACAACCGCCCTCTGCTCCCGGCCAGCAGCGTGCCTGCAGGCTCACGCAGCTGCGGGCTCTGCCTCTTCTGTTAGGGCAGACGATGGGCGGTGTGAGGGCGGTACCCGGGGAAGCAGCAAAGTCAGATGTCTGCTTCCACACGGCTCTGCCCAAATCAAATGCTCCTAGGGAGAGAAATTTCTTTTTGCTTCCCATGAGCCAATCATCGGTGAAAAGGATATATTTGCTTTTCTTCCTCAATGTGAAAACGGTAAAAATCAATATACAAACTAAAGTTCATTTTATTATGAGCCAGAACAAATGCGGCAGGCAGAAAACACAAGAACTGGTTGAGAGTGGAGTAAATTTTGCCCTGTCATTTCTTTTAAAGTCCTCCAGAATCCTCTCAGTGTTGTGCCTATTCCTAATGCCCAGGCACTGCGGGTCCCCGTGATGCTCATCATAAGCAGAGCTCTGTGTGTCCTCCTCACACACGTGTTCTGTTAGAATACTGACAGAATCCTTGAGAGCTGCACTGCCCAGGGGCTCCCGAAGGAACTGAAGGCAGCTTTCAGGAACACGCGGGTGTCTCTGGGACACAGAGCTGTGAACAAACACCACATTTCCTAATGGACACCGGCGGTGGGGAGCCGGAATGTGTGGACAAACTCTTCCAAGACAGCTTCAGAAACATCTGCCCTTCTTCTCAGCTCTCATTTCCAGTGAAAAAGGATCTAACTGAATCATTCTCATCCCTTTTTGGACCGTGAACCAATATCAGCAGTGGGACAAATTCATCGTGGTCAGGTTTCCGGGGGTTCTGATGCAGCACAGTGCAGCCTCGTCCTGCAGGGCTGTTCCCACAGCCTCCCCACTCTGCAGCCGCTCCATGTGCAAATCACACACCGTCAGATTTTCAGCCGCTGCAAATTAGCAAGGAAGGCTGGAGCTGCTACGCAGAGCTATAGCAGGCCGTGAGATGAACAGAGGCTGAGCAAGAGGAGCCAGGTGTGAATGAGTTGAGAGGGTGGGCTGTTTGGAGATGGTCAACATATTGCACTTTGGAAAGGGTGATTAGGATACCCACGAGAAACAGACTGAGCTGTGGAAGTGCTGAGAGCCTTTATTTCTGTGCTTTTAAATCTACACGTGGTTTTTTTGCCGTCCTCTTTGTCCTGTTATTTCATCTTTGTCACCTGCAGTGGGGCTATTGACACCGTTAGGGATTTCTCTGAGCAGAATAGGAGAGCAAGAATGTTGATATGTGCAGGAGGGCTGCACGTATATCCAGCTCCCATGGAAGTGAAGAAGGGTTCCATGCACAGACCAAGAGAACCTTGAAACAGCAGCCACGTTTCCAGTTTCTGGATTTCAATGTGTTTTTGCATACCGTTTCTTCTCAGATAGATCTGTCACAGTCAGTAATTCAGCTCGTGCAGGGCTGCTCATTGGCAGTATTGTAAATAAAAAGAGCTCAAAACTTTCTGGTGCAAAAGAGGCTCTCATGTTTGTGCTGGGTGGCTGCTTACAAACAGCAGTGCATCAGGCACACCTTTTTTTCCTTCTAGCCTTTCTAGCCTTTGAGTCCCTCTGTTAACAACAGGTGGGGACCCAGGGAAGCGCTGCCAGCATCTGCAGGTCTGTGTCCCATTATCAGCTCTGCCCATCCCAGCTGCTGCTTCTGCACAAGAGGAGTTCATCTGCACAGCATTCCCACATTATAGACAGGCTGCTCCACTTCATCGTGCAACCGCACGGACACACAGCCAGAGGGAAAGAGGTACGCAAAAAGGGGAAGGGAAAGGGAAAGGAAGGGGAAAAGTAAGGCAAAGCGAAGTTCGATCCGCGCCCTCAGCCAGGCCGGGAAAGGAGCGCGGCTTCCCGGCGCGGCGCTGCGGGTCGGGGCTCCTCCAGAAGGCGGTGAGCGCCCTCTGCTGGCAGCGCGGCTCTCTGCAGCCCGCAGCGGTGTCGGAGCTGCGCCTTCCTTCGGCAGCGAGGAAGTCCCGACTGTCAGAGCCCTGCCGAGATCTGAGGAGATAAAAGCTGATCCGACCGCCCCGAGGTGCTTGCGGGCACCTCTGTCCTGCCTCTGCCTGCCTGTGAGCGTGCACCTCGCACCTTCCCGAGTGCACGGGAAAACTCGTGATTCAGCCTCACGGGATGCAATGAAAAAACTCACACTAGAGGGTTACGGCAGGCTGACAGCAGGAGAGGCTGGGCGGTTCCTCTGAGAGCAGTCCAGATGGGTCAGGGGGCACAGCTCTCTCTTGGGGTGCTGCAGGCTCTCGGGCAGCCGATCTCGGCTATAGTGGAATCCTGCAGGCAGCACAACTCATGGGCAGCCTGCAGCCACCGCACGCCGGGCAGCGGCTGAGAGGGAAGCGCTGTGAGCAGGGGAAGCCTCTCCTGCCTGGAGAAAGCATACTCTGCCTCCTGACCTGAGCCTGCAGCAGCACAAGTCAGCATCATAGAGACACCAGATGCCTTCTGAACACCTTCACAAATGTGTCAGCAGCACATCCTGACAGGTACAGGAGAGTCACAGCGTGCATGAAGTGACCATACGGAAAACTCAGTTCATCTAATGGCCATGGAGAAAAGAAACCATTCTCATTGAGCAAGGTAGAGAGAAGCAGTAAACGTTGTGTGACCAGGCAGGAGAGTGAGCTGTGCCTCGTTGTTCTGAGTTCTGTAAGTGGGGAGGACACCGAATCAAAGGATGTAACTCACAAATCGTAGAATTGTTTGAGTTGAAAGGGTTAAACGTTATCTAGCCCAACTCTCCTGCAATGAACAGGGACACCCACAGCTACATCAGGTGCTGAGAGCCCCACACAGCCTGACTGTGGGTGCCTCCAAGGACAGGGCTTTCACCGCCTCTCTGGGCAATCTGTGCCAATGCCTCACCATCCTTATTGTAAAAAAATTCTTCCTTATGTTCAATTTAAATTAACTCAAAACTCCACTGCTCAGCTATAGCTTAGGCAATTACAGGATATTTTTGATAGAGAGAAATCAGTAGTCCTCGTCCCAAAGCAGCTTCTCTCACCAGGTAAGCAACAAAGGTGCTCTGAAAAGGTGGCCTTGACCATGGAACTGGAACTAACACTGAAGAAACGTCAGCCTGATGGGGAGGAGACTTCAGCTGAACAACAGTGAATTCCTCTGAGCACGGGGCATTTCCCTCACAGCACCTCCTCCAGTCTCACATGGGCTCCAAGTGCATCAGAGTGCGTGCAAAGAGGGGAATTCTGCACTGCTCCCATCGCATTTCATGACCTGGATAAAAGATGATTTTCTGATGTTTGAGGCAGAGATGGGCAGAGTGCGGGTCGGACATGAGGGAGTGTGGGAGGTGTCCCACTGACCGTACCAGTGTGATCGGTTCACTGCATCACACGCCAAGTGCACGACCAGCCCATTTCAGTGGGGAGCCTCTGCGCGTCTGCGTGCAGGCGGGCGGTTATGTTTGGGCCTGGAGCCGGGGGCCCTCTAGCGTGGTGAATCCTCCAGTGTGCCAGAAAAGCTCGTAAAACATTCCCCTCTTCAGAATTTATGCTCCTGATACCTTCTAATACCGTCCTGCTGCTCACTATGCTTTGCACTTACAACTTATGAAGACGATGTGACCCTGAGCGAATCATAAGGTAATTACAGTCATGAAACAAAATGCTTCAAGATGTTTCTGTTAGACTGATGCAAAAGCCCGAAAGGCCTCAGCCTTGGGTGCCCTACACACAGCCCAGCCAACCCGAACAGCAGACACCCAGCCAGTGCTGTGCTCTGGGGACAGCCTTGTCGCTGCTGAGCGCCATGCGGGGCTGAGCTGCCCACGGGGCACTGCCACCGTCTTTGGAGACATGTGGGGCAGCCCCAGCGCCCGCATGAAGTGCCCCCCAGCCCTTCCCCAGCACTGCACCCCTCCAGCAGCACTGTCACCACAAACCCCACAATACATGGGGACTCCGACTGCCAGGAGTACTTTGTTCCCATTGCCCACCCCTGTTCTGTGCTGGATGCACTACCTGTAGATCCTTCATTTTGAGTCAATCTGCTTCTTAGCAGAAAATAATGCCACAGACGACTTCTGCTGATGGTTTTTCTCAGTTGAACAACTCCTATCAGCTTCCCAAAGTGCCGGAGCTGACGTTAATGTGCTGGACTGTCCCAAAAGCTGCAGTGCTGCTTGTGGGACGAGGAGTAGCACCGCTGGTTGCATCACTTGCAGTGCCCCACACAGAGGGTGATGTCACCCCCGGACCCTGCAGAACGGTCTGGGTGAGCTGTTTTCCCCCACAGAGATTGCATCACTGAGTGGCACCGAGCTGTGAGCAGTCAGATTCAGCAGCAGGGCAGCTTGGCTGATCTCATACCAAATCTGTTTGGTTATCCCAACCTGACCATCTGCCTTCTTCACCACACAGTGACAGGGGGAATTTCTGGGACCTACCCCAAATATTTGCTGGAGAGGGAATGCCTGAACTTCATAGAAGAGAGAGAAACAGAAAGAATGCCTCCAAAATATTAGGTTTAAACCCAACAGTATTCAAACACACATCCTTGTGCAGAACCATTGCCAAGAGCTGCTACCCGGGCCCCTCCATGAGCAGCAGTAATGCAGTCTGCCCTCGGCCATCCGAATCTAGGGACGATGGTGAGGTTCTGCAGCGATTTCGGAAGATCAGAGCTTCACAGCCGAGGACGTCGGAGGCAGAGGGTACAGAACCACAAGGAGAATAAACTGCCCCCGCACGAGGCTGAGGGGTTCCGCGGCTCCACGGGGAGACGCTGTGGTGGAGTGAGAACACGGCACGCCGCTGCGGTGCTTCCAAACAGCGGCCCCGGGCCGCCCCAGGCAGTCCGACCGCGAATCACGCTCGGTGCGCCGGCGGCCGGCGGGGGCTTCACGAAAAGCGGCCCCGGCAGAGCAGTCACAGACCCCGAGCTTCGGAGCCGCGAGCGCCCCGCAAAGCGCCGCACGGACCGGCCGAGTCCCGCCCGGTCCCGCACCCGTCCGCAGCGGAGCCCGCACGGCGGACACGAACGGACCCGCCGCCCCGCAACCCCGCCGCCCGCGGCGCCGCCTGCTCTGCCCGGGCGGTGCGGGGGCGGTGCGGGGCTGCGGGCGGTGCCGTGCGCGGGCTGCGGATTTACATAGCATCGCCGCGTTCCCGCAGCGGCCGCCAATGGGAGGCGGCGGGGCGGGGCGGGGCGGGCGCTCAGCGGTGCCCGGGGCGTTCTTCGCTTTGCTCCACGCGGCGTGGAGAGTTCAGCCCACGGAGCGCGCGGAGTTCGGCGCGTCCTGCCCGGCGCGTCCTGCCCGCAGCTCTGCCAGCGGAGACCGCACCGCACCGCACGCCCTGCCCGGCTCAGCCCGCACCGGACACAGGTGAGGCGCGGGGTCCACGCGCTCTCCTTCCCACCCGCGGCGTTTCTCAGCGTCCCCCGGTGCCGCTGCCGCCGGTGTCGGCGCCGCGCGGGCGCCGCCGCGGACAGGAGACCGAACGGCGGGGGCTGCGGGCGGATCGCACCGCCGCGTGGGAGGGCGCGAGAGCGAAGTGAGAGCGGTGGCCCCGCGCGTGGGCCGCAGCCGCTCCGTTAAGTTCCGAGCGCGCGGCGCGGGGTGGCCGCGCCGGAGGGCGGAGGTCGGAGCCGAGCGCGCGGCCGCTGCTGCGGGCCGGCGGTGCCGCTGCGGGCCGGGAGCCCCTCGCCGAGACGTGCCCGGGCATATCCCGGCGCGCTGCCGCCTTCCTGCGGCGGGGGGCGCCGGCGGGGACCGAGCTTTGTGTGCCGCGGCCGGATCGGGGTCGGGCGGCGGCGGTGCGCGTGGGCCGGGGGCGCGCCGGGACTCGGCCGGATCGCAGCGGGGGGGGGGGGGAGACAGCGCCGCGAGTGGGGGCGAGTGACGGTGTGATGGTGCGAGTGACGGTGTGATGGTGCGAGTGACGGTGTGATGGTGCGAGTGACGGTGTGATGGTATGGCGGTGTGATGGTATGACGGTGTGATGGTATGACGGTGTGATGGTATGACGGTGCGATGGTATGACGGTGTGATGGTATGGCGGTGTGATGGTATGGCGGTGTGATGGTATGACGGTGATCGGTGTGACGCGTCGCTGCAGGCAGCGTTTCCCGTGCTGGCCCCGCTGGATAGTTTGAGCCCGAACTTCGCCGTCCCGGCCCCAGGAGCCCCGGCTGTGGGCACAGGAGCGCCATTCGCGTTCATTCTCGCCTCACCGCCGCGCGAAGCTCGCTGCAGAGGGGCACAGAGCAGCGCGAGGTGCCGCATCATCCCGTGTGGTGCCGTGAATGGGCGCTGAGCATCCCTAAGGGCACAGTGAAGCTGTATTGCATAAGCGCTGATGGCAAATCGTCCTGCTCTTAAATGTAATTCTAATTGCACGATAGTTGTTCCTTCCTGGTATTAATGCTCGTGAGTGATTCTGACTGAGCCCATCTTTCAGTTTCATTCTCCAAATGGTCCCGCAGCCCCCAGTGCCCTACAGGGCAGAGCCGCTGCTGGGGACTCAGGAACACATCCAAAGGGATCTGAGTACAGACACAGCAGCAGGGGAGGAGGCAGGGGCTGGGCAGGCCACGTGCACGGCGTGCAGTCATATTTTTTGGGTAGCATTTCTCTTTTCCCTTCCTTTCCATCAGTTGTTATTTAGGGTTTATGTTCTCTCCGGTTCTACTTTTCAGTCTGTTCCTGTGTCCCATCTGAGGCTGTGTTGGTGGCTGCCCAGCGCTGCTGCTCCCTAAGTCTGTTCAGTGCCCGGCCCTGGGCTGCCAATGGTTGCTTTGAGGACATTTTTGTACCAATTCATTCATTTCCTCCGCCTTTTTGTTCTCTACCAGAATCCATTTGTTAGACACAAAAGAAATGTCTAAATATAGTTCCCAAACAGTTTAGTTGTCTTCAAAACTATATTTTCACAAGGGAAAGGCAGATCAAAACTGTTGCAGAGGTATTTGGGCAGCAGCGTGCTGTCATTTGGCTGCACTTTGGATCTCACACAGTGAAACTCATTCCCTGCCATTCATAGTTCTGCAGTCTGTGCAGCAGCGTGGTGGCAAAGTTGGAAGGTTTTGCACACCTTAACACATAGGCAGTATCTTCTGCTTCCCATTCCTGCTGATGTTCCTCTGGCAGTCACCTGGAGGGTCCGTGTGGCTTTCAGGGAGGCAGGAGGGCTTCATCATTTATTTTTATTTACTCACTGCTAATGAGAACCGGTTGTCGTAGTTATTAATTAGACCATCAGAAATTACGAGGGCAGCACTGTGAGGTTTTGGAAGTATGCTTCATTTACAAATTAAGTGTCTTGATTCTGGTATTGTTAAAAAAGAGTAGATCCCACAGCTCTGAATTTGATGCCAGGTATTGACAAAAGATTCCGTCCCACTCACCAATACACTGACCAAGCAGCAGCAGCCCAGTCTGTGCTGGCAGTTGTGCGCTGGCTGTGGGCACAGTGCAACATGCTGTCCCAAGGCACGTGTGCCCACACTGCTGTGGGATTCCTGCTGCCTGCGTAACTTTCTCTGTTGGGGAAATTGTTCTAAGCTGAGTCTGCGGGAGATAGGCTGCAAGGGGTGCGTCTGTATCTGCAAACCCTTCGCAAGTGGAGAAGCATGTGTAAATATATGAAAGGAAGAGTCTGTGCCAGCACAAGCTGTAGTTGCCAGAGAGTTTCTCCAAAAAAGATCCCTTTTCCATGCGTATCCCTTCCTTGTCCTACCACCGCGCGCCAGACGGCCGGCGGCAGGCAGCCTGGAGTCCCGCCTCCCGCTGCGTGGGTACCGGAGCCCTGCAGGACACGCAGCACTGAGCCCTGAGCCGGGCGCCTGTTCCTCGTCCTCCTGCATGCAGCACCGTGCAGCACACGGCGGGTCCTAACTCGGAACCTGAGTGCTCGTCCCCTGACATTGGCACAGAGGTTCCTCTTCGCCACCTTCTGAGATGATGACGAATTTCCTTTATTTATTCTATAACGTCAGTAACCTTTATGCTATTAATAGGCTGTGATCGTGCCCCTCCCGAGATGCTTGCCAGATAAATTTAGCTCCCTTAGCTCCTCATCGCCCCACGTCTTCATATCCAATCCTCGCCGGCTCTCGCTGCCTCTCCTTGCAGCAAACGAGACGCTGCCGTGCGCGTGAGCAGCAGTGAGCGGTGACTCACCTTCTAAGCTTGTCCGGGGGAGACTTCATCCCTAATGAATCCCGATCGTTCCGACCCGGAGCCCGGCCAGCTGTGCGTGCAGGGGTAGCAGAGGGGGTCGGACCCGGAGCGCAGCGCCCAGACCGCGTGCTGCAGATCCGGTGTCCGTGCTGCCAGCAGTGCAGGGGGTGGGAGCTGCGTGGGGGGCCGTGGCCGAGCCGTCCCCTTCCTGGAGCTTTGCTGGGACCCAGTGCTGCCCTGGGGCTGTGAGGCAGTGCCAGGCTTCCCAGGTGCTCTTAAAAAGAGCATTCCCAGTGCTTCCTGCTCCTCTCCTGGCTGCTGCACCAGCTTTGGAGAGGAGCTGAATGAAGAGTGCAGTGGAATGGATTTTATTCTGTTTCATTATGTTGAGGATGCACCTAGAATATACAGAAGAGCAGAGGCAGACCTGAAGCTGTGGACGAGTTGGTCTGTTTCATAGCTTCAGGTTTTGTTGCTTGTTCTCAGTGATGCACTCCAATTCCAAGAGCTCCCACAGGCCACACTCACTGAAGATAGAAATCCTAGCTCTGCTGTGGCCGTTGTTTTCAGCTGAACCATGAATTCCCTCAGAATGACTCTGGCTGTATTTTGCCAGGAGATGGGTGCAGTTCTGCCGGCCCTCCAAGGCTGCTGTGAGTGAGTCCATACAGCACTGAAACTTCTGCAGTGCAGGAGATGAGCAGCACACAGGCATCCCCTGTCTGGGAGGCAGTGCCGTGGCTCTGGTCAGAGCTCAGCTGCCATCTCCCTGAGCTGGGGCTCCTCTCTGTCTAACGGTCTGGGATGTCCCAGGATCCAGCTGGTGCAGCAGAATCCTCTGACTGACTGCCAGACTGGCTTCAGTGGTCACTGTGTCCAGCTTCGTATTGGAGATGACATTTTTTCTTCCGCTGTGAGTAACGCAATGTGGCAGCAAAAGCACAGCTCCTCTACAGCCTTTCCCAGAAAGCCTCTTCTCTGCTTCCTGAGCTCTCAGTGCAGACTGCTGCGTGGGTGAGATCAGGCAGCCTCACTGCTGCCAAAGTGACATTCTTGGTGCATAAGAAGTGCAGGCTGTCTTCTGGCCGGTGTGGAAGCTTTTGCCCAGAAAAGGGCACGCTACTCCACCAGAGTGTTGGGACTTGTGTGAACTCTGCTTTCCTTTCCTCTCTTCAGGTACCAACACCTCCCAGCCACGATGGGCTGCCAGGAGACCGAGTACCTGGACGAGCACGGGAAGTGTGTGCTGTGCAGGAGCTGCATGCCTGGGCAGGAGCTCTCCAAGGTAAATGGCCTTTGAAGAACCAGGAATCACCTGGCACCAAAGATTTCACAGTGCAGGGTGGATTCTTTGCTAATTTTTGTTAAGGGGATGATCTTGGATTTCTGTATGTTGGGAGGAGCTGACACTCTGTAGGAAGGGAAGGTGAAGGGTTTCACTCGCATTGGATAGAAGGGCAAGAAGGTGGAAGCAAAAACCAGGGGGATTCCATGCTGCTGTTCTGTTTGTCCTTGTTCCTTTTTGCCAAACAAAATCTGTTTCCTTCCAGTCAGTGGCCCCATGTACAGCTGCCTTTCTGCAGCCCTTCTCAGAAAGCTGCTCTCTCTTTCCTGAGCTCTCGGCACAGGCCAAGCTGCAGGCTGGTGGGCACAGTGAGGCACTGCTGCATGGACCTGGCTGTGGCACCAGGCTGTGTCCTGACTCCAGCAGTCCCTCTGGGTCAGTCCTGCAGGGCGTTCCTGCCCTCTGGCACGTGCTGCAGGGACCAAGGCTGCCCATGAGCCGCTGCCATCAAAGCACGGCCTCCCCACAAATCAGGTGTGAGGCTGCCTGCTCTCGGCTGTCTCCAAAGAGGTGCTGTGCTCTCAGTATCACTTTGAGTCCTGAAGCATCTCCTTACTGCCATAAACCAAACCTCGTGTCTTGCAGGACTGTGGTGATGGCGTGGGAGGGGATGCGCAGTGCGTTGCTTGCCCTCCCAGGAAGTTTAAGGACAGCTGGGGCCATCATGGCTGCAAGCCCTGCCTGTCCTGCGCCCTCATCAACCGCATCCAGAAGTCCAACTGCACGGCGACGGCCAACGCGGTGTGCGGGGAGTGCCTGCCAGGGTGAGCGGGGCTGGGCCAGGTTCGGTGCCGATGGCACTGAGGGGAGCATGCAGGCAGGGGTTGGCTGGGGGGGCTTTGTTGGAGGGCATTTCTCTCGCGGTGCCCTCCGCGATGAGCCCTGGTGGTCCTGAGCGGCGTCTCTTTGAGGGCACAGCAATCGGAGCCACCAGAAGGGAGCTGGGAGCCCCCAGCAGAGCAGAGCACTGGAAGGCTTCAGTCTGAGCTGTGGGCAGCAGGGTGGCCGGGCCCCAGGGGATGAGTGGCTGCAGACCACTGCAATTAGCGGCCTCCAGAGAAGAGGGTGGGAACCACACCCTGAGCACAGCCATACGGAGGACATTGTGGTTTCTGTGGCTGTTGACCGCTGCTGATTTTTTTAAGGAGTTTCTGAAACCAGGACTGCTCTGTACAGACAGCCCACGAAGGACCAAAGAGCTGCAGATGGTTTGCTCGTGAGCAGTGTGGTTTGTAAAGAGGAATGTCAGAGCTCAGGATTTTGAGTTTCTTCCCAGATGGAGTTGCTGGCTGAAGTTTTTTTTGTGGTTTCATGGAGCCATTAATCACCACCGCCTCTGTTAGCAAGACCCAGGGTGGGGGAGGGAGGCCGTCTCCGGATGATGTCACTCCTTGGCAAAACAGCTACAGAAGTGAAGAGTAGCTCTGAGCGCTGCTTAGCTGGCATCCGAGGGAGTCGTGGTGCCTGGAGCCATCCCGGCATGCTGCAGCATGAAGGAGCTCTCGGCCGCTTCCTGCAGCAGGGCTGGCTCTGACCCTGCTGACAACCCGCTCTGCTCTCTCGCAGGTTTTACCGCAAGGCACGGCTCAGTGGGCAGCTGGACTGGGAGTGCATCCCCTGCACCAAGCAGACACCTTCCTCCGAGCCCCAGTGTAGGTGGCACAGCCCTGGGAGCGCGGGAGGTGGGAGGACAGGGCAGGAAGCCACACAAAGCTGGCATGAGCATGTCAGAGCTGCTCGGGTGTGCTCCTGCACCATTGTAGAGATGCTATTTGCTCTCTACAACACTGAGCCTGTGTCCCACATGGATGTGCTGGAAGAAGTGTGTTCATTGCATTGAAGGGGGATGGGGCAGGGAGGGTGGTCTGAAGCATTGCAGCCTCTGGCCAGGCTGTAAACTCAGACTGCTGTGTGCAGGTCGGTCCAGAACAAACCTGGTGAAAGTGGCAGTCCCCACCGTGCCGCCACAGGACACAGCCCTGCTTGCTCTGACCAGCAGTGCCCTGGTCATCATCGTACTGGTGCTTCTGGCCCTCTCCATCATTTACTGCAAGCGTTTCTGGAAGAGCCAGTGCCAGCGAGGTGAGTCTGTGCATGCCACGCATGTCTCCCTTCTGCCTTTGCTGTTTGCACACGTTCCAGCCCCCTTCCTTGCTGGGTAGAACATTGCCTCGAGCTTTGAAAGTCAACCAAACATTCCTCTGTTCACAGAGAATAAATACCTCATCCTGCTTCTTAGGAGGTTTCTCTTTTGCTTTCTTGTGTCTGCACAAGGATACCAAGGAGCCTCCCTGGCCCCTGTACCATAAGGAGAAGTAGAAAGTAATTTCACTGTCAAAGTTGGCATTCTCTCCTGCTGTGGTGTCTCAAGGGCAGGCAGATGCTGAGTGGTTCTTGCAGGATGAGGGCTGGGAGGTGCTGAGGTGGGAGGGAATGCTGCTTGGCCCCAGACGGGGGTGTCGGAGCGGCTGGGTGTTGAAGGTCCTCTCGGGCTGACATTCCCTGCAGCTGAGGGCATGCTGGGGCCACAAGCCAAGCCCTTGCTCACAATGTTTCTTCTCTATGTCCAAGTCTTCCTGCGGACGCAGAACTTCTCAGGCCAGCGAGCGATGTTCCCTACCTCAGCAGTGCCCGGCAGGTTTCTGTGTGAGGAGCAGATGTCCGGTCCCTGCTGCCTGGGCATGAAGAACCTCAGCCCCTGCTACAGGCAGACAGAAGGTACCACGGCTCTGTGTGCTCTGCGGGAAGGGTGGACGTGCTGGGCTCCCAGTCTCACTGTCTTAAGAAGTGCTGGGACTTTGTGAAGGGGCAAAGAGCTGGATAGTTTGGTGCTTCTCTTGAAAGCCACATACAAGTTTTGTACCAGGCATGCTCACGTTGGGCTCCAGCTGCTCCCAGCCTCTGCCCAGCTGTGTCCTTGCTGTCGTAGGGGTGGCACAGACAGGACAGAGCTTTGCAGAGGGGCTTTTGAGCCTCTCTGTGCTGGGCCAAGGACCGAGGGTGCGGCTGGGAGGTGGGACGGGGCAGGGCTGGGTTGTACTGAGCTGCAGCCTTTTCCAATTCCAGGACCAGTAGAAGCGGTTCAGTTCATTTCAGAAGGAGAAGCCATCGGTCTCCAGCTGCCACCTGCCCAGCCTGAGCTGGAGCTGCCACCAGCCGTGGCAGGCAGCCCTGTGCCCAAAAGCCAGCTGTCCAGGAGCGGCCTGGAGAGTCAGCCGCTGATGCGGGGCTGTGCCGAGCGCCGGGCCGCCGCCATGGCTGCCCCCGACCTCAGGTCGGGCACAGCAGAAGCCCTGGCCCCGCTCTCCTCCTGCGCCTCTGAGATGCAGCACAAGTGGCCGCACACCCCGGTGGAGTGCACCGAACTCGACCTGCAGAAATTCTCCTCCCAGATGGAGTTCGTGGGCAGTGAGCGGCCAGAGGAGGCGGGGAGCCGGGCAGCCCCCAAGGAGAGCGGCAGTGCGGCACTGGAGGCCGGCAGCGGGCTCAGCATGGGCCCGGCAAGGGACGCATCCACTGCCATGCAGAGCCCCGCCATGCAGAGCCCCGCCATGCAGAGCCCTGCCACCGAGAGCAGGGAGCGGCAGGTAAGTCAGCACCGTGAAGTGCCCTCACACAGCCTGTGCCTCGGGCACGGGAGGTTGGTGCTCAGGGAGCGCAGGTTCCTGGGATCACTGTGTCCAGGTGACTTTGGCAAACACCAGAACCAATTTGCCGGGTGTTTCATGGCATGTTTGGGAGCGGGTGAGAATCGCTGTCTGTGGGCCAGGCGGGAGCCCAGGAGCAGCAGGTTAGCTTGTTAACTCGCACAGGTTAGCTTGTGATGAACCTCATCACTAACGTAACTGAAGTTCAGAAAATGTCTGCTTTAAAATAATATAAAAGCATTTATTGGCTATTTACTAGCTTAGCTTCCAGTCTGTGTTTGTGGAAGCAGTTTGCTGTTGGGGGGCCCAGGAACATCCCTCAGAGGCTGTTAGCTCACAGGGCAGCAGTGCTGGAAGGACAAGTGCCGATCCTTTGAACCCCCGTGATGGGCCTTGGAGCACTGATGGCATCGCTGCTGCCGTCACTGTCCCTAACCTTGGAATCTTTATCTTGCCAGGTGAATGATGCCCAGAGCCTTGTGACTCAGATCAGCAGTACAATGAAGGGTAAGTGGCTTCAGCCTCATCTTTGTTCACTTTGTATTGAGGTAGCAGACAGATTTTGCAAAGGAACTCCTCCAAAAGCCCATCTTGGCTGCACGGAGGTGCCACTCACCACAGAAGTTTGGTTACCTTTCATAACCTTTAGTTTCCAGGGCAGATTTTCTGTAGTACTGCCTGAAGTGGCTTGAGGGTGGGTTGTCACTGTTACCAGCCTCTCCAGCCTCTGACTCAGCTCTGTGCTGTTTTGCTCTGAGAGCAATGTTGGAGGAGAAACCTGCTATGGCAGGTAGATATTCTACCTGTTCATCAGGGACGGGGCTTGAATCCGACTACTGTTGGTTTTTCACCCAAGCTGGACGTGCTTTCTAACCCCACTTTGCTGTATTGCCATCCCCAGGTCTCCCTGTTGCAGAGCTGCCCCATTCCTTGGTACAGTCACTCGCTTTCTTGTTAGACCCTTCCTTGAATGGCGTGAAGAACTTCAGCCACGTGGCTCTGGAGCTGGGAGTCATGCCTCAGTTGCTGGGCCGGATTTCTGGATTTGAGCAGCTCGTCGCCCACCTCACCTACTCGGGAGACACCGTCACCATCCCTCGGCTGGCCCAGGCTCTGCAGCGGCTGCAGCGCTTCGACGCCCTGCTCCTGCTGTGCGACCACTTTGCTCTCAGCCAGATCCAGGGCCGCCAGTGCTAGGAGAAGGCAGGGAAGGGACAGAGGAAACTGCAGGCACTGTGTGTACTGGTACGGGAGAGGATCTGGTAGCCCTGTGGTCACGTCATCTCTGTAATGTGCATGTGGGAAGTATATGGAGGTGGTCGTTGCATTGTGGAAGAGAAGCATGCAAGGAGGAGCGTCCTTCCTTGGTGAAGAGCAGAGGAGCTGGGGAGGTGACAGCACTGTGCATTCTCACAGCTCTCACTCCTGGGCAGGTTGTGCTCGGTTCCTGCAGTTCTTTTTTCTTCGGCTGTACTTACTCTCATGTGCAGCAGCGTAGCAATGTCACAGTTGCTGTGTCTGTTGGTGGGTAGTAAGCCCAGTTCTTTGCGAACTGTTGGCTTTGGGATCAGTTCTGTGAGGTCCTTGGTCATGGCAGGTCTCCTTCCCAGCTCCTTCCTCTGCTGGTGCAACAAGCCATGAGGGTCTCTGGAGGCCTCGGGGTGTCTTCCACACCGACAGTGCTGATGTTTGCTGGCTTCTCCTCAGTTGTGTACTGCTCACTGACAGGGCCAACAATCACTTCTCTCCCATTCCAGTTTTTCTGAACTTTTTCCTTTGGCCCATACTTTGTTTTTCTGGATTCCTGTTCCTACTTTGAGTTGAATCTCTGTTCTCTGTATTTTGCTCTCTGAGCACTGGAGATGCGGATCCTGGAGGAGGACCTGCATGACCATCACTGTGTGGCTGGGAGTCACGCAGTCATTCTCAGTGCCACTGCAGCATTTGGCATGTTTAAATTCATTTCCTTTAAGTACCAGAACACTTTGATGTGGGTTTATGTTGGATGCAGCGCTGTGCTGCTCCTTGCCCAGGGCAGTGTTTGCTCCCCAGTCTGCTGGTGACCACCTGTGCTGCGCAGTGCATCCACCTGCTGCCCACTCGGTGTGGCTGCAGCATTGCTGCAGGGTGCAGTGGAGTGCCAGAGGCTGGGACCCTTCACTGCCTTCTGCAGCACCGCAGGGTGCAGCTGGTGCTCGGCCGCTGCCAGGCACATTGGGCCGGCTGGAGATCAAAGCTTATGACCAGGACTGCAGTGTGGGGAGTCCTGTGCAAATCACAGCAGAGCAGGCTTGTTTTAAATTGGTTTTTTTTTTTTTTTTTTTTTTTTTTTTTTTTTTCCGAGTTAATGTTTTATTTCTGGAAGTAGCTGTTAGGGAGGGAACACCCTTCCACATTTAATTTGCTCCTGATGGATTTGTCGGGGCTTGCAGCCGTTTGGCCTGTGTGAGACTCCCTTTGAGTTCGGGCGCAGCGCTCGGGGCAGCTTGCAGGGCTGGTGGCTGCCCCCTGCTCCGCTCTGCACCGCCCGCGTCAGGGGCTTCTAGGAGCCCCCTGGCGAGCGGGGTTTGCGTCCCACAGCAGGGCGACTTTCAGCGGGACGCCGTGCCCTGCCTCAGGCAGCGGTGCCCACACAAGTCCCTCGCTCCAGGATTTTTGTCCAGGGCAAATCCCAGCACAGCAGGTGGGGAGCGGCCCTGCGGAGGCGGGCGGAATGCGGGGCCCCGTCAGCCGGGGGAGATGCCCGGCACGCGCCCGGCCCCGCCTGGCGGGGATGCCTGTCCCAGCAGGGATGCCTGCACCGCTGAGGTCACGGCGCGGCAGCTGAGCGGTGCTGTGGGAGCTCACCTCCCTGGCTGTGCCGTCTGAGCCGGCGCTCGGCTTCTCTGAGCTGAGGTCCTTGTGCCGTGCCACGGGGCTGGGCCGGGAGCTGGTTGCTGCGTGGTGGGCGGGAGGTGTCAGCGCAGAGCGCGCTGCCGGTTGCGTGTGTCTTGGTGCCTGCACCTCGTGAGCTCGGATCTTGAGCATCTCAGTGCTCTGACCAAACCGTGCTGTGAGTTGATAAACCCAGGGATTTGGGCAGCGAGGTGACCTTGAGGCGCTGATGGGAGATCTTATGCTGGTGCTCACTGAGCCAGGACAGCACCCAATCCTACTGGAGATCAGTGAGAAGTGCCTTTAGGTCAGGGACCTGGGTCTGGCTTCTCCAGTGATACACCGGGGAAGATGAGCCTGTCTTGTTTCTCCCCTCTTTCTACACCATTTTGTGCCTGCTGAGTCTATCTCCCTGCCTGACTTTCTCCCCTTGCCCTGATCTTGCTGCTTGTACCCATGGGGTCCGGTGGACATCTCGGGCCGTTTCTGTCCTTCCTGGTGCTGCTGTCTCCTCGCAGCTGCTGCTCGCAGCCAGCTGGCTGTTGGTCCTGAGTGCCTGTGCCCCTGGGCCTGTGGGACACGCTCACTGCGTGCCATGTCCTTGCTGAAGGCTGCAGCTGGCTCTGAGCGCTGTGTCCCCCCCTCTGGCGGGCTGTGGTGTCCCTGGCCGCTCCAGCGGTGCGGTGGCTGCCAGCAAGTGGCACTGTTCCACTGCCGGGGCATCCCCAGGCTCTGCCTCTTATCTGACCACAGTGCTTGGAAAAAGTGCACGACTTTCTGGGAACACAGCCCTCCCTCGGATCTGCCCAACAGCAGTATTAATAGATGTTCTGGTTTGTTTTTTTTCCTCCTTTTCTCTTGTTAAATGCTGTTAAGATTTGAACGTGCTCAGGATGTGGTCAGATAACAGGAGGCATGGGCAGCTCTACTGGATGTACCATTTTCTCTCCCGCTGTTTATATCATCCAGAGCTGCGGTTGTTTTGTTGTTCTTTGCTTTGTGAGAACCAGAGATGTCAGTCAGACCTTGCACCCTTTTTGGCTGGGGCTAACCAGGCTCTGGGGATGTGCTTGTTTTGTTACAGAGCCACCAGGGAAAGTGTTTCTGGTGCAAACACAGCCCAGGGACCCGGGGCTAAACTTTTTTTCTTCATCCGAGGTTCATCTGCGGCCAGGATGGAGTATTGGATTAATCGCTTAACAAAATCAAATATTTAATCTCTGTGGACGCGCTTCACAACGATGAGTTCACCTGTCTGAGCAGGAGCGATCATGCAGCTGAGATATCAGCTGTGGCTCTGGAGGTGAAGCCGGGCTGGTGCCTCACAGTGTGCCTCAGGAGCTCCTTTCTCTGCCTGCTGGTGGGGACCAGGCAGTGGCTGCTGCCCCTGCAGCACTGCAGTGAATTAGGAACAGAGCAGTTAATGAGAGCACAGCAGTGCGTGCTGCAGAGCCTCACAGGGGCAGTGGCTTCTGTCCCTCATGCCCTCATTGGGCTTTTCTGCTGACATAGGTGGGCTCTGGACAAATATTTGTTTGTTTTTTCCTTCTTCAAAGAAATCAGCCCCATTCTCATACTAGTTTTAAGGGGAACTTTGACATTTTAGCTGATGCCTGATGCCTGAGCAGTATTGCTCACGTTCAGAACCTACCTCTGCCGCGGTGCTGAGGAGGCGGCTCGCAGGGCCGGCCGCCGCATTTTAGCTGTTTTCACTTGATAACTTTTCACTGTGCTCGCTGCCCCTGGGCCACCTGGGGCCCACTCAGAGCTGCTGCAGTGTCACTGTGAGCCGCCGCAGGCGGTGCTCCATGTCTGCTGCAGAGCTCTGCCACAGGGCTGCGTATGGCCGCATCAGCCTGCGCTGGCAGCGGGCTCACGTCAGCCACGGTCATGCAGGCCACGTTGTCAGAGCCTGCAGGGCTGCTCCTCACCGCCCGGCTGAAGCCCTCAGAAGAGGGGGACCACAGGAGCCCAAAGATGGGGCCATGAGACTGCAGCTTGGACACGGGCAGATGGCAGCCATCGCTGGGCAGGTGGGCGAGTGTGGATTTCTTTAGCTGGGAACCCATAGGCTTGATACTTGACTTCCGATTTTTCTCCTTAATAGTATTTTCAGCACAACAATTGGAATGTAAGGGAAAGAAGTTCCCATAGCGCTGGATCTTGCATTTCAACTTCAGGAAGCTGCTGGTGCCAAGCTGGCACAGCTCAATGAAAGTTGAAAGAAATAAAATAATTCAGCATCTGTGCAAACTTTAGTTGGAACTGAACAATGGAAACACTCTTGGGATTTCTGCAACGAGCAATTGTTCTGACACCAGGCTTGTCTGGAAGTCCGACTGCAAGAAGAATTTACGTGATGGGTTTCAGTCCAGTGCTGTTCTGAAAGCTCCTAAGCACACTTAAAAATAGGCATGTACATAAATCCTACTAAAGTGAACAAGTAATTAGTACATCCTTGGGTGCTATTCCTCAACAAGGTGTGGATGAGAATTGTACCTTCACTGTGCTGTCCCCGAGCAGGCAATGCTGCAGAAAGCTGTTTGATCAGTAGGGCACACTTTCAGAAGTCTGCAAGTGCTAAGGAGAGATGCACTACAGTTTGTTTAGATGACTCAACATTGCAGATTCTGGTGCTTTTCTGAAAATAAATAATGTTCTATAGCCATGGTTTACCTCTAGGAATACTTGTTAATTTTTATGGTAGGTTATTTTGGTTGTGAATGGGTTATTTATATTTTTGTAAATCCTACCCAGCATTATAATTCTGAAGCTTAAGTTGTTTCCATTGTTGGATTTCTGGGGGATGTTGTCTGTATTCAAATGAAACAGTAGCTGAAGCTCTTAAGTTTTGTTAAATACGGGGTGTTTGTTCCCCACATTCCACCCAGACGTGGTGCTGTGTACGTGTAGTTAAATAAATCCCAGAGGTGGAGGTGCTCAGCGAGTTTTCACTGGGGCTGTGCAGGGCTGGTGAGGGGCTGTGCGGGGCTCGTGTGTCCCCAGGCGTGGGGATGGGAGGGCAGCAAGCAGCCCCCAAACGCTGCCCAAAGAGCCGCCTCTGCAGCTTCGCCGAGGAGCGGTCGTTCCTCCAGCTCCATAATTACAGCCCTCATTAAGTCTGTTCATGCCCCTGCACTTGGTCTGCTCTTTAAAATAATTATTGGAATGAAGGATGTGGTTTTCTGTTTTAATTAAAGCTGTTATACTTGCCCAAACTCTCTCATGCTTCGTAGCTCCTTGTATGAATGTAGCTTGCTCGTGGCATAAGGAACACCCGCCTGCAGTCCGGCGTGCCTCACTGACTGCATCTGCACAGCGAAGCAGTGCAGGAGGCACCAGCAATGAACACGGGCACAGGATGAGGACAGCCTGCAGTTGCCTTGCTGGAGCATGTGCCGTGTGGCAGAAGCAGGCGAGGAGCAACCTGGGGCCTGCCAAAGCCCTTGGGAGTGCCCAGCAAGGCAGCAAAGCCACCCATAGTGCACAGAGCAGGAGCTCTGCCAGGGTTTAACGTGGCACAGCTGCTCATTAGCACACAATGATGCCTCATTACATGCAATTATGTGACGGTTACAAGAACTGCTCATAAATGATCAGAGTGCATTTCCCAAGCCCCTCTGCTCCTGCCATCAGCGTGTCTGACTGATTCCCCATTGTCCAGTGCCCTCCGTGCCATGTGGGCTCCGGTTCAGGGCAATGCCACCCCTGAGCACTAAGCCAGGCTGGGAGTGGCCCTGCATGGCCCCGTGGTTCCCGGAGGCGGCTGTGGCCATGGCTTCGACACCTGCTTTGCAGCAGGTAATGCTGCAGCACCCGACAAGGCAGCCACAGCCAGGGAGAGGAGCACTCGTGAGAGAAGCTGAACAGAAAGCTGGTCATCAAATCTCAGTTTGTGTTTTTGAAGGACGGCCTCAGCGGTGTCTGCCAGCCCTTCCCATCTCCTCCGCGGAGCTGAGAGAACAGTCAGTTACATTTTGGTTGCTGAAAATGAAGACTTAAATCCATAAGAGCTGAATTTCCATGTCCAAGGTGCCTTCCTTTCTCTCCCTCCACACAGATGACTTTTTATTGTTCATTCACTCCGTTTTCCATTTTACATTCTCCAGTTTTCCCGTATGTGTGTGGTTCTCGCATTACTTCTTCCCTGCAGGACACAAAGGCAACTATACATGAGTGAAAACACGTCTTACAGCATATTATTGAATGATTGACTGTTGCCAGGAGGTAGGAGTTGACTGGGGAATGTGGGCAGGCTGTGGCAGCGGGCACAGCAATGGCTGCTGGAAGGGCTGGGATGACTGTGTTTATCACCGACGCTCAGTCTCTTCTTCCCTTTTTTGCCTTTGTCCATTTCTCCATCTGCACCACGAATCACGTCATAAATGAATAAACTGCCCTCAAATTAGAAATGAATCCCCAAAAAGTAGCCAGCAATGTAGAGTGCCAAAGTTTAATGCTGTTTGAAGGTACAGTCCTTCAGCTCCCTGCCGGAAATACTGCATGTGGGCAGCAGGCGTGCAGTGAATATTGCCTATCTCGGGGTGTCAGGAGGGGAAACGTGATGGTGTCTGAGGGGTTTGGCTGCTGGGGACCAAAAGGCTCAGTGTTCATTAGCAACCCGCTCACATCTATAGCTGAGATGTCTGAACAACCAATCAGTATTCATGGTCTTTACCAGCTGTGTTAGCCAGCACCATTCAACCAAAGGACAAACGTAGTATTTCCACATCATTCCCTGCAAGCTGTGAAAGACAGCAGAATGTTGCATTTCAGTATGTAAAAGACAATGTAATGCCATCAGCACGATGGTTTTTAATATAACACAAGGCAATCTTATTTGTAAATTGACTTTAACTCTAGGTTTGCTAAATTAACCCTCGAGCTTCAGAAGAAGAATAATCTGCAGCCCGCACAGAACTCTGCACATGGACAGGCTGCTTTTTGTGCTGTGCAGCCCCCGAGGTGCGGCAGAGCAGCAGCAGCTGGCGGTACCCCAGCACCTCTCTTTCCAACCAATTAGAAACACAAGCCACAGAACTTTGCAGATGCGGAGCTGTCAGTGATCACATCTTGAAAATCACTGCACTGCTTTCAGCTCCAAGCACCCAGCCGAGCTCCTGCCTGAGTGAAACCCTCCCTCCGAGAACACCCGAGGGTGGGTGGACGTGGTGTGGGTTGAGAGACGTCACAGAGAGACGGGAGGAGGTACAAACTTACAGACCCTACAGCATTACTAACTGCAAGTCAATGAGCAGGAATTCCACCTATGTGGATGGTCCCTCTAATTGTTCCTTATGGTTTCCCATAAAGCAATTGTTTCTCTCTCCAGCAGACAAATTAGACGGTCCATCAATCCAATTTTATAAGTCAATTCCTCTGTTCTTATCTGCCAAGGAGATTTTTTCATGTGGGCTGTGACAGGAGCAAAAGAAGTCTCTTTCAGTGGCAAACACCTGTGTGGTGGAACCAGGCACTCGGTTCCTGCAGGACTCAGCCTGGTGAGTTTTCAATTTTCCACTTCTCCCCATCACTCCGGTAGGTGACAGCCACCCCTCACAGCTCGCTGTGGGCAGTGGAGCACTGCAGGCTGCAGGCTGAGCAGGCACCGTGAGCAACGCCTGCCTCGGGGACACAAATCTGCATTACATGGGCTAAAGTGTTATCTCAACCCTGACTGCTGGCGGGAAAGGAGAAACCATTGCCAGGGAGTGGGATGGTGGGACACAAAGCACAGCTGCTCGGTCTGAAGAGAGACCTCACAGCCCCAAGGAGTCTCTCCACGCTGCCCGCAGACTCCCATGCGCTGCAGTGGTCGGGAGCTGCTCCTGCCTGCCCCATCCGTCATCTCAGGTCAGTGGAACAGAACGGGCACTGGCACAGCTGTGGAGCTGGCAGGGAACAGTGAAGGCCTCGGGAGCACTGGGAAATGGGCCTCGGGGCAGCACAGGGACATGCACGGATCTGGGGTTACTGCCGAGCACTGGTGGGGCTCTGAAATCCTGAATCAAACCCAGAGCTGGCTGAGGTGTTATGCTTGGCATAAAACCCAGCCCTCATCCCTCCAGTACTCCTGCCTGGGCCTCACCCAAAGCCGGGCAGATCAGAGGCATTGCTCTCCCAACCGCAGTGCAGGAGGCAAGAGCTGGAGGGAGATGGGCATCGGTTTGGTCGGTGAGAGGGCAGAGCTGCGTCCTGCAGGAGCAGAGAGCCGTTCCCTGCTGCACCCACCTGAGTTCTGTTCACCATTTCCCAGCTATTCCTTCTGGGGGTGCTCTTTGCACCCAGACTGCCCCTGTGAGGCATGGGGGTTCTTCTCCCTCTCCTTTCTCAGTCTGAGGATGGACAAGGCTGCTAGTTTCATAGCAGAGCAAGTGGACAGACAGCCCTGGTACTGACCCAGCTGTGTTCCCACCTGCCAGGGCTTGATCTGCACCCGAGAATATTCCCATGTACCCCTTCAGACCCAGGGTGCTGTTTTCTATCTGGAGAGCTAACTGCTAATAGTTTTGCTCTGCTTCTCCTTCCTGAGCTAATCTTATGACTCACTGTGCATTTCTTTCTGCCTTGTTTTACTAATCGGCTTGGCATTTGGTGGTTTCTTTGTTCATTATGCAGCAGGGCCGTGTAAGGGATTTGTCTCTGGAATTCAGGTATCCTCCATGCTGTGCTGTTATCGCCTCCATCAGCAGCTCTGCTGTAGGCAGTTGGATGCATCTGGCATGAGCTAACGCAAGAAACGCAGGGCTGTGAATCACTCAGACATTGCTGCTGGATCTCTGCACGCTGTCTGTGCTCAGGCAGTTTCTGTGCAGCAGATTTCTATAAGGTGGCTCCCACCCACACACAGCGTCTGAAGGCGAAGCAATGACTGCAGCACATCAGCATCCATTTACCTGCTGGGCTGGCTCTGACCTTGACCAGTTTTAGCCACTGCAGGAGTTATTGTTGCCTGTCACAGGCCTCAGCCAGGAGAGCCCTCTGATTGCTGCTACAAGCCCTGTGCCTGCAGCACAGCAGACGTGCCCTTCAGCCAAATAATTCGGCTCATATCATAGAATCACAGAATCATGGAGTGGCGAGGGTTGAAAAGGTCCACAATGATCATGTAGTTTCAACCCCCCTGCTCTGTGCAGGATCACTAGAACACCACCACCAGAACAGCCTGCCATGCATCCATCCTCTTCTTGCAAGCTGCTGAGTGAGTGCTGTCATGTTGGGGCATCCTCAGGTGATACGGGGCCTCTGGGCAACGGGCTGTGAGGCTCTGAATTTCAATCAGGCATTGATAGTCACCAGCCCAGATAGCAAAGTCCTTACAGAGCTGCAGTACAGTCAGCTCCTACATTGTGCCCATTTAGGGGAGAAAAGCTCAGCAATACAGACGTGTTACAATTTACAGATCTAGGGAAAAAGGCTCAGTTACTCCTCACAGCAGGAGACAGCCATGTGCGTGGCAGGGGACTGGCATGAGACCAAGGCATGAGCTGAGACCTGCTGCTTGGACTGAGATCTTCAATTCCTCCAGAGAATGATCACGAAGCCATTTAAAGAAAGACAAAAAAGAACACTAATAAATCTCACAGATGGACTCAGCTTCAGATCTCTCTAAGAGACTTCTGATGCCTGCATGGCCGACAGCAGTGCCAGCACCAGGCAGGGCCCTGGGGCTGCTGGGCTCTGTCTGAGGGACTGCAGTCTCAGTGCTGAATACCCAACACTGAAATCCTCTGCCCATCCGCCCTGCGCTGCACAACAGCCTCGGGGTGGTATCCGATCCCAGGGTCAGCTCATACTCCAGAATTAGTCTGCAGCACGGCAGATTTCATTTCAGAATTACAGCGAGAGCCATAGCTTAATATTTCTCATGAAACATATCAGAGTTCCTATTGTTGCCATGGTTATTTCATCGAAGCCTGAGCTATAACTTGAACATTGAAAGAAAATGTGAAGAGACAGAGCTCATCTTCTCACTGTGCACACAGTGCTTCATGCAGCACACGATGGAAGGACACTCCAAGTAACACTGGGATCAAGTTGGACATTTAGGTTTGGCTTAAGGGGCCTCTGCCTTGGGGCAGCACATTTTTGTGGGATTTCTTCGACCCTCCAGACTGCGTGCAGCAGTGTGTAACAAACATCAGCCCGTGAGCAGCAGCAGTCTGTGGGTGTATGTCTAAAATTCTGGCCTTGAGGAACACGGGGTTGGAGCAGCCTTATGCTCTTACAGCGCTCTGCAGGTGTCTGGGTCTCCCCACCACACAGCCATGCTTTTTAAGCTCTCTGCGATCTGAAGCAAAGGCAGCTTGTTTTGCTGCACGCTGGCCCAGCACCATCTCCAGGTGGGACCCAGCACCAAGCTGGCTCTGCCAGTGCCCCTGATGGCTGCACTGGGAGCCATGCATGAGCCAGGGCGCCATTCCAGCTCCTGTGCTGCTACAGAATGCTTTCGGGGACAGGATGTAGCTTTCCATTTTCTATTGTTTCTTTGGGAAACATTTGCTTTTGTGGGTATTTAAAAATTTTGACCAGGACAATATAAATAGGCCATAAAGGATGTGCTCCTCCAGGCTGAAATTCCAGGTGAACACTAACCTGCAATCCATAGTGATGCCAGTGAGTATCAGAATCAGCTGAACAGCCGTGAGCAGCAAACAACTCTGTGGGTCACTAACTGCTCATTTTGCCTGCTCATTACCCAATCAAGGCTGTTCTCAAGGTTCACTTAACCCACTGCCTAGTGCTGTAGCAGCAGTGCTACCTTTTATTTCGCTTATCACCTGGCCTGAATCCCATTACCTATTAACAAATAGTGAGTTAAACCTTGTTTTCTTAAGGGCTCCTGCAAGAACGTACTGGAGAAGCTTAGCAGCAGCCTTCTACAGATGGAGCAGCCCCTCACTCAAGCATGACCTGGAAAGGCGCAGGCAGGAATGGCCCCTGCAGCCACCAAGCAGCTTCTGAGGAGCAGTGTGATGGGAAGGGCCATCACTGCCTGGCAGGAGCACTGCTTCTCAATGCCATCAGTTCCACACTGCAAGCAAAAATCACACAGCAAATCTGGTTTCTGTCTGCCTTGATATTCTTTGTCTTTGTCTCTCTGTATTTTTTTCCTCTCTTTCCTTTATTGTCTTCTTTTCTCCATTTGCCTCCCAAGTACAGCTAAATCAAGCTATTTTTCTCAAAACTGTAGAAAGCCTCCCCTTTAACTGTGATTCAATTAAGTTGCTTCAATGAATCTCTTTCACAACAATTAGTAATTATCTAGAATTATTTAATTCTCCAGTTGGTGAATGCTACAGCCCTGATGAATTATTTTGTGGCCTTTAATTCAGTTTCTGTATAGATTTATTTGTAATGTAATTATAACAGATATTAAAATAAATTCTCAGCGAACCAAATGACATGAGGTCTGACATAGAGATGGAGCTCCTGCCCCAGAGCAGTACAGTGCTCTGCTCCACCAGCACACAGCCTGGGCTGGGACCAGGGCAGGAGGAGCAGCAGGACTCAGTGTGACACCCACTGCTGACTTCCCCTTACCCTGCTGTAATGCTATAATGCAATAATAGCAGGGCAGCACAGACTTTGGCTGCAGCAAGCTAGGATAAGCCCAAATGTAGCAGCACTGGATGCAGAATCTATGGAAAAAAGCTGTCTACCTTTGGAAGGCCTCAAGTACACAGGGATCTCCAGAGAGACACCCTCACCTCCACTGCCAGCCCTTAAATGAGGTCTGGGCAGGAGTGGATCCTGGCTCCATCCCTTCCATCACTCAGTGGCATTGTTTGACTTGAGTTCCCCTGGGTTGGCCCTACCTTCCCACCAGGTGCTCGATCGCTTCTTCAAGCCCTGAGTTAGCATTTCTGCTACACCTGCACTCTGCTGGGAGGCTTTAGTATGAGTTATCTGGGGGAATCCCTAAGGATGAGGTTCACCTGGCTACAAAGAAGTCCTTCCCTCAGACGTGTGCCAAACTCCATCCACTGCCATCTTGCTCACAGGTCAGTGTTGGCTGTCGGGATGAGCACAGTGGAGCAAACGCTGTTTGATGAGGGCCCCTTCATGCACCCAGCTCGCTCCCCCCAGGCCTCGCGGCAGGACGTGGCCACGGGCGGCTGCGCGGTGCTTCCTGGCTGAGCTGTGTGCTGGCACACACACAGCAGGGCTCTGAGCTCCGCACGGAAGCTCTCATTCAGCCAGCAGTAAATGAAGGGATTGTAGCAGGTGCTGCTCATAGCAAACCAGTGCAGGGCAAAGTAGAGCGAGTTGTTGGTCTTGATGCCTAGGCTGGAGATGAGCACTACGTAGCAGTTGAGCGGAAACCAGCAGACAGCGAAGACCACCACAACCAGCACCAGCATCTTGATGCTCTTCTTCTTGTTCCTGTGGTGGGCGACGTACTGCTGCGTGGTGACATCACCGATGGCGTTGCGCAGCCACAGCTTCTTGGCCAGGCGCGCGTAGGTGGCGGTGATGACGAGCAGAGGCAGCAGGTAGAGGAGCAGGAAGGTGGACAGGTCCAGGTACTTCCAGACCAGCTCTGCAGGCTCAGGGAAATCCGGGAGGCACAGACTCCGCACGGTGGCTTCCCTTGAAAACAAAGAGGTGTGTGCAGCACTCGGCCGGGCTGATGGGCGCTGCTGATGGGGCAAAAACATGCTGAGGTTTTTGCAGCCCCATAGACACAGCCTCAGGGAAGGGGCAGATATTGTTCATCTCAACTAATAAAGGTCAATCAGAGCTGTTTCCCTGAAAACGCTCTCCTTGTGCCCATCACCCTGAGGCTTATGCTCGTTACTGCATGCTGTTGCTGCCTTCTGCCCTAAGTTATTCTGTTGTCCCGAAAAAAGAGAACCTGGCAAAGACAGTGCAGAGTTCCCTCTTGGAAGCTGCAGCAGATTTTAATTCAATGAGACCCTCACATCCTCTTAGCACAGCAAAAAGTTGCTCCTGAGGGCCCTTTTCTTTTTTTTTTTTTTTTTTTTTTTTAAAACTTAAACTCAGCGGTTTAACTTCTAGTGACAAGATAAGAGAAAACAAGGACGCTCATATCTGACAGATTAATTAAACACAACTCATCCATTCGATTCAGCACAACAGATCCATGCTCTGTTGCATTTCTCGCTGCACCTCCACACCACAGAGAACTGAGTGTTCCTGCAGACACTGAAAACAAAAATGCATTCAGAGAAAGGGACACTCACAGATCTATTTCCTGGTGATGTTTTCTCCTCTTCTTTCCTTGTGTCCCTGCCTCTTTCCTCATTCCACTTTGCCCTTTTCAAACCTTGTCCTCTGTCCACTTGTTAGCCTCCATCAAGCTGCACTGTTTGCTGCAGTATTGATTAATACCTGTAATATCCTGTTCTCAGCTCTCGGTGATGGCTTTTGTGCCACAAATAGAAGATTAACTGGAAATGGGCAGCAGTGAAGGTGCGCGCCGCAAGAGATGACGCAGGACAAGTGGGGCACAGCAAACCTGAGAACACGAGGATATGGAGGACGAGGACGTGGAGGACCCAAGGCCACTCAGCAGGACACGCAGCCACACACGGCAGCACGGAGAGGCCACGTGCCCACCGTGGCTCTGGGCACAGCTCTGAGCACGGCTGCAGCCTGGCTCCTGGCTAACATCTCAGGGAAGCAGCTCCTGCTGCTGTCAGCTCCCGGCCACGGGATCTATTGCTGGTGACATTACCACCAGCATTTTTACTGAATGGAAACCAGCGATGAAAATAACGTGTCCTGGAAGTCCTTATATTGCCAACTGCCCCGTGCCGGCTCGAGGCTGGGTTTCCTCTAGGCACACTGAAGGACGAGCACCGACAGGTGCAGTGAAAGAGATAGTGGCATTTGTTCATTCATAAGCAATTTGTTGGGTAATAGCCTGAGCGCAGCTGCAGAGCAGTGCGGGCACTGGAGTAACCCAGCACTCTGTTTACAAAGTCTGAGAGCTGAAGATCTCGTATCCCCCTGCAGGACACCTCTTGAGCACATAAATCACAGCACAAGCAAGGAGGAGCTGTGGAAGCCCACGCTGCACTCCCGTTTGTGTAACCCATCCACAGCCACTATAAAAAGCCATGCAATGAGGTGAATGGGCCCCTGCAGTGCTGGTAGGAATGGCTGTGCTGCAGGAAGACATTCCAAGCCACAAGTGCTCTCACCAGACAGCACGCAGAGGGAAGATAAGAGTTTGGTTTTTGTTTCAGAGCAGAACCTTTACTTTATTCCAGTACTTCAGAAGACTTCAGGTGTGAAGTTCCAGTTCCCCTCCTCTCAATAAGTTTTTGTTGAGTTCAGCCCAGCAAGGAGCTCCCCGTGCTGCCAGACAGGCGCAGCAGCATACCCAGACCTTCCATCCCTGCTGCAGCACTGCTCCGCTCACCAGCCCTTCACTGCAAGGAGAGAAGCAGTGTTTCTCTTCTGCTTCTCCAGCTAATGTAACACTGTGCCGAGCAGCCTCCCGCTTTGAGGAAGGTTGCCCTGCTGCACAAATCCAGAGAGATAAACACTAAGAAGCCACAATGCATGAATCAGCACGTGAAGTCGGGGTGCAGGCCTGGCTGATTCAGAGGTAGTCCTACCCCTCCCTGCCTTTTCTGCTCTGTGCAAGTACAGATGTACTGCAGATGTTTACACCATGCGGTTTACTTTCTCTTCCAAACCACAGCACCTGCTCTCTGTTTCCTCCCTGCCTGGGCATGGGGCCACACAGACACGCTCCTTCTGGGACTACAGAGTTGACTGTGTGCTAAGGGACAAGAAAAGGCCCCTGGGGGAAGCCAGCCTCCGGGAGACAAACCCATCAGGCACAGGGAACCAGTGAGCGCCCCACAGTGCGGCTGTGCCAGGCTGAGCCCCTCACCCAGATCTCCTCCTGGGAAAGGATGAAAACAAAGCAAGTCCCACGCTCCTGCTGTGCGCCGAGAGGCTCCTCACTGCAGCCAAGCCTCTGCCGTAGGAAAGGAGATTCCACTGACACACAGAAATTCCCACTGATGGCATCGAGTGCTGCAGTGTCTCCCTGCAGCTGGGACTCCTCCATCCCCACACTAAGAGCAGAAAGGCTCAGAGCCAGGAGGAGCTCACCTGTAGTTGTACTGGAAGAGCTTCTGGTAGATGGCGTGGGGCAGGGAGAAGCAGGCAGCCAGCAGCCAGATCACAGCGATGCTCAGCGCTCCTTTTGTCAGAGACATCCTTTGCTTGAGTGGGTTCAGAATGACCTATAACACAGGCTGCACAAGGCTCTTGTCTCATGGGAAAGCAAAGTCCCTCTGCCAACGCACACAGCAGAGGTCATATATACATATATGTATGATTTAACGCTATTTAGGAAATAACAGTCGTGATTAGGGGAAAGTCCTGCATATCAGAATGACCTAGAAAATGGGAAACTGTTAATTCTTCAGTCTGCTCAGAAGTGCTTTCAGATAAACTTTTTCCCTAGTTCTTTTCTGTGAGAATCATTTTCTTTAAATTTTGTAAAAATAAGTGGAAAAAAAAATCCTATGCAAATTTCTTCACTTCTGGGTACGTCCTTTCATTCAGTATGAATTATGTAATGAAGCGTGGTTTGTTCGAGCTGAGCCCTCTGTCCATCTGAAGGCATTAGCTCAGCCTTCATGAAACTTCCCGAGTTAGATAAAAAGATTTTAGGAGCTTATAGGAGCTGAGCATATGAAGAATTCTGTTTTGGTAGATACAAAGCAGAGGAAAGGAGAGTGAGTGCCTGATACAAGCACATGGCCCTGTCCACATTCTCCTTCCTGCTCTTGCAATACATGGAGTGCTCAGTGCAGCAGGCAGCTGATGCAGTCTGGCTGCAGGCAGTGATGAGCAGTGTCTTCTCACAGCTCCAACATGCCCTCCAGTATTCCTGCAGCAGCCCCCCACCCCGCTGCTCCCCTTCATGCTGCTCCAGCATCAGTCCTGCAGTTACACTTCGCTAATGGGATTGCTTTTTACTGATGCAGAGGGCTGAGAACCGCTGCCACCTCAAAGCATCCTGCAGCTCAGTGGTGCAGCAAACAGCCCATGCTGTTTAAGAACAGAACAAGCAGACAATCAGGTCAGAATTTAAGGTCAGAACGTTAGATGTGTTTTATCAGTTTGACTTAGAAAGCTGAAAAGCTTGAAAATATCCCCTGTGTAACTGAACCACTGCTTTGCATTTGGCAGCGGCTCTGCTGCCTTTCAAGGCCCCCACTGCAAACAAAACCACTCACACCAATCAGCCATGTCACAGCAGCTTGCTTTAACCACCACAAACATACGGCTCAGCTGGCATCAAAGGGGCTTGGGAGGAGCTGTGCAAAAAGGTGTGGGAGAGCAGGGCCTCACCTGGTGCCTGTCCAGGGCGATGGCTGTCAGGGTGAGCGTGGAGACGTGCAGCGAGCAGTACTGCACGAAGCGGCTGACATGGCACATCGCCTTCCCAAAGATCCAGGTGCTGTTCACAAACCGAACCTGAGGAGAAAACAAAAGCCATCAGCAACCAAACTCCCAGGGAACACCTTGGGCTGAACCTGAGCTGCTGCTGCCCTTTGGCTGCAGGGCAGCTCCATTCAAAATCCCAAACCAGCAATGTGGGATGTTGAAACACCCTTACATATCACAGAATGGCCTGGGTTGGAAGGGACCTCGAGGATCACGAAGCTCCAACCCCCTGCCAACACAAGGTCACCAACCTCCACATTTCATAGCAGCCCAGGCTGCCCAGGGCCCCATCCAGCCTGGCCTTGAACACCTCCAGGGATAGACGGGGCAACCGCAGCCTCTCTGGGCAGCTGTTCCAGCTCCTATAAGAGCTTGTAAGTTAAAATATTGAGTTGAAATTAGTGGTGCTGTTGCAGCCCACCCAGCTTATCCACATAAACAACATCTGCAAACAGCAGCAATTACTTTTTTATTATACCAATAATTACATTTGGACAAGGTGGCCCATGCCCTGCTCCTGTACATCTGGAGGGCCTTCACTGAAGTCTTTACCTAGCTGCTCACTGTGAAGGACTTGGCTGCTTTTTCCCCCAGCTCTGACCAGCAGCCACATTGCTCTGAACCCTGGGATTTAAGTTTAACTTTGCAGTCCTGCTGCATGCATGTTAATGGCACTGACGCACCCAGACACCTCTCTGCAATCCCCAAGCAGCTCTCCTGACCGGTGGCAGTTCATCAGCACATCTAGGGAGACTTCAGAGTCCTTTAGGAAACAGAGTTCAACAGAGCCAAGGGAGCCCACAGTTTGCTGGATGGTGCTTTACCTGTCTAGCAGGGCCATCCATCAGGCTTGGCTGTGTTGGGTTCACTCCTCAGTTCTAGCACAGCAGCCACTGGACTGCATATTTCCGGGGCGAGTGCCCCTGGCCGACAGGAGTGCCCTGCGTGCCACTTACCAGAGTGAGGGGGGTGTTGAGCAGTGTGATCATGATGTCAGACACAGCCAGGTTGACGATGAACAGGCTGGTGGCCGAATGCATCCTCTTGTTCTTCAGCACCACGTGGCACACCAGCACGTTCCCAAAGAGAGACATGATGATGATCACTGAGTACGCCACGATCAGGAGAGCCTTCACAGTCGGTTTCTGAGATTCTGGCTCGTATCGAGCCAGCTCCGCAAACTTCTCCCACTCCACAATGCGGCTGTCTGTCCAGTTGAAGGTGGTCCTGTTGGTTGCTTGGTAGAAGGACATGAGTTTGGTCAAGGAATAGTACCGGTCAAACTCCTCAAGATAAGCTGCTATCTGTGCCTGGTGGGACAGAAGCAGCACACGAGGCATGGTGGGTGAACACGGGTCGTTGCTCAGCAGGGCATCACAGGGCTGCTGACACAGCAGTGGCCCACCAGCCACACCTGCTCAGCTCTCTGGGAAGCTGCTGAAGGTGCAGCTGGCACTGCGAGCAACGCCTGTAGGTGCACAGCCTTGAAGGTGCAACGGGCTCCCCCAGGGAGCATTGACAGCAGAGACCTCTAAACAGGGCTGGTTTGGGACTGTGCGCTCTCAACTCCTTCGTGTACCAGGAGCTGCAATAGCTCCTCAGGTGGGCTGGAGAGATTAACTCATTATTGCTACATGTGCAGTGGGCATTTGTCAGGTTTTATTCATTCTCAGATGAGTGCACTTTTCCTCCAACTATCAGGGAAGGATGTTCTGGTGCTGCTCTCATCCCATACTTCAAAACAGTCGTTTCTTTTCTGCTGAAAGATTAAACAAATTCATTTAGGGTGTCATTTTTGAGAGCACAGGTAGCTGTTGTATACATCTAACCCAGCAATTACCCTAAAGTTGTTCGGAACTTGAAAATCATATCAGAAGTTACCTTCAGTCTACCTCACACTTAAAAAAAAAAAAAAAAACACACAAAAAACCAGCTATATTCTGTTCAGTTTCATTTCCAGTGAGAAAGCAATCTGTCCAGCAAAGGCAACACTCAGCAGTAAAGAGGTACACAGGTCAGAAAACACCCTCACAGCATACACAAACAAGCACAGAGCATCAGAAAACTCAGCAGGCATAAAAATCACTACTTACTCACCTCTCAACCTTCTTTTCTTGTTTTTAGATATTTCTGGTGATTTCAGATTGATCTGTTGTTGTTAGGTGGAACTTAAGAAGCACTCACATCATTACTTCCAGCTACACAGCACACAGGAAGAGAAAGTTGTTTGGAAAGCATCAGGATTTCAGCAAGGAGATGCTTTGATTTTGTGCCACATGGCTGTGTACACAAATAATGGACCTTGTATGGAGGGCAGGATCAAGAAGCAGCACTCTCAGAGCTGTAGAAACTCCTCAAGATGTCAGGAGGCCCCAACGCTCACCCAGCAATGCGAGCATCCAGAACTGCACCCACCTGGGTGGAAGCCCACCGGGGTGCTGGAGGACCCCATGTTACCACATTAGGGAGCTGGGCCAGCTGAAAATCAAATAAGTGGTGCTCTCAGCTGCTGACCTGACCTACCTCATGGCTTATTTCTCCCAAGGGAGGCTCAGGAACAAATGACTGAGGGGAATAGGAGACCTTAAGGAGGTGATGGAGCAGTGACCTGATTTTCCAGCACAGAATTTCTCCTTAAGAATTTCTGTATCAGTGAAACATGGCTGAAGCAATTGCTGGAGCTCGGCACTGGCTGCAGCCTCAGGCAGAGCGAAGGTGGAGCAGGGACAGCATCCTGCTTTCCTGGCGAGGTGCACGCACTCTGCACCACGGTTTAATGCAATAAGCGTTCAGTTTTATAACTCCAAGTAACCTGAAGGATCAGAGAGGGAAATTCCACCCAGCTCAACCTTCCCCCGCCCTTCTGCCCCGGGTGCCCGCAGCACCCACGGCTCCAGCTCAGCCCTTTCTGTTGCAGAGACGCTCACCTTTCGTCGCAAAGAATTAAAAGACAACTCACCGACAACCGTCTGTCGGATGATCTGAACTCTAAACATAAACCAACGCTGCACCCTCTGAACCGAGCAAACCTCTAGAGAAGAGCACAAAGGTCGCAAAGCGCGAGTTAAACGCAGTTCAACAATCTCCAAATAACAGAGGGAGAAAAACTCCCCGTCACTTACCGGCCGTGCCGCCGCCGGCAGCCCCGGCTCGGACCCCCCCCGGGCTCGGAGCTCCGCCGGACCAGGCAACGCGGAGCCTCACGTGCAGCCCGGGGGCTCCGCGCCCCGCTGCGCTCCTCAGGCTTTAGCGGAGATCGGCGCTCGGAAGCAGAGCCGACGGCCGCTCCGTGCCGGGCTGTCGGAGCACGGCGAGGAGCGCGATTCATCCGCGGGTGCGCGCGAGGTTAACGAGAAAGCAGCGCCGCGGCTCGGGGGCTGCTCTCATTTATCGCCGTGCCTCGCGGGCAGAGTGAAGTTTCCCACCTGGAGAGCTCTGGGGGAACGCTCCTCTGCGACTTCCTTGCAGAAGGGGAGAGCGTAGGTCGCTCTGAACGTTGTGCATCCTACTGCTACAATCAGAAAGATTAACGTGGTGGAAAGGTGATACAGGAATAGAATAGCAAAAGGGACTAACACGGATGGGACGATGTTACAAAGAGAAAATGCTCGCCCATCTCTGAAGATCTCAGCTTGCAAGGAAACTCTACAAGAGGGAATAATCTCCACCCAGAGACCCTTTCCCAGTGGCAGTCACCCCTTCCATGAAGTCTATGAGAGGTGCAGCCAGGCTACACCCCTTTCTGTCATGCAGCTGAATTGCTTTCACCTGTGCTCCCAGGGCTGACCGGGTCCTTTCCCCAGGCGATCCATCAGTGGTTCAGGCCAGAACTCAACAGTTCCCATATGCCTACTTATTTCCATGGAAACAGATACAAAAGTGCAATAACACTGTTTGAGAGAGAAAGTTCTCAGTTGCAAAGTACTGTTTTTCAACACCACCGTTAACTGTGTGTTTTCACTAGCAGTGAACAAGAGCTGCATACCATCCTTGTAAATATCTGCACCAGTGGAGGTGAGCCACTGTCGCTGTCACCACCTCACCACCCGCTCCTCACTGTGCTCACATCCACTGTTTGTTCTCCATAAATGCTCAGCAAGATGAATGGCAATTGGTGCCATCTTTTCTGCGTGGAAAAATTCAGTGCCATCCATTTGCTCCGTATGTACTTCTATGTCAGACACCGTTTTGTCAGACCACCTTTCTGCTGCCATCAGTCACAAAATGTGATGGAATATCAATGCTTCTGCTTCTGCTGCTGTCTTATCAACGTCCACCTCTGACCTCGTGAGCCAACATAATAACATAGGAGCCATTTCTTTTGTAGCAGCCCTCGTGGCCCACAAACTTCATTCTCTCATTGTAAAAGAGTGGAATAAAGCAGGCAGGATGCTCAATGCATGCAGTGAAATTGTCACATCTCTTTGGATACAGGCTGTTGGCCAGTTCTTGTGAAAAAAAAAAAAAAAAAGAACAGGATTCTTTTCTTCTTGTTCTGAGACATTTGGATGATCTCAAAAGTCATCAGCAGGAGCAGGAAGGACACGTTGGCCACCCATCCGTGTGGGCTGCCCACACACACACCCCTGATGCAGAGGACGAAAGTCTGATCTCCACAGATTAATTCTCAGAACAGCAGGTGAAGAAAGTCAGTGCCTACGGCACCTTTCTGACAAGGCAGTGCTGTGAAGGCCGACTGGAGGCTCAGTGGAGATCTCTGTGCATTTCACGGGGCTCTGGATCCGTCCCAGGTGCGTAGAGCCCTGCGGTGCCCTGTGGGCACGGAGCCCTGCAGCATCCCTGGGGCACCCAGCATCTGCACGTGTGGGGGTAATGCAATTAACGGAGAGAACAAAAATCACAACAATCTCCAAGCTTGAAATCTTGAAGTGAGGCTTTTAGTGGAATTTCAGCCCTGATGGATTCTTCTTAAATAAGCGCTCTTCCCATGTCTGAATCCTTCTTGGCAGATACAGACACAGCCTCACAAGAAACAAAGGTGATTTTGGTCTCAGACACAGATATTGGAAGATACGTGTTTGAACTGGAGATTGTAGTCATTGTCAATTTCCAGCATGTGCAGCTCACACCTTACTAAAAAGAAAAAAGGTTTTGGATTCTGTCCTCCTCCCATCTCCTCTGTGCTGTGGCTCTGTCTGCAGCCGCTTTCCCTCTGCACCCAGAGTCGGGTGTTCTGTGTTACCGTGCGGTTGGAGTTGGCCACAGCCACATAACCTCTCTCAAAGCACACAAACAGTGATGAACCTTTTCACAATTGCACACTTCTGCAGTTTGGGCACCTGGTGCAGCTGGTCCTGCATCTGCCAGAGGCGTTTGGAGAAACCAGTGAAAATCTTTGCAGTAAATAGCAGAGGCACTGCTCTGAAATGGGAATCCTTCCCATCAGAGGGAAAAGACATGCATGGGATGGATGTTTCCTGGGGTCTACGTGCTGCCCACCCCAAACCTGTGACAAACCTCTGGTTGCTTTCAGCAGGAGATGGCTGAAGTCCGTACTTACTGTACCTTCTTGCCTGAGGCACGTAAGGACATTCTGCACAACAAGTGATCTTGTAGGCCTCTGCTTTTTCTTTTTTTCCTCTGAAGCCATTTCCATCTGGACTATGAGATTCCTTGCATCTGAAGAGCCATTGCCTTATCCTGTCTGTAAGTCTGTGTGTGCTTCATGTTTTGCCCAGTGTGGTGTTGTTGGCTTTGTACTGCCAGCATATTCAGAAATGAGAGCAATGAGCTTAATCAGATCCTCAGCAGGATCTCAGACACGTTATCTTTCTTCAGATGCAAAGGATTTATTTACAGGTGTGCATTAGAACCTCCTGAAACACTCAGAATGAAACTCAGTGCAGTCCCATCCCTGCATCCTATCTTCCTTTCACAATAATCCCCACTGACCTCAGCTGTGTTTGGTTCCTGCATGCAGACAGGTGAGCAGAGATGGAAGGCAGCCTGCTGTGCTCCCGAAGGCACAGCCTGAAGCGTTTAGCTGAAATCAGGCTGTTTTAACACAACTCACACCAATGACAAGTACTGTGCCGTGGCTTCCAGGCAGATGTGCAGCAGATCTGGGCGCTGCCCGCTGTGTCTGCATGGCAGTTCCCCCACATCCATCCCTCAGCTGCCCAGGTGTGCTGGGAGAGCAGCGCCTGAGCTGTGGAAGAAAATTTTTCGGGGTTTTCTGTGTTGTTTTCCTTCAGCAAAATGCAAGTTGCCCACGTGTCTGGGGAGGCTTTGCAGCTGAAGACGTTAAAGGCATTCAGTATTTTTCCTTTGGGTGTCTTACTGTTAAATGCCAGAAGGTTATTTTGTCTCCTGAAGGGTTGGGAGCTCTCTGGAGAAATGCAGAGATGATGCGCAGACATGAAACCAGAGGCATTGTAACTTCAGAGGCACAAGAAAGCTCCTTTGCTCTCAGATATTGATGTTTATTACCATCATTATGTTTTGAGGTACAGAAGGTGAAGCTGATGCCCTGCAATACCGTTTACCATGATGGCACCCACAGGCACTGCTCAGTGTGTGCAGCTGCTCACCTTTCCCTCACGTGATGCATGTAAAGCCAGCTCAGGTGCACACAGGGCAGCCAAGGACTGAATTCATAACTTCTGAACTGCACCAGGCTGCTCCCATCAGCCCCGTGCCCTCAGAGCTCAGCTCTCATGCCACGGCTGTGAGCTTTCCTCCATGGAACTGAGTGGAGCTGTGCCAACCTGGGCTAAAGATAAGGAATGCTGAGCAGCGGATGGCTCAAATCTGAAACAGAACTTATAACCTAACTAAGTTCCTTTGCTGTCTGAATTTCAACCCAAACTCAGGCAGCAGAGCTGCAGTTCGAACACCAGTGGCAGTCAGGTTCAGTTTCCCCAGGATCAGAGTGCAATCCAGCATCAGCTGTCCATGTAAATGGGAGCACTGCTTTCATGTATGCTATTTCAGGTTCAAGCCTGCCGTTAGCATACGTTTCAAACAGCATGGATTCTCGTCATAAGCCAGTGGGTGGAGGGGTAAGATCCGTAAGAATGGCTTCAATGGGAGGAACAAGAAGAAGACAACAGTGCAATTGCAATTGCGTTTGATGTTCTGTGGACAGTTACAATTTAGGCTTTGTTATTCAAACTACAAATGTCAAGAATGTAACAGGGGTTAATAATGGAACTTCAGACTGGCTGGAAAAGAAAGGCATTAAAGTGGGTTTGATAGTCCTTGAACTCGGAGAGGTTTGGGTGACAACAAAGAATGCCAATACGACATCACGAATCCGCCCTCTTCCTGAGCCCGTGGATATTGTCTACTGAAGCTGCTAGGGCTGGATTTGAGCCTCATTTTTTTTCTTTTTTTTGTCCTTTTTATCCGTTACAATCACACAGACTGCCATCAACAGAGCGTTCTGTCCCCACCTGACAGCTAGCCGCACGATTTCCATGCAGAATGAAGGCAGCAGAGAGCAATGAGAGCAGCAATTCCTGCCGACACCTTCGTGCCCACGGCAGCTCAGGGCACAGCAGCACATCGCAGCCCTCAGCCCTGGCGATGGGAGGAGCAGAGCCCGGCGCCTTCTGACGTTCTCCTTTGCAGTGGTGAAGCTGCGGCTCCCGCAGCCTCCAAGCCTTTCACAGCCTTACTCCCCTGATGGAGTCCTTCCTCGTAACAGGTGTTGGAATACAGGATGGAAAAAGAAATCAAATCTGCCTTTTCCTTAACAGAAAACTCGCTGCTAACAGAAATGGAAAAGGTCAGCAACTTTTTGTGTGTTGTACGCAGTCACCAAATACATTTACTTCTTCATCTACAGGAGCACATTTTACTTTTTGGTGCACAATGTGTGAAAATAGAGTAACGTAAGTAGGAAACACCCGAGTCCATCGTGAGATCACGCAGCAGCACTGAGCAGTGCACTTCTCCCAGCACCCACACGGAGCCTGCTGCCTGTGTGGGAGGCTCAGTGCTCATTCCCCCTTCAGTCCTGAACGCAAGCCCTGAACACAAGTCTGTCTGCAAGCACTTGCTGGTCCGAGGCTGCAGAGCTGCAGCTGTGCAGGAAAACTTTGTTAAGGGGATCCGTCCACCTAGACCTCCTCCTGCCCCCCAGTGCTCCTCCTGGATTAATCTGTGCATGCAGGTCTTGTCCAGCCCAGAACTCAGGTGCCACCCATTCTCCTTCCAATTTTCATCCCTGCCCCAGCTGATACCTCAGTTAGGAAACCAACACAAATAAAGTCCCCTCTGCTTTTCTCTCATCTGACCATTTACCATCAAGTGGCTGTGGGATCAGGTGGATTCATCTTTCAAGCATATTTTCTTTTTTATGACTATGCTGAGCCTGGAATTTAAATGCATGTTAATGTTCTGTGTTTTCTGTTGCACCAATTAGCCTGGCAAGCACAGAAGCCGAATCTTTCCTGCAGGTGCATGGATGGCCTCAGAGGAGAAATGTCATGAACCTCTCTTTACTTTGTTCTCTTTGTTAGCTTAAGAGTATGAACAATTAAAACTAAAGAGGTCTTTCCTTTTCGTACAGAAAATGTATTGCCAAATGCAGGGCCTGGCAAGCAATTTTCCTCATTCTCTTCAGTTTGGCTGTGTTAATGAACAGAGTAAAATCTAAGTGAAAAGCTGACAGCCCAGCCAGGTTGCTGTGGTCACTGCTGCAGCTGAGGAGGAGGAGCACCCAGCACTGACCTATACTGAGCTAAGGAACTGAACACTAAAATCCTTCTGTTAGGAAAAGTTATCTCTTGTCAACATTGGAGACCTCAAACGAGAGCACAGAAAAACTTCTGGGCTATTGTCCTCTGCTTATTTTTGCAGCCTAAGCTCTCCCATTCTGATTCAGGAATAGTATTTATCTATCTCAAAAGAGAAAAATGGTGCAGAAGAGTCCGGTACAGCTACATGGGGCTGTGAACAGAGAGAGGCCAATATGCTGCTTTGCCTGCATCTAAAGTCATCACAAATTGACAGCATCCCACATGCAAGGAGCAGCTCATTGTCAGAAAGATGTGCCGAGGCTGCAGGGAGTTCCAAGGCAGTAGCATCTCCAGACACAGTCCTGGATACAGCAGAGGGCCCAGGGAATGTGGGGCTCTCTCCTTGCAAGTGCAGCTGAGAGTAACACCTGAAGAGCTGAACTCTCATCAGCTCAGAAACAGTGCTTTCAAGCATCACTACGCAGCACCTTCTTTCTGAGCAATGCAGACCATTTACTGCAATAGCTGCTGAGGGCAGCAGAGGCACAAAGGGCAGCTCTGGGCACTGCAGCAGAACCCCTCAGCACAGAACTCCCACAGTGCAGCTGCTGCGCTCAGAGGAGTCAGAACTGTGGCACAGCCTCGTTACCAGCAGAGGGGTGAGACAGCATGGAAAGATTCATAGGAGGGAGAAACCACTTCATGGTTTCAGAAAGCAGATGAGAATAAGCTGTTATCCTTACGTGGGGAGCAGACTTGGCCTTCAGGTGAAAACTGTTTAACTCCTACCGAAATGCCAGAGCACTTTGAGATGCGGGGGCTAGAGCTTTCAGCTGCATCACTGATGCCACTGAAAAACAGCCACTGCGTGGTATAAATGAGAACCCATTTCCAGAGGTGCAAATCAGACTCCACTGAGCCCCAGGCTGCTCTCTTTAAGCTCCTCCTGCTATTGAAGCTCCTTAAAGAGTGGGATAACACTCCTTACTTCACGTTGTGCATTGTAGACAGACTTACAGACTTCAGGCCATGAAGGACTTAATGGGTACCCAGGAACTCTTGGATAATGTGTAACCTGTCCCATTTTCTATGCCCGTAGCAAACCGCCCTGCAGTTTCCTGCTGGAATGCTGCTAAAATAGAAGGGAAATGTTTTCCTCGTGAATCAGCACAACCGGTATCTTTTGCTTGTTTTATCTGGCTGAATAATTTCTGCCTGGGAGGGAGAAAATTGTGATCCCGTGAAACATCCATGGCCAAACACCAGCAGACCCCAGTGGGTGACTCTGGACTTAGAAACCAAATACCGAGACTGTTTTCTAACTTCCCTTTCCATCTCCCTGCTCTCGGTTAGACGTTGCTGACCTCTGAGCTGCACAGAACGTCCCCGCAGCCGCAGGGCAGCGGCGCACCGAGTGCCGCCGGCGCCACATCGCCGCCCAATCGCACCGCTGCCCTTCGTGCTGCGGCGGTTCGGTGGCCGTGGGCAGAGCCCGTTCCTTGCAAACGGACGCTGCTGTTGTGTCCGCTGGGTTCCGAAGGCTCTGCGCACCGATCTGCCAGCGCCTGGGATCAGCAGGCCGAGGGGTGGATGGCAGCGTCGGGCCGCGGTGCGCCGGGACAGCCGGCACGGCTCGGCTCTGGTACGGCTCCGTGCGCGGCGTTCTGCTCCGGGTTGGACGGGGCCTTTCTTCTCTGCCCCTGAGGAGGATCTGGCAGGGACTGAAGGACGGAACCGTTTGTTATCTTTTAAGGGGAGCGAAAGGAAATGTTTTCCTACAGCAGAAGGGGTAAGGTCGACACCCGGCTGATTAACACGATTGGAATCTCCTCCCCCGTCTGCCTCGGGAGCAGCGCTCCGTAGCGGCGGTGCGGGGCTCCGCGCAGAGCTGCGGGGACAGCACGGCCAATGTCCCGGCACGGCACGGCTCCGGCCGCACGCTCGGGTAGCGGCCGCTGGTGTGGAGCGCGGGGGCACAAAGCAGAGGCCAGGCCGAGCCGTGAAGGGTTGGTCAGGTTTATCTCCCTGCCGCCGAGCGGGCGGTGCTGCGCTCCGTGCTGCGCTCCCTACGGCCCGAGCCGTGAACCAGTGGAGTTTGTTCCGGCTTTGCATCCAGAGCCAAAACTGGGAGAAAAGCCCGAGCGGACGTAAGAAGCGTTTTGTTACTCCTCCCGCCCTGGCGCCAGCTCGGAGGTTCGCGGGGAGTCTCAGAGTGCGTGAGATCTCCGAAATCCGGTCACTCGCAGTCACTTTCACGGAGAGCTGCGGGTTCCGTATGAAGAGAGGCCGTAACAGCCCGACCGATGGAAGCTTAAAGTTTTCACAGCTGTCGGCTGCTGCGTGCCGACACCGCACGAAGCTGCGGACCTGCGGGGAGCAGCCCGTTCCGACCCCCCCGTGCCGCTGTCACCGCCCCGTCCCCTCCTGCGCAGAGCTCCGTGTCCGCCCGCCCCTCCCTCCCACCGGGAGCCCCGCGGTGCCGTCCGATCTCAGCCTCTCCGCGGCGTTTATGTGAAAGGTCGGCATCTGACTCATGACTCCAACGCGGTGGTATTTTTGGCTTTGTTTTAATCATTTTCCCCTCTATGTCTCATGCGCTGCCTGCGAGAACTTCTTGGCCTCCCAGTTATGGTGAAAGTAGGTGATTAGCGATAGACTAACTCAGGAACTATTTTGGAATGATTGGCAAACTCCGAATCCAGTCCAGCAGTACGAATTGTTCATTTATCATCCCCACTCTGGTGCTGTGTGTACCCCAACGATAGAATAAATATTGGACCAGGCGTCCCATGCTGTGGCTGGAGGGGAGAAAGCACAAGAGCTCACATCTGTCTGCTATGAATTTTTAGCTTAAAGTCATGGGGCTTAATATTAAATTGGCCAACGCAAAGAGAAAGGACAAAACCCACTCATCGCTAGGATCATTAACTTGCGGACCTCCTTTCCATTTACAGTGAAAGAACGAACACTTTTCTGTATCCTGAAGACAACCCCATGCTCTTGCTGCTTCAGCTATAGGCATTCCAGTCCAGATCACATGAACTCCCAGATGTCTCTGACATCTAATTCGTGTTCCTCAGTCTAGACCCATCATGCCCAGCTATTTCACTCCTGAGACCGCAGCAATTTGAAAAATGTGTTTCCTCTGCAGCAATTTTATCTCATCCTAACATCGCGTCTTCTGTCTCGTTATTCAGCTTGCGTTAATTCATACCCAGCACTCTTGTGAAGCAGAGGCATTTCTACCATTAGCTTCAGTTTATGGGAAGGGGACAGCTGAGAAATCCAATGATTTGCTGAAGGTACGGAGGTAGAACCAGACAACAAGGGAGTACGAGCTGCAGGTCCATCCACCTGCATCCCATCCTTCTCTGGGCAACCAATAGAGTTCCATGCTGCACTGTGCTCACACCTCACCTTCTATATTCCACACAGCCTTTTAAAACAAATTCTGGGGCCGTTCAAGCATTGTAACAGTAAGAGAACTCTTCCTTCCCTCTCTCTTCTGCCAGGCAGACCCACAGTAACGTCTGAAGTGAATGCATCCTTCCATCAGCTTGAAGACACCATTTTCCGTTCAGCCGTGCCGTGGGGCTCCACCTCCCACATCTCTGGTGTGGAACCAGCCGGTACCGCACAGCTCTGCCCCCATCAGGGCTTTGTGTGCCCGGGGAGCAGCTGTGAGCACTGAGCAGCACACCGAGGTGCAGCGATAACGTCCTTCCCCAACACCAGCACGGCTCTGACACGCAGAGGCGGTATCTGCCGGCTTCCCAGAAGCGAAGCTTTCTCAGCTGTTTTTATTTTTGCTGAGTGACGTGTTGGACAAATAGGAGCAGTTCATTGTGCCCCAGCTGTCACAGGGCCGAGTCGCACAGAGCGTGCCGACTGTGCTTGATGCTGGAACAAACAAGTGCTGCCTCTCTGCAGTCAGCGCGTATCTGTGCTGGATGCCGCATATACTGGAAACTCATATCAGCTCATGGAAGCCTGGATTGCCAAAAGGCAGAACCCAGGTTGCGGAGGTGTCAGTAAGGGTATTTCTGAAGATCTCCACAAGCTCAGTCAGCAAAGAACAATAACCCTGAAAACCTGTTTGTACAGCACTTTGATTTGTACCCATAGGATGCTGTGGTCTTCAAATGCAACCAGAAGACAAAGCAGAGTGCATGTAGCAGGTTAGGGCACACACTTCTGATATAAATGTCACATCAGTATTAATTCAGACGAAGCAAATTTCACAAAGTCACTTCTTTCCTTCCCTGTTTCTCATTTGAGTTCGGGTGTTATTTCTCTAATGAATTTTGCACTGTCGTTTTGATGTGCATTTATTGTTCCAAGAAACATATCCATTAACAGAGCTTCCTTGCAGCACGAGGTATGACTTCATTTGATCAACTGACTGAAGGCTGAGTGGAATTCATGACACTTCTCTGATAGTCAGCACTCACTGGTGAGGGACAGGCTGGGCTGCGGTCATGTTCCTGGCCCACGTCCGGAAAAGTGAGGCCCAAAAAACATCGGAGTGCTTTTCTGGGTCCCACACCTACCCACGTGGCGAAGAACTTGAGATATCTTGTAGTTAATTGAAGACCCTGAGCCGCAGTGAAAGGAAGGTCTGTGCCGGCACCTTCGGCCCATAGAGGCGGAGGGGGAGCAGAGCCCTCCGTCGCCCGTCCTCCCCAGCCAGGTGAGCGGACCGCGGGCTCGCTTCGGAGCGCCTCCACAGCGGCCTCGGTGCGGCGGGGCGGCCCGCAGCGCCACCTGGCGGCCATGGCGGGGTGGTGACACCGAGCGGAGGACGAGGGGAGCCGGCGGCGCTCGAGCAGCTCGCGGAGCACCTGAAGTTCTTCGGGATGACTTTCAGTTCCCACGAAGTAGAAGAGCATTCCTCTGGAGCGCCTGTGTCTCAGACACGGTCTTCCTGCGTGGGTAGATGCTGAAGAGCCCTCTCCAGAGAAGTGAAGCACGCAGCACGAAGCCCACCGGGGTCAGAAGGAGACCATCCCGCAGGGAACTGCCCCTTCCCCGTGCAGGGCGAAGGATTTAATGGTACGCTCTTGGAGCCGTCCTTGTGCCTCTGTTTGTCCCATCTCTGCCTGCAGATGCCCACGTGCCCTGTGGGATCTCCCCTGACCGAGCCCCGAGCACGCTCTGATGGGAGGAACCTCCCTTTGTCCTCATTCAAATTACCAAGTTGCTAAGCATGCTGCCTCTTTGCAAAGCAAAGGGGAAAACATGGGAGAAACTAGCATTATTGGAAGCAACCAGAAAGGCATCTTTGATCACTGGAGCTTCTGGGGTGTGCTCCTGCTGCCCCAGTACTCCCTCAAGATGGATGGAGGCACGTGCAGAAGGGTGGCAGGCAGTTACGCTCCTCGCCCTTTAAGCCTTGATCTGAAATGTAATCCTTCAGGAATATCATGGCCTAAACAATTTTCGTCAGTGAGTCAGTTCAGGGTTAGCAGCCTACAGAGGGAGGGTAGTCTCTCTCCCTCATAAATCAGCAACCAACAAGCTCTTTCCTTTGATGAATGTTGTTTTAAAGACAACACTCTTATTAGCTCCAAGAACACTGCCCATTAATCATGGCAAAGGAACACTGCATCCTCCTCCCTCCATAGCTTTGTTCCTGGGACTACTGACAGCCTCACCCAGAGAAAAGAAGAGGGACAGGGCAGAGGAGACCAAAAGTGCTGGGGTGCCAACAGTTGTTTGGAGAGGCAGAGGCCATCACAGAAAGGTCACCCCAAATAATGGACGTAGCACGAGTGCTTGTGAGGCTTCCAGACCTAAAACCCTTAGGAGACAGCCAAACCTCTGCCTGCCTTTGAGCTTGCCTGATTTTGGAAGAGGGAGTGGGACAGGATCTGTGCCAAAAGAGGTTCCAAATCTGGATAACATTTGTCCAGCTTATTAATTGTCACACAAGTTCTGTTTTCATATGAACCACACTTCTTTTCACAGACTTTTGCTGTTTCACCAGTAATTCACTCCTTCACCACTTAAGTGAGCTTTGCAGTTTGACCACAACTCTGTACCTGCAGTGCCCTCAGCAGAGATGTGCTGAGGGAGGGTGGCAGCTAAACAGGCCATAGCAGCAGGCAAAGCTGCTGGGGAACAGAGAAGCTCCTTACACCTGGTTTGCATTTCATATTTTGGAAAACTGAGAAAAAAAATCTGTGATCATCCATTCTGGAGAGGGGCGATTTATTTTGATGATGCCATTGGAGAGCCTCTGGGTCTGATTCTGAGCAGAAAAAACGTCCCAGACACACTGCTGATTATTTATTCTCACTTGCAAGGCATCATGGAAGGGGGGTAACAGCAACAGCTGCCAAAATGTGATCCAATCCCATATAGGATCCTCAACCAAATTTGTTTGTGATCTAATGGCTGGTCCCTGAAGCCCTGGGGAAGGCCTGCCCCTCACATACACTATCTATGAGGGTACTGTATTTCAGATGAGGCTTGCACACCTATAAACACAAATACGCACACAGGCACACCCCCACTTTCAAGGGTGCAGGAGGGTCAGCTGTGCTCTCTAAAACCTACATTTTGTGGAACCAAAGAGACCAGTGCTGCTCTATGGTGGATTTGGAGCACGGGGAGGATCCCATGCCCGGGTTGGAAGCACTCAGAAGCGCCTTTCAGCCCTGCCTGGCAGCTGCTCAGCCTCCCACTGAACAACGCTGCCCAGATGTTCTGCTCCCGCTGTGATGTGAGCAGTAAAGGAACGCTGGTGACTCACAGCATCATTTCTATTTATTCCTCATGGGCTTCTCGCCACCTTAATATTGTCTCAGCTCGCACTAACGCTTATTTAGAACAGTTCTGCTTCTTATAAACTCCTTATTCCTCTTCCTAGAAACCCGCTTTTCTGCCATCTCAGGAGGCTCTCCAGATGCTCTACGAGACCCTTCTCTACACTACACTTCATTAGAAAAGTGGCCATTGAGGTGCCAAAGTGGCTTTTAAAATTCACAGCCAGTGCTCATCTTTTAGACCTCCCATTTACTCAGAAGATTGAGGGCCCCACTGACAACACAGCTCAGTGTTGCTTCAGACCATTACCTTATTCTTACTGAAATACAAAGATTTGTTGTAACTTGATAACGTGATGGAAAGTACAGCAGTAATAGCAGGGTGGCAAAGCCTTTAGCTGCAGCAAATGAGAACAAGCCTAAATGCTACAGCTGTAGATGCAGAAACAAAGGAAAAAGACTGCTTACCTTTAGAAGGCCTCAAGTAGGCTGGGATCTCCAGCAAGATGCCCTCAGCTCCACTGCCAACCCTTAAATGAGGGCTGGGCAGCGGTGGATCCTGGCTCCATCCCTTCCATCACTGAGCTGCACTGCACCTGAGCTCCCCTGTGCTGACCCTGCCTTCCCACCAGGTGCTCCATCACTGCTTCAGGCCATGACTGGGCATTGCCACCACATCTGTAAATCAGCAAAATACATTAAGAAAGGAAAAGTAAACCTGGGGCCAGGATGCCCTAACATGAGAATAGTGGGACTCCACGTGAAAGGTGAACACCTCACTCTGCACTGACTTAGCTGGAGAGATACTGGGGGTATCTCCTCAGGCAGCCACAAAGAGGCTATGATAACAAGGAGGGAGAAATGTTTTAATAGACTGGAAGGAAGAAGGAGATTCAGTTCATTTAAGAAATTTTGGGCCATGAAGAAAGTGGAACTGGCATTTATACACACATATACAGTAATTACTGCGAAGCTGAGCACATCTCTGTGAGTTTCCTAGAGTGAGAATATAAGGCAGTGCATGTTGCTAGGTACTTTGCTTCAGGAGCTGCTGTTAAAGCCCAAAGAGTTTCAGCAAATTAAGGAAAGGAAAATCATACTTAGTCACAGTAGTGACCATGTCAACAGTCAGACTGCAAAACTGCAAAGAGTAAAACAGATTAAAATCCTTCCAGGAAGAAACAGACGTTCTGGGGCAAAGCTGAGCTTTGTTTCTCTTCTGTTCAAAGAGGAACCACAGCTGAAGTAAAAAAAGACTTTCACCTTTCAGTCTTAGCCATGAGCTGTGCAGGCAGGAGCCATCTCCCCTTGGGACAGTGAGCAAAGCAGAGCTCAGCTCCAGCCACAAGAAGGGGTTTCCAGAATAGCTGAAGCCGCTGCTGGAGGCACATGGCATGGCAAAGAGCCTCAAACTTCTGCTACCAGCTGGACAGCTGTGCTTACAGCACACAGGTCCTGGCTCTCCCTAAATACAGGATGCTCCCCCCAAATTCCTCTTGGTACCTCTCTGACCAAACCCCAAGGAAAGTGGTTCAACATCCACTTTTCGGAGCTTCCTAAAGCAAGCTCGTCATTACTGGTCTTCCTGCAGGGCAGAAAAACCAACTGAGGACATCAGAAGAGAGGCACAAAAGAACAGTCAGAAGGAAGTGCTGCAGCACAACCTCCCCTCCGTGCCAGCAGGGCACAGCAGCTCTGCCCCAAGCTGAGAGCAGAGCAGGTGCTGGGGAGCAGGAGCCATGGGAGGTGGGGGCTCAGGGAAATGAGTTCTGGGTGACTGAGTGGTAACACCATGCAGCCTGCTGGGGTGCACGCAGCTGCACCTGGGGAGGATTGCCAGCATCCCAGCTGGCAGCCACCAGAGTCATAGAGCGGTTTAGGTGAGCAAAGTCACATCTGATCCTCAGTGGGCTTTGATTTCTTTCCTCACCTCACTTAGCAGCATCCAAAGCTCACTTTGCTGCCAGCCTGTTATGACTTTGATGCACGTTTTGAGTTCGGAACAATAGAAAGCCTCATTTTTTAAAGCAGTGCACCTCAAGTAGGCACAACACCACCTCGCCTGCTCTGACAAAACGGGTGGGCTGTGGGCACAGCAGCTGCTGCACCAATGGCAGCAATGCCCCCTCCTGCAGCAGCGTCCACCCCCCTCCTGCTCCAGCTTTTGTTCCCCACATCCTGGCAAGGCAAAGCAAAGGGGGAAGGTGGCATCCACAACCCCCAAACTTTGCACAGTTTTGGGCACCAGAGGAGCACAGCACAACCAGCCCTGGGCAGGGCTGGCACCTCCCACATGGGTTCTGCACCAGGGAGGTGAAAGAACAGTTTTGGGACGTGGGCAGAGCTGTTCCTTCCCATAAAGCTCTGCCTTCAGCCTCTGTGCTCTGAAGCACCACTCTGCACAATCAGAGGAGCTGGGCTGAATGGCTCGGAGCAATCTTGTTTGGCCAGTACTTCATCTGAATATATCAACTTTTTAATGACCTTCCTCTCTGTGTTCCTAAGTACCAACACTGCGAGTTATGTGACAGGAGCTGGCAGCGTGCATTAAGGCAGCTGTCGGGAGTGTCATTTCAACTCGAGATGATGGCAAGCTCAGTATTTTTAATAACATCCCATAATTTTTTTCCCTTTAGATGGAAATGACGAAGGAGAGGAAAATAAAAATAAAATACGTGAGAAATGTGTACTTTGTTCTGATGTTACATTTCAGCTGAAAGCTGTGAAGATTTTTGTGCCTTATGAAATGCTGAAACTTTCTCTCCTGTGTTGACGTAACAAAGGAGCCCAAGGAGCCCCAGGAGGGGTTGGAGCTTCGTGATCCTCGAGGTCCCTTCCAACCCGGGCCATTCTGTGATTCTGTGATTCTTTAGTTACTCCTTTTTTCCAATGGTTCCCAGCAGACAAAGACCATAACTCTGTTCAGATCCTTTCTACACAACATGTTCTCAACATCCTTTTTTATGACAGGAAACTGAGGGAAGCAAACCTTGTGTACACTGGGCTTTCCATATGAAAAATATGGAGTCTTACGATGTTAAGCCTGATGTGGAGGACATAGAAGAAGAGTGGACAAAAGTCCATTCATGAGAAGAAATGGAGAAAAAAGATAGCACAAAGCAGCCTTCAGAGCAGCAATCAGACTTTGGCAGACACTGAAAGAGGAAAAATACATGTGGGATTTCTGTTTGTTTTAACATCCCCAGGGCGACTGTTTCGCAATCCCTGGCTTTTGTGTATATTTAGTTGCAATATTCTTACTAGCAAATAGTCATAATCTGGAAAGGAGAGGCACCGTCAGAGGACAAAGGCCGATGTTGTCAACGTTTGGACCAACTTCACTGGAACTTTGTCACCTACCTTGTGGTTTTCTGGAAGGGCCCAAAGGTTTGGATTCAATGAATCAGTGTTCCTTGGCTCTGAGCTTTGGCTGAGCACCACAATTGAGACGTCAGGTCTATTTTTAGCTGTATGAATAGCGAAGAACCCTTTTGGAGTGGGTCCTAAACTGCCCTGAGACTCAACAAGAATGCAACAGTGGCGCTCAGCAGAGTTTACTTGCAAGAGGTTTGTTTGTTCATTTGCACAGTACCTTTTTATCCCAGTATTTGCACTGAGTCACATTTCCTCTGCCCACTGTTTCCTTGTAAAATGTAGTACAATAATGAGGTACTCTTTTGCTAACTTAGCATTCAGCGCAGGTCCAGGAAGTTAAGCTTTTCTATTGATTGCTTTCTATGGTCAGGAGCACAAAAGGCTCTGCCGAAGTCTGCCCGCCAGCCCAGCTCGCTGAGATCCATCAGAGAAGTGTGTTTGGAACGTAATTGCTTCACTTCCTTTGCAGACCCGCGCTATCACTGCTGGGAACTCGGGTCCCATTGTAGTTATCTGGCTGTGCTGCATTAGGAGCTCGCAGCCGGGATACCTTATCTTATTTATTTTAATGCGTCCTTTTAACTTCGATACAGAACTCCTCACACACGCTTTATGTCTGAGGCCCCGCAGATCAGTGCCAGGGCAGCGGGCAGCGCTGCAGAGCCACAGCCCCGGCGTTAAGGAGCGATCGGAGCCGAGCGCAGCACGGCCACGGCCACGGCCACGGCCCGGGGTTCCGAACGGCGTCTGAGCTCATACCGTATTTCTGAAATCTAATCACGTTCCGACGTGATTTTTAAAATTCTCTGAGAAGTCCTTCACTCATCCTATTACAGAGATAGCGGCACTTGATAAAGATGCCTGAGTGCACGATAGCCTCATCCCCCCCGCTCGCAGCACCCACGAGCCGCGGGTCGGGGCTGCGCGGCGCTGCGCCCGTGGGAGCGGAGCGCGCGGAGGGAGCCGCTCCGCTGAGGGCGGAATGCGGTTCTGCGCCCAACCGACACCGCGGTGTCATGGCGCCCTCTAGTGGCTGCGCGCAGCAGTGCGGTGTGGCGGCGCTCTCTGGCGGCCACGCGCGGCGCCGTCCCGCCACTCCCCGCAGCGCCCGATGTGCGTGGATTTCTGCGATGTATTTTCTTTGCTCTGCTCCTGCCCTTTTCCTCCCGTGGGAAACAAGAGGACTGATAACCAATATCGCGTCCTGATAAGAGAAAATATGTTGATTTTGTGTACAACTCTTTCAACAAGGTGGCTCACAATGCAGGGCGCTGGGATTGATCAGATGAGCCAGAATTTGGATTTAGCCAGCAGTACTTGCAGCAAAGCAATACTGAGCTCTGCCAGCTCCTAGGCAGCTCAGCCTTCCCATGTTGGCTGAGAAAGAGCAGAAAAATCATGGAATCACAGAACCACTAAGGTTGAAAAAGCCTTCTCAGATCACCAAACCCAAGCCACACCCCGCCCACTAACCATGTCCCCAGTTGCCACATCTCCACAATTTTGGAACACCTCCAGGGACAGTGAGTGACTCCACCACTCCTTGAGCAGTCTGTTCCTGTGCCTCACCACTCTTTCAGAGAATAAATGTTTCCTAATACCCAACCTTACACAGTGTGAGCCACTGTCTCTCATTGTAAAGCACAAAACCAGGTGCTGATGATCACTTTGCTGTCTGAGTTGGCTAAGGCAGGAAAGGATATAGCCTAGACCAACACCTCATTTTAGAGATGTAAAATGGGATGAGCCGCATTACTTCCATCTGCTGCCAGGCATCCTGCTGTCAGGTCTAGGCTGCTTTTGACAACCTGCTGGACAGACCACCGGCCAGGCTGGGTGCTTGAGCTGCTCAGAACCCATCAGGAGACAGCAACCACCTGTCCTCATCACCTGAAAGGATAATGCAGGGTAAAGCCATGGCAGCTGCATAAGCCACACCCTCTGAGCTCATTAGGAGGTATTTGAAATGCTGATGTGGGAAAACGGCCCTTACAGGGGGCACAGGCTCCCCTTACAGGGAGCTGAAGGAAAGGCTTTGGTCACTGGGAGCATTGCAGAGCACCTGCAGAAGTGCTTTCTGGGCTGTGAGGGATGCAGCAAACGCTACACTAACAGCATCCAATGGTAACTGAAAACAGCAATTAGGGCACGTGCACAGTGCTGCACAAAGAGCTTTGGCTGTCAGTATACTCTCTAGCTGGGTTTTGGTTCTCAGAAACAGACTTATCTTTGGAGTTTGCATTAAAGAATAATAGTGCAGGAAGCAGTTCCAACATGCATTGAGATGAGGTCAGAAGGACAAGTTACACGGAGAGCTGAGCCCAGCTCATCCTTCCTGAGACCTCATTCAGGAGACGCAGAAGAACCTTCCGACCCCAGCCGGGCCATTTCCTACCAGCCCATTAAAGCAGGAGGGAAGCGAGTGCAAAACAAAAGCTCTGTGAAAAGGAGGAGAGTTCACTTCTCACTCTGCTTTCACTGAAAGAGTGAGAAAATTGCTTCTTGAGATGCTTTTAGAATGGGAGACAAAAGTCCTTCCAATCACTGCAGATCTGTTTAAGCACTTACAAAGATGTTGACCTGATATTAGGTGAGTTCCTCTGTGCCGAGGCTCCACCAGTAAGTGCACACAAGTTTCTCTGGGAACACTCTGAAACTTGTCGCTGCTTAATGATGTTGGCTGTTGTGTTTCTCGGTGGCTGTGATTCGGAACAACTCATTAATTCTTAGTTTCTCAGCTCTGGGTTTTATGGAAGTTTTTATGTAGATGAAACCTGCTTAATTTTCATCCTTATTTAACGCAATACTTCCCTTGGGGATTAAGGCGCAAAGTGAGATTTGAATTAGCAAAACATAGAAAAGTTCCTTGCAGCCACAGAGCATTCAGAAACGTTTGAATTGGCAGCTACCCACACTGGGCAAACAGTTTTTCTCACTTGAAACATCTGCTCTATACCTCATCAAAATATTCTGGGATAAATCAAAGAAAACCACAGAAGTTGCAGAATTTTAGCAAATGGAGACATGAGCTGAAAGAGTGAAGTGCAGTTATAAGGTAAAGTAACTGAGCATTGCTGGCAGTGCTGATCTTACAGAGAATTTGGTGATGCCGAGACATGGTGTGACACATTCCAGCTGAAAAATAGGCTCCTGTGAACTTTGGGATCAGAGGGGTGTGAGATGACACGCCATAGCACACCTTGTGTGCCACCCTGCAGGTCTGCAGAGCTTCCCAGCACATCAGTGGTCCCCCAGTCCCATCTCCTATCCTTCAGTCACCGTCTCTGATGAGATCCTTTTCCATCCCCATTTGTGGTGGCACACAGAGCTGTCAGTGCACAACCTGTGGGATTGTAGGCCGTCCGTGGGGCAGATTTCTGTGACATGGATGTCAGTAGAAAATCCATTTACTCTTGGACCACTTTTCAACAAGAGAGTATTAAAAATGAAAAAGAAGGCAGTTTAAGAGTCAGCACACACACTGCGGAGGATAATTGTCCATTCCATAAAGCCAAATAATCTTTTTCTCAGAAAGAAAATAATGGGTTCTCATTTTTTGTCACGTAAAGCATCGGGTTCACTGTCACCTTACCAGACACTGACATCAAATAATGGCTTTGTGACAGATCGGCCTTGCTTGTACAGAAAACAGGATAAGATCAGGGAGCAATTCTCAGGTCTGAGTCAGTGACCAAAAATTCAAAAAACGAACACAGTCTGCAGTGAGGAAGGTCACTGTTAGTTTTAGCTTAATGGTTACACAATCGGCTAATCATTACTCCAGAAGCAAACTCATCTCCTGCACGATTAGCTCTGGATCACTTAACAATAGCAGCAATCCAAAGCTGAGCCTGAATTCAGGTTACCAGCCCGACAGCAGCACTCAGGAGAGGAAGCTGACAGCCTCTGCAGTGAACCTACAAATCTCTTTTTTTTCACAGTTAAAATGAGAATCACCCTCCAGAGGTGAACACCTCTCCCCACCCCTCGTGTTTACACACACCTCTCTGTGCTTCCCTCTGCTTCTCAGAATGAAGGCCTGGCGTCCATGTCAGGATGCAGATGCTGGGATGGTGCTGTAAATGAACCCAATTAACAGCCCAGGTCTGGCAGCTCCCGATGGGATAACACTGCTGTGTCATCAGTCGGCACCTGGAGGTGAGCAGCTCTGCTCCCCGGGCCAGGCACAGAGCCACACAGCCCTGAGCTCAGCACTGAGGTTGGTGAGGCTCCTGCTTGTGAGGATTCTAAGTCAGGTTACACAGAAGGCATGTTATCAGACGCCTTATTATCTAGGGAGGGCGTGAAGGTTTACAAACAAACCCTGTGCCAACTTTTCCAGCTTCAGATTTTAAAAACCGTTTCTCCTAGTGTTACAGTGCAGGCTTTACCCAAAGTGCAGCATCCTGCTGAGCAGCTGCCACACCATTATCACTGCTGACCAGCATCTCAGTTGCCCAAAGTGGGACAGGCCGCATGCTGCCCGGCCGTCAGATAGGGCTTAGTGTTCTGCCACAACTGGCTGAACGCTGGATATGTCTGTCTTGGTAGAATTCCTTTGGGGTGATGCTGTTTTCTGGCAGGTGCTGCCTCTTTTGTACCGGCAGCCCTCGAGCCAAGCGGGCCTGAATGGAGGGGCGATGGACTGCAGGGCATGGCTCTGCGCTGCGCTCCTCCGCCGGCACACACACAGCAGGGACTTCAGCTCAGACCTGAAGTTCTCATTCAGCCAACAGTAAATGAAGGGATTGTAGCAAGTGCTGCTCATGGCAAACCAGTGGAAAGCAAAGTACAAAGCGTTGCTGCTGTGGATGGCCCTGCAGGAGATCAGCACCACGTAGCAGTTCAGAGGAAACCAGCACACTGCAAACACAATCACCACCACCATCAGCATCTTCAGCGTCATCTTCTTCTTCCTCTGGTGGGCGTAGTACTGCTCCATAGTGACGTCCCCAATGGCGTTTCTCAGCCAGAGCTTCTTAGCCACCATGGTGTAGGTAATAGAGATCACAAGCAAGGGCAGAACATACAAGAGAACGAATGTAGTCAAGTCCAAATACTTCCAGAAAAGGTCGGCAGGAGGAGGGAAGCTGGGGAGGCAAACCGTTCGTATTGTTCTGTTCCTGGGATCAGAGAGAGAGAGCTGTCAGTCCCACAGCACATCACACAACACGTGGAGGACACACTTATGCATCTCAGAAAAGGTACAGGCAGTAGAACTCATTCAGCAACATGGGTGAGGGCTTCTTTGGAGAATTCTACATTAAGCCTGAGCCTTGGCCTCAGTGGAGATATTTTAAACATATCCTCAGAAAATATAAATGAAATATTTATCCATAGTGGCATTTGTGCCCTCTAATGCTGAAGAGCATCTCTCTTCTGTGCCTGATTCAAATGACAGCGCTGAATCTCTGAGCCAACATCAATCAACAAAAAGCCTGAAAGTAATTTCATTGATTTTCATTATCCATTTAAGAGAAAGTCACCGCCGACTCAAAGCCAAGGGAGACTTCTCTGCTTCCCCATTTTCTCTGCTTCCCCATGCTTCACATTTCAGTAACTCAGACGGAGAAACGCGCATTAGAATCTGGGTGACCTTGACTAAGCTGGGTATGTTCTATGGAAGAGCACTGTGTAAGTGTCTTACCCGATGTAAAACCTCGTCAAGGTCTGATAGATGGCGTGAGGCAGTGAGAAGCAGCTGGCCATAACCCAGATGATAACGATGCAAATCCCTCCTTTCACCATGGACATGCGCGGCTTGAGAGGGTGCATGATAACCTGCAGAGAGCATCCAGTCCAGTGGATTTAAAGTGTCCTCAGCTGATAAAAACGAGCTTCAGATTTTAGAAAAGAGAATGCACCTTGGTTTTATCAGCATCCAACTGAGAGCATTTGACACTGAACGGCACGTGTGCTTTCCAAGACAGGAAGGCACACCCAGCAGGGACATTAAGCGTGGCAGAAGTTGAAAGACAAGAGTCTGTTCTGGTTTGTACCATGGGGAGCACAAAATGTCTCTTATTTACTACAGATCTCAAATATAGATGGCAGCTGTATTCACATTTGGCATTTGGTGGACTTGCACAACAGTATGACATGGTGCTTTATAGTTCCCTGTAATCTTTGGCTAACTGCACCAATAAAATAAAAGCTGGTCTCCATGTTCAGCATTCCCCCATGTTCAGCAGTACGGAGTGGTGGAGTGCAGAGTTTGCTGCTGAGGTGGGCTGTTTTCCAATGTTTTGGTCACCCTTCCAGCAGCCCCACACTGCAGTTTGAAACGCTGTGTCAGCTCTGCACCCCCAGTGTTACAAGCTAGACAGGAGGATCTGGTTTTACTGCACTTCTGAGAGGATAAATGCTGAAATACACAACGAGCAATACAAGTATGACCTGCTGCTGTCATCCCAGGACCCTGAGCAAGGAACACTCAGCACCACCAGCAGTTTGACTTGAGAAGTCATACAAGCTGGATGAGCAGTGATCTCTGGTGGACTACAAATGATTATATTGTGCACTGAAATAACATCTGCGAACAGATCTGTCACGTCATCCCTGTGATGTCTTGGCTGATAAAGTCCTCGGTATTTTTTGCATTCTTTTTTCTAATCTCGTTATAAATACCTGCTTAACCAAGCTTCCATAATTCCCCTGGAGCACATCTGCTCGGTTACCTCTCAGGATTAACAATAATTCTAGAGGCAATTTGCTCAGCAATGTTCCCTTGCTTCTGTTTATACCTCCTTGGCCCCTGCTGGCTAACTCCAGTTCTGGGGAACTTACTGCTCTGGATTTAACAGCATTTCTCGTGTTTGCCTGTAGCTAAACCAACACTTCTTAATGCATAGCCATGCTTGGTCATTGACCCAAAATCTACTAATTAAAACACATCATTATCAGAATTTTCTTTCAGGAGCTGCAATATAGAATGAGCAGGCTACCAAACTCCTTGGATGGGAATGGATGATCTGTGCTCCAACACCAGATGGAGCACAACCCAGCCAATCGGAGTGGCATCAGTTACTGTTTTAAACTTGATTTCTCTGTGTCATTTGTTGTGCTTATCAGCAACAGCCATTACCGCAGGCTTCAGCACTGCAAGAAAGCATACCTTGCAGGCTGCCCTGGGCTGCCTCCAGTTGGGTTTGGGATATCCCTAAGGACGGGAACTCCACAACCTCTCTAGTTTGACCACCATCACCACAAAGAAGCAGGTTTTTGTCCAGCAGCACGAAAACCAGAATCCCTCAGCTCAATTCCTTCGCTCCCAAGACAGAACAGGATTTCAGGAACTGGAACATGAAACCTGATGCACGTAGCTCCCTACCTTCTGACAAACACAGCTGTTAGGTGTACCACGTACCTGGTGACGATCCAGAGCGATGGCAGCGAGGGTCAGTACGGACACGTGGACAGAACAGTACTGCACAAACCGGCTGATGTGACACATCAGCTTTCCAAAGACCCACGTGCTGCTTACAAACCGCACCTGGAAAGCAGGCAACAATGGATTAGAACTGTGCACTGTCTGAAGGGCTGCAAATAGGCTTCCCAGGAGCACTGTAAGGAAGAAGTGCCATGATAAAGTCCCCACAGGTTCAAAACTCAGAGATGAATTCATGGAAGAACCCATGGATGGGTTGGAAAGGAGCTGGTGCTCTGCATTGGGAGCATCCCCAGAAGCTCATGGCCACTCAGCAGTGTGTGGGGATGGCAGCCACAACTCCACACTGATCTCTAAGGCTGGCTCCCTCTTATCACGTTGTTAGAGATACGTCAACAGCAATTTCATAGGTGTCAGCTAGCTTAGACAAACAGAGGAAAAAATTCCCCTCCAGTTGAGAAAGCAACTAACACTTTACCAGGAAATGAGCCCTCCTCATCGATCTGACCTCTGGTGCCCATGTTATCTCCACCAGGCATCAAATCCCACTGCTGCTGGGGAGGGCGTGGGGAGTCTGAAGCCCGAGTGCAGCAGAAAGGCTCGGTGCCATTCCCTACGGATTCCTGGAAGGCGCTGCTTCTTGTGGCTTTCCTGCAGAGGCAGTTATTCCAAGTACCTGCTGTTGTTTTGCTCCCTGCACACACGTTGTTCAAGTGCTAAGTAAGTGTTCCTCACTGCACAGCATTTGGTATAACTCATTCTGGAGGGAGATTAAGCTAATTTGAAATAGGGCACATTTACTGCAGCACGTATGTCCACACAGAAAATTAGTCAAGACTAGCTAATGCTTTCAATTAATCTACCATTTTAATTCTAATTATACTCCCGCAGAGACAACTCAGTAACAATGACTCTGACAACGAAACCGTAGCAATTTTCTTTTTCTCTAAAATTGATGCAAAGCTCTTTTCTAAGAGGGATTACAGTTACTTAATTACCTATGCCCAATATGTAACCACTGTGCCAACACTCACACTGTCTCTCCCAGAACAACCCCAAAAGAGCAAAGCAGAGAAACCCCACCAAAGACATAGGATTGGTTTAAGAAAAGGGGAATTCAAGTCAGCAATGCAGGGAGTGCTTCTGGAAGGTGGAAGAGAGCTGCGGGCAGCTATGGCCAGGGAGCACAATAGGAGCACTCGGGATGCTCAGGATTCAGAGGACTCTGCCAAACTCAGCTACACTGACAGTCCTGCACAGCATCGCTTGTAGGCAATGCAGCAGCCTATTCGTCCCACCTCACTCTGTTTTCCTCTTCATGGCTACCATTATTTAGTGTCTGCGAGCAAACAAAGAACTCCCAGCTCTGGTCAGAGGCACAAAGGGCTGCAGGGCACAGCACAGACCTCACAGTCTTCACAAGCAGCGACTGTTTGCCTTGTTTCTATAGCAAATTGACAGCTAATTGTACCTTCAAGTGCTAAACATATCCCAGCTCCCTTCCCCACTAAAGCACAAGCTGGACACCCCAGTATTGTCCCCATTGTGAAAAGGGAGCAGTACCAGGAGGGGAGGCCTCCCTGCGGGCTCTGGGACATGGGGGCAATTGGCCCCATCTCTGCACAAAGCCCATATCTGCACGGGGGAAGCTGAGCACAGCATACAGCCCGCCCAGGAGATAAGAGCAGGGAGAGAGAGCTGCTAGAAAGTTCTGTGTACCAGCAGGTTGTTGATGTATGCATGCACACACCTCCCTGCTCCACATCCCACCGCCCCGCCAAGCCTGGCCCAAGTCCTACCAGCGTGAAGGGGGTGTTGAGGACAGTGATCATCACATCGGCCACGGCCAGGTTGATGATGAAGAGGCTGGTGGCAGAGTGCATCCTCTTGTTCTTGATCACCACGTGGCACACCAGGGTGTTTCCAAAGAGTGAGATGCAGATGATCACTGAGTAAGCTACGATCAGCAGCGCCTGCACCGTCCTGCTCTGGGATTCGCCCTCGTATTTGGTCCCACTGTCAAAGTCTCCCAAGTCCTCCAGGTCCAAATCACTGTGGAAGAAGGACTGATTTGGGAAGCTGTACCGTGTGGAGAGGAAGCTGGTGCCGGTGTGATTCTCCGCTCTCCAGAAGGGCTTGGAGATGTACTGCAGAGGGAACCACGCGTGCCTGCTCATGGCTCAGGAAGTGCTGCCCCGGGACCAGCAGCAAGTTTCCCTGCCCTCCTCCTTCCTGGGAGCTCAGGTAACAGTCAGTGGTGGCAGAGAGGAACATGCATGCTTGCATTATAAAAATATGCTCTGCAGATGCAAACCACATAAAGGAGTTGATAAATGGGTCCTTCTTCCTGTGCTGATTGTGCATCAGCTGTGCTCCAGGACTCTCCAGGTACTGCTCTTCTTTTTCAGTCCCATATGTTCTGTATACAGGAGTCGATTCAGATGCTGAAATATCCCCAAACACTTCCTCTCTCTATGTAGGAAGAAATCCTATGAAATATTTACTTTCAGGTACTGTTCCTTTCTCCCACAACTTCTGCTTGGAAAAGTGCTTTATTGCTATTCCACACAGTCCTTCACCAGTCAGCACTCCATTTCCCAACGGTTTTCAGAGCTTATCAGAACAACAACAACAACAAAAAAAAAAATAGCAGGGGAAGCCTTTCCCATTCCTTTCCATCCTCAGAGTATCTCTGAGCTATTCACTGGAAGCAGCTTTGCTCAGAGACTGAGTGGTCCCCGCTTTCCTCACTACATATACAGCCTGCCAGATGACACACTGCATATGAAATAGCCAATAGTGTATCTCCTCCTGGCTCACCCTGAGATGGATCGCAGCCCCACAGACAGGTGATTGGAGTATCTGGCATCCACAGATTCTAGCAGAGCAGCAAAATACAGAGAGATGGATGTGCCCTTATTTTCCCTCTCTCCTGTCTTCTCTCTCTCCTTTCTGTATACCCAGCACAAAAGCTTGGTGGAGTACAGCCTCTTTACTAAATTTCAACATCTTTTTTCTGCTTTCCACAAACAGAGAGTATCTGAAGAGTTCTGCTTCTGGTGAGCTCCCCACTTTGTGCCTGGCACTGTCCCCTTTGCAACCTCCCTGTGATGCAAAGCACATCATAAAAACTGAAATGCAACACGGAAATGAGAGCAGAAGTTCCAGGATGCTGCTGGATGTCCACAGTGACTCTATCACAGCTCGGCCAGCTGGACATGGAGGCAGGATGAGAGACCCACAGAGCAGCGCTGCCCCCGAACTCAGAGCCCTGTGGTCAGCAGGCGGGCTGCAGCAGCACCAACAGTCAGGTTTCATGCTGTGTTGGAGTTAAAGGCAGCTTCACCTTTCTGGCAGACTCAGCATCTCAGCACTGCCTTGGCAATTCATAACACCTCTGGCCATTCAGAATGTCTTTCGCCAAAAGTATTTTTGCCATATGTCCCGTCACTGGGACTGAGCCCAGCTTGCATCTGGTTCAGGGCATGAGAATACAGTGCTGCTGCAGCTTTTTCCTCTTCCCTTCTGCTCTGTAAAGGCACAAATCCATCCAGCCAGGATGAGGTCAGCTGTCACAGACACATCACTGCCTGCCTTAGTTCCAGGATACCTTCCATGTGCCTTTTCCCCATCTCACAAATAAAAGCCAGATAATTCAGCAATCAGCTTCACTGTAAGTTCTGTAGAAGTGCCCAGGGCCAAGAATGCTCACTTCTGCACCTTCATTTAAGCTAATTTTAAAGAAAGGATTTCAAAAGACATGATTCATCTTCATTACCAGACAGTGCAGAACTACATGCCAAAAGCTGGTAGTTATGAAGCCTTTCTCCCCGGGTCCTGTTATCACAGTCTTAGCAGTGTGCATTTTTAAGTGCTTGTTCCTGTCTGCTCCCATGAAGATTTAAAGAAAAAAAACAAGCAAACATTAAGATGGCTTCATTTCCTTTTATTTATTTATTTATTTTCCCAGTAGAAGGATGTAGATACTTGAATTCAGAGAGGAGTAAAATAGATGCAATTCTAGAGCAAACAGAGGTGTAAAAGAGACCTCTTCTTCACCTGTTGTGCTTTGGGGTGAAATAAAACTAATCACAAATAACTGCCTGGGAGGGGAGAGGCCAGAGCCAGCTACATTCACTTTGTGCACTCACAAACCAGCACTGTCCATCACAGTGATGGCCCTGAGTGCTGGACATCATTAGTTTAATGATCAGTTGATTTCATTAACAAATATCTATCTTCCAGTAGATAATTCTGGGCTTCATCTTGTAATTAACCCTGCTTGTTTAATCAAGAGGAGTAGACAGTTCAAGAAACAATTTAAAAAGCTATTTTTGAGACTTGTCCAAAGAAAGGCCAGAAGCAGCCAGGGCAGAAACATCACACTGCCCTCGCTGGTACTGCAGGTACATTCCATCGGCAGAGCACTGCCAGGACCACAGCCAGGGATGTCAGTTGTGATGGAGGCCTAAAGTGAAACGAGTTGATGGTGATATCTTGTGCTTCAGCTGGGAGGGTTCTCCTACGCTTGGATGATGCCAGTGGGAGCAGTAACACCATTTACACAGATGTGGGGTCTGCAGCTGAATTGTTCAGGACAACTAAAGTCCCAGATAGCGACATCTTCATTCATTTCTCAGTATCAAAAATATTTTAATACACATAATCCATTTATGATTTTCGCATAAGCTGTCAGGATTGTGCTTGGCTGATGAAGTCAGAATTCAGTGACAAAGTGCCATTGTGTAACAAGCTCAGCAGAGGGAAAATGCTTCCATTACCTGCATAATGAGTTTGAAAAGCTGAATAAGATTGTCTCTACAGGTTCCTACAAGTTACTCCATATTTATGAGGTACGTAAATACTGTATATGATGATATGAGAGTGATACTGAATATACAAGGCCACTGCATTAGACGGTTTGCTAGTCCCAAAGTTCCTACCATGCTCAAGAGGTGCATTTCTCTGCTTCCCAGCAGTGCACCCACCTGCTTCTCAACAAGCACAGCTACTGGTGCTGGGTATGGGCCTCCCGCAGCCCTTGAAAGGTCATGAGAGCTGCTCCAGGTAAAGCTGCTCGCACATTCACAATCTGAGCCTTTTCCCCCTACCTCAAGAAGGGTGATGGAGAGCAGCAGAGAACCACAGGGGGTGGGCAGCATCCTGAGGCACCATGCAACGTCTTAGGGCACAGCAGTGCTGGGTGTGAGCCCACGTGGCTGCAAAAGCTGATCGCGGACTTCTGGTTTGAAAATGTCTGAGCTTTGCAATTTGGAGCTGAAAGCTGCTGGGGAAGATGCAATGTTTCATTCCTTGAGCGTGTACAAGAGGTAGAAAATTCAGCGGTTACATTTCCTAAGTCTAAATATTCCCATCAATGTGCCAGTTGCATCAGACAGCACACTGGAAGACTGCAGTTCTCCAGAGAAGCCAGCAGTTTGTACTTTTGTTTTAAATACACAGTTTGGTGAAGGAGCAGAAGCAATCCGAGCTGTATACCAATCCCAATCCTCCCCTTCCCCCCCCCTTATTTTTCCCCCCCTTCACTCAACAGCTGTGTTATGAATAAAAGTTTGAACAGTCCTTGAAAGCTCTGGTCTGGGATTCTTACTTTTTATATTTGCTTTAATGCCCTGAGGATGCTGCGTTCCTCTTCATTTGCAGTGAGCAGTACTGCATCTGTGAGTGAGAAATGCAGGATTAGCAGGCACAGATATCGTGCAGGACACTACATGGACATGATAAAGGATTTCACAGACTCCCCCAGGACTGATGATAATGGAGTGACTGTGAATTAAAGAACACAGCTCTGAAATTCAGACATGCTGACAATTTAAAACCTCCACTATTTTTACTTAGAGATGCAGAACTGCTTCACACAAAGCCAGCAGTGCCATAAGCCACACAGTGCAGAGCCGTGCAGTGCACAGCAGTTCCATGTGAGGTGCTCAGCACCCAAAGCTCCGCGTGCTGCAGGGGCACCTGGGGCTCAGTCTGCCGTGTTTGGCAACATCAGTTCTGGACTGCACACCCCTTCACCCCCACTGACATTGGGCAGTTTTCCTCTTGTGTTCCTCTCCTGATAACTGAGATCCACTGCAGATACTCTCAGGCTGTTACATAATTTTTTAATCTACCGAGAGCAGACTTGTAGGCAAAACCATAAAATTTGCCACACTGAAATAATAACGGCTGCTAACATTTAAATTGGAAACACTCTCTGAACAACTAATTCCTTCTCTTTCTGCTGATGGCAATAACATCGATGCGTTCGGTGCAGACAGGGCTCGTTTAGGAACTAATAATTCTGCAGTCTGATCTCAGCTCTGAGAACTCTGCCATGACTCAGTGCAGCACCCAAATGCGTGCCCCTTCCACGTGCAGCTCTCCGTACCTTTGTCAAAGTGATTCATCTCCGACCCAGACAGGGCCCCACCACTGAGACCACAAATGATTCCTTCCCAATGCCTGCTGACTCAGCTCCCAATTAATGCCACCTTCAATGATGCGGGCACAAAACTGAAGCTCTTCACCCATTTAGCATCCGCCGAGGAAGCTGCCAGCGATGCCTTTGGCTTTCAGGACTGAGGTCAGCCTGGAGCCGAGCCCCATCCTTCAGAAGGGCAGAGAGGTGGGGGACAGTCACAGAGCCGGGCAGAGGGGAACTCAGCAGGAAGAAAAGAAATCGGACACAGAGGCCGTGAAGAACGTTTGGCTCCTGTGGCTGCTGTTGCCTGCGGTAACGTACCATTACCCAGCACAGTGCCGTGCCCAGCGCTGCCCTGACCTGCCGGTGTCCAACTGCCACAGCACGAACGGCTTTGTGCTCAGACCTGAAATCTGCTGTAAAGGAGAGCAGATTTCCGTGCACTTCACAGAGAGTGGCTTGCATTATTTCTGCTTTGTTTCAGCTTCTGTCAGCTCCGAATTTCAATGAAACCAAATGCAGTTCTGTTCTCCCTCTTCTCTTTTCATGCTCCCGCACTCAGAGTGACTGCTGGACTCAGTGAGACCGCAGCACAGCCCGAGGAGTTGACGTGCGGTGTCAGTCCATGTGCATCGCGGTTTGCTGCCCCCTGTAGATCTGAAGCTGCACTAGATTAAAAACTGCTTTCAAGTTTCTGAAATAATGGAAAGCCTGCTTGATTTTACTAAGAGCTACAAATATTCAAAAGAAAAAAAAAACACCAAATTCCTTTACTAAGTGATGCAGAAGACAGAAATTGAAAGGAAGTGCGAAGTGAGAAGCTCTGAAATGCTTCTGAGGGCTCCCTGGAGGCAGCTCAGCTCAGCCTGATCCAACTGCTGCCCATCTGCTTTACAGATCCTCCTACATCTCTTCAGCCCAAACATCTCCCACTGGCATCCTTTAGTCCTTCTAATACTCCCAGCATCTTCCAATGGCTTTTACTCTGAGATTCTTTATTTCTCTCTTTCTTGAAATATTTGTGTTTCTGGGGTTAATTTTTGAAACATCAGTGATTGTTCCCACTGATATTAATTTGCATTCATATTACAGAAAAAAAGCCTTGTCCGCAGTGTCTTATTTTCATCTGCATTTCATTCATTTCTCCTACAATAATCACAACGAATCCAGAATTGCCCAGTGCATTGCTTTCTTTCCTTAACTTTACTATCACATCCATTGTGCTCACTAACATTCCAAGCTATCAAGAACAAAATCCACACTATTACTTGCAAGGGCAAATTCAGATGCTCAAATCATGTTCCTGAATGATCTACGATCCCCATATCTCCAAAAGCAGGGATAGAGGCACCATACACTGCATAAGGCAAAAAGTGTAAAATGTTGATAATGGCATCATCAGCAGGCTGAGTCCTACCCCAAAATAGCTGTTTGTGCTCCAAATGGCTCGACTGGCAAGCAGCATAGTTCACTTTGGTGCTCTGAAACCAGGTACCAGCAAGGGCCTGTTGGCTGGAAGCAGCCCAGCAGCATGCCTGCACCTCACGCTTGTCCCTGCAGAGCTGTGTGCACACCTGGCTGCTGGCACTTGGAGGTGGCTGCAAGAGGCTCGACCTCTCAGGCTGGACCTGTACATCTCCTTATGGAGGGGTCTGGATGAATGCCACTGCTGTGCCTCATTAAAGATTTTTTAATGACCCCACCTCCTGCTGATCCATTTCAGAGTGCAGCCAAATTGTAGCTACAGCAGCAGCACAAAAAGATGTGCTACGATACAAGAATGAGCAAAAACCTCCTAGAATTGCTTTGTTATGCAAAATTACACAGCTGCTGCCTTCTCTGTCCAACATCCAAACTTCTTGTTGTTGCTTTCAGGGATCCTGCTGCCTTTTTCTCCTTTGTTTTGTGGGGAGGAGGGAGCCACACAGCTTACATTAGGTCCAACTCTCAGCTGTGTCAGCTGCACATCCATGAAAGCAGTCTCTCGAAGCCCACTTGGGAAACTGCCCTTTTTCTAAGGAGCTGCAGGATGGATTTTCTCCTTGCTACCCAGCTGGTGCATTGCCAACAACTTTATACTACCTAACACCGTCACAAAAACAAGTTACACCTCTTGTACGTGCCTTGGCACTGACGGGAGCCATCCTCCAGACCTAGTGGTGTTGGGTTGAGCAGCAAGGACCCATCAACCACCACATCTACAGTTTGGACTTGCTGTCCTCCACCTCCCTCAATTCAAGCCTTCCCCAAAAAGTCACTTTGCTCCTCAAAACCTCTCAGGAAGTTCAGTGTAAATTCCTAGTAACATTTTTTGGACATTCTTAGCAGTATTGTAAATTACTGGTGATCAGCAGAGCAGAAAAATTTTGGTTTTGTTTCTCTGCCCAGCATGCCAGTATTCGATATCAGTGGCTTGTGAACGAGTGAAGGAATAAGAAGTAAGCATCTGTGCTTCCCTACAGCCCTCCAGCACGACTTACAAGTGGGAGTGCAAAGAATCCCATACCTCCTCCAACCAAATTAAGAGATTAGAAGAACTTCTAAATGCAAAATTCGCTGTGAATCAGTGGGGAGAGTGCTCAAGAGCCATTGTGAGCACTGAACTGCACATTGTACTGGAAGCACCGAACAGACAAAGACAAAAATGCTCCTAAAAATTAGAAAATTAGAAAAGAAAAATCCTTTTCTTTTCTTTTTTTTGTTGGGCTGTTTGAAAAACTAAGGATTGAATCCCTGACAACAAGGCCCATTGATGCAGGGAGGCACGTATTAAGGAAGGAAAAATAACTGAGTCAAACTGTCCTGAAGGTTTCGCTTTACAATGCGGCTTGACAAGAACTCGTGTGCCTTTAGAAAAAGAATGAAGTTATTATAGTGTAATTCATTTCTTTAAGACCAGTGAATTTCAAATGGGAATGATGCTACTGGGCAGCAATCACCATGATAAGTAATTTCATATAAGAGCTACAATTGTGTCTAGAAATTTAGGATGCTCTCAGCTTGGAAGAGGAGCTTGAAAGTAAGGAACTGCAGGATAGGAGAGAAATTAAGTCTGATATTTCATTACATCTTCCCGAGCTCTCAGAATTTGTAGAGACACAAGATCTCTGAAAGCTCCTGCATGGAAGGTTTCCAACACAGACGACAGCTTCCTACTTCCATTTTCTCTCTTCTGCTCTGTATTGCCATGGGTTATTTGGACTGTGGAACTGCTCCTCAGATTGGAAGGATTCAATACTTAAACCAACACAAAGTTCTTTTTTGATACCCTATGGTTTCTCTGTCCATCAATAAATCACACAGCCATGGCAACAGTCTTGAAACCCACAAGGAAAAAAAAAAACAGTTCTCAGGAGTCAAAGATAACCTAAAAGTTTGAGATTCTTCTCCCCCAGAGGACAGGAAAACCCAAAGCAAGAAGCAGAGCAGAACGAGCAGCAGCCACTCACCTCCCAGAGAGCAGAGCAGCACAGCGCAGAGCTGACCACAGGCAGCACCTCCCCACCTCCGGAGCTCCTCAGGCTGCTGAAAGAGAGGAGTTTGCTTTACAGAGAGCAGCCCTATGATTAATGTGACACAGCCCAAACACTGGAGGAGCTGCTTATCTTAAAGCAAGACTACCTCCACAAAACAGTACCTTGATTAGCATCTCCACATAAGAAACACCCGGGACTTTGTTGAATGTTTCAGAATGAGAACAGCTGTGGTTATACTGACAGCAGCACAAGAGGCAGTCCTAGGAAAATAAATAAATAATAAAACAAAATTAGAGTAAAATACAGGCTGTGCTGCTCCAGTACTCTGTGCTGGCACAAGGAGATGGTTAATGGAAGAGCAGCAATCTGCTGGAGGACCACGATCGATGTACTCGCTGTTCTATGTCGCTTTCCTTTAGCTCAGCTGAGATGAAGGCTTTGTTGGAAGCACAGGGGTAGCTCATGTAGCATCCCAGGAGCTAGAATGATGCCAAGCAGAGACTAAGCTGAAATTTAGGACAACATCCTGAATTTCTCAAAAAAACTGGAGCTGAAAAAGGCTATTCCTGTCTTTATTCCTAATTCTGATCTCTTTGAAGAGAATGTCAGTCTTACTGTCTGTGTTTTCCCTGAGTTTTCCAGAGTTTAGCCCTATGAAAGATCAAAAGTAAAAATTGTGTTGGGAACAGGATGTCTTGTTTCATACATTGAAAACAACAGCAGTCCTAATGCTGCCAAGGAAGGTATTACGTAGCTCCCTACCAGTGCAGCTCTGTTGTACACAAATCTTGCCTTCAGGAGGTATCAGGAATTTTAAATTATAAACAATCTGAAGCAAAGTAGCCCTGGATCACATCCAAACTTCTCCCTAGCTGGGCAGAGGGTTCTGTTTCCGATACTTTTTTCTGATGCCCCTTCAGCCAGCTTAGCAGAGTAATGCTGAAACTACCCTGAGATTCTTGAATGAGAGCGGCTATAAGGGCAAAGTTACTGATATCAGCTGCACCATCTTAAGTTGCTGAACCTCAGATGCTTGCACAGAATGTCTCCGTAATTAAATATTGGCTCTCTCTGAGTCACTTCGGAACATTTGCTGTGAGTCAACTTGAAAGAAAACAAGGCTCAGGAGCCTGCAAACAAAGGATGTCTTTTTCATCCCTGACCTGCGGTTGTGCCTTGATATGAGATGGAGAGTGCACCTCTAAAGCAAATGCTGACCGCTGGAGCTGCGGGGAGGTAAAGCAGCAATAATGGTGTCTGAGCAGCTGGCCACAGTTTCAAGAAGATTGCAAGTTTCCTGCGTGTATGGAAAAAAATAATCAAGGGCAGTAATTCTGCACAAACATTTGGCTTGGGAAATTTATTTGTTTTTAGTGCCATTTCTGTTATAGTGAATAAGCAGTCCAAGTGGCTGCAAAACCAGCCCTGAATTTCCAGGCTCCAGCTTGGCTGGTCTGTTAGTAATTAGCAGCTTAGAGAATAGTAATCTTTTCTTCCCTCTGTTTTCTGCACACCAGCTTCTCAGAGCTGAAACACAGGACACAGAAGGAATGCTGATGTCTGAACGCTTTGACAGTAAAAAAAAAACATGTGTTGGAGTGTTTGAGAGGAGTGTTGGTGCAAAGCCAGACATTTTGATAGTGTTTTGGGAAGGGCTGGACGGGAGTCATCCAGGGCTATTGCAGTGGTCGGACCCAAAGGTCTGGGCTGAGGTGATCTGCCACAAACTTCTGCAACAGGAGAGGAGGTGATGCTTCCAGGGCAGCAGGCCTTGGCTTGGAGTCTGGGTGCAGACGAGATTGAAGGGATTTCGTGGACAAGTGGACAGAGTAGGGGCAGCTCCTCCTGCCCAGGATGGAGTCTGCTTGGCAGTCACAGCATGGACCAGAATCATCTGTGACAGATGCCACTGGATGACTTTCCCTAGGTGTTATTTGGAAGGTCGGTAACTACTGTGAATGCTATACAATCTGGTTGATTGTGTGCGGTGAACTGCAATTTTTGTGTGTGCATCAGCAACATTCTAGTCGATGGTGCTCAGATGAAAAAGAGTATTTCCTCTGTGCTACCCCAGCTCTGACATTGCCAGCCTTGTGGGCTCTCCTGTGACCTTGGTCACCACATACAGGGCTCAGTGCCCATCATGTCAGCCCACAGCTGCAAGCACGAGGCACTCAGAACAGCCCCTCACCAGAGGCGTGCTGAGAGGACCATGCTGGTGGAGAGGCAGAATATGAGACCTCTTATCTCTGCCAGACTTGATTTTCATTCAAATATTAGAGAAGACATGAAGGAAGAGGATGAAACAGCCATCTGTGAGACCATGGAATATGTAAGGTTTGCAGCTTATCTGAGTTTTTCTTCTTCCATTCAGTGTGATGTGGGGGATCAGTGCTTGGGTTTCACTCGGTGCCACAAGAAGAGCAAGTTGGGGAATACAGCAGACTGCCTTATCTCTGCTCTGACATGTTTGCCTGGAGCTCAGAAACAGGATAAAACAGTTTTATTCTAGAGCACATTCCTCAATATTCCAGTTAATACAGTGCTAAATTTTATCCTTTTCCTTGATAACTGGGAACTAAGCATATGATGGCACGTTTCGACTAGCTGCAAGAATCTGTAAGATCATCTTCCCCAAAGCATGATCTCACTTAAGTAGAAACAGTTTACACTTAATAAGCGTAATGAATGCTCCCCACCTGCCAGACCTACAGGACTCCCCAGGTTGAATGCTGAGCCATGGTGGTTGGTGAGGGATTTGACTTTCCCAAGCCATTCACCGGTGTCTGACCACTTTCAAGGAGTCTTATGGCAGTTTTGAAGGGGATGACTCTCTGCGTGCATGGTTTGTCCTGGGTGCACGCATGAGATAAATTAAAATCACTGCCTAAGAGACACCTAATTGAAAATTGGGATGAACTGCAATTCAGGTCTGTGACTGTGGATCCTCCCTGCCCTGCAGGCTTTCATTCAGGTAATTCTCTGCTGCCTCTCTAAGCTGTGCTCTGCAGACGTAGCTAAGCACATTTCATGGTGACCAGTTGAGCAGTGCTGTAATACTTCGGTAGGGAATTAACAGGGAGGATCTCCATCACTGCTGATGTGACGAAGCCCCTCCCATCCCCATCCAGTTTAACCATTTATCTTTAGCCTGCAGAAAGTTGGCTAATTGCCTTCATCTTGTGGTTGAAGGATAGACTTCAGAGAGGAGCAAATGAACACATATAAACCCTTGGGCCTTCATCAGACTTTAAAAAGCCTTGTTTCCTTCTCCCTGAATGGTATTCTAAAGCAAAACCTCCTGAGTGATGTTTCAATTAACTCATTTTGAGTAGAGCACTTATTCCCACAGCTGGTCTCACAGGGGGTCCTCACAGGCTGTTTTGTGCAAGTTAGATGCGTCCAGATAGAATTTAGCATTATGATCATTTTTAGTGCAGTGGAATAGAAAATTCCAACTCCATGGTTACCTTTTTATGGCAAGAATTTTGTACACTTACGGTTTTACACACAGACAGTGTGAAACCTCAGCTGCTATCAGACTCTGCTCAGTGCTTGTCAGAGGATGAGCCTTGCAATCACAGCGCAATCATGCAGCCACAGCACCTGGAGATGCCATGGGCTGAGCAGGCAGCAGAAGCCATTGCTTTCTGAACTTCTAAAAGACTTCTCAACAGCAAAGAAAGCTCATCTCTTGTTGCATAGCTCTTAATAATAGGATTTATTTTTGACATGCTCCTTTACAGAGTCACTCTTGGGATGAAAGGACTGAGAGCAAGCTGCAGGTTCCCAGGCTTTGCTGAGCATTTATAAATGATGGTGGTTTCTGCATGGAGGGAAAGTGCTGTAAAAGCAACCGCCAGAATACATCTGCATGGCTTCCAGATGAGATGGTAAAGGCTCACAGGGCCTGCAAAGCAGTGAGAAACATGGGAAAAAATGACTAATTTTCCACACTGTACTGTGGGAGAGAGATAAAAATGGGTGAGTGAATGAATCTGCAGCTTTGGCAATCTAATCTAGATTTAAAACTTTCAATTTAAGTAATAGCTAATAGTTAATAGCTGGGTATGGACTCAGTGCTTATCCGTGCAGAGGTGACAAACTGCCTACTTTGCAGATACGGGAAGGGGAATCTGTATCAGCAGTGGTTGGGCAGTTGGTAGAAGAGTTGGAGTTCTGCTGCAGAGCAGGACGGCAGAGCAAAGCACAGCCTGCCTGGATGTGCAAGAACCAAGGAACGTCAGTAGGGCACTGGTAGATCTTTAGATAGGAAGGACTTAATTAAATGTTATCACTTGAAAAATCATCAAATGCTACCACAGCTCTCTGCAGAAACTCAGGAAGGCTGATGCTATTCCTGGCAATGTGGGGCTCACATGAGTGTGTAACGCACACACGCTGCTGTTGGCCAAATCTGGCAGTGGGGCAGAGCACTCAGAAGCATTCCTGGGGGGAAACCCTCTTCACAGCAGCACTGAAGGGTGGGCAGTATTGCACTGTGCATGAGGAGCTGGAGCGAGGACAGAGGCCACAGATCAACCAAAGGGACTGCATGGAGCATTTGGGGATGTAATTATTACTGATGGGCAAAACATGAGAAAATGTTCGATCTGATTCTTTGCATGCAAACTGGAATTTTGAAAATGTTGGAATTAAGAACAAAAGCACCGTGTGTAACTCCAAGAAAAAGCAACATCTCCTATTTTTATTTACATTCTTAGAAAATCATAAAGCTAGCCTTGTGTAATCTCTCAAAATTTGCTTCATTACAGTCCCTTAGGTTATAGCACGCAGTAATTAACCATGATTTTAACTCAGCTGGTGCTTCTGGGTGTTTCTCCTCATTGTATTACTTTGGCTGAATAATGCAAGGCTCCTTTCTCACAGTCCATCTGGTTTTATTGTGAGCCTTCCAACCTGCCTTAACGCGGTGCTTTAACACAGCTCAGCACGATGACTTCCCTTCACAGAGATTCATCTGAGTTTCCCAAACAGGTGCAGCCACAGACCACGGCCAGACTCCTTGCTGATGGTGATTGGATGCTATGATGGATGATGGCCTCCTGGGAACGTGCTGCCTAATGAAACACGGCCATCAGTTTTATCAAACCTTTGTGCAGCCTCGCCCTCGGGAAATCACATAACTCAGCTGTGACAGCAGCAGCAGAGTTCTCAGAGGTCTGCTCATAAAACAACAGTCAAACCTGATATTTGTTACATCTACAATTTGCAGTTTCACACAGAACTCTTCAGCTTGTGAAACGCCTTCGTTCTTGGAAAAGAAGAGAACCATGAGGAAGCCATTTTGGATCCACGCACCTACAGCATCACTGACAGCAGGAGAGTCACGCCTGCAGAGCGGGAGGTGGCTGTGCAGGTTGGACACGAGCACAACGGGCCCTGGCTGGGACCTGCAAGATGAGGGCCTCTACCAACTGCAGAGAGAGCCAAGAGCTACGAGCTGTTCCACGAAACAAAGCTTGCAGCCAAATCTTTGGGCGGAGTATAGAAATACAGAGAAGGAGTCGGAGGGGTTTGAGCTCGGGAGGAAGTGGAAGCTGCTGTGCTACGGTAGAGCTTTGCTTCCAAGCACTCCTTGGCACTTTCTGGAAGGTGCCTTGATTCAGAACCAGTGGCTGCAAGAGGAGGGACCAACTCAAAGCCAGGCCTTGTGGTGGCAGTCCCAGCCCAGGTCACTGCTTTCGAGCTGCAGCAGGTCGGGCCTTCTTCCTCAGGTAATCTTCAAGTACGAGGACAGACAGCTGCTCTTCTCCCGCCCTGTGCCTTACTGTGGTCACTATCATTTTATAATACACGTGCTTTCTCTGTAAGTTACAGATGATGAGGAATTGGGTAAGTCTCCTGAAATGTATAAGAGTAAGAAACGGCGGGAAGAACTTGCACAAGATTTTGCTGATGGCTATTTCTTGAAACATCGGGTTCAGTCATGCTTTGTAAAAATAAATGAAACATTTCAGTAGCACCAGAACGTCTTTGGAGACTGACGGTACGAGTTCAATTTCCCTTTGTGAACAGCTCTTGAAAGAGATGCCATAGTTCTAACATAAAATTGTCTCTTTTTTTTTTTCAGAAATCAGAACTGGGATGCATAATTCAGTTCTATTCAGGCATCAAAGCAAGAACTTTCAGTCCAGAATTGCAGGTTGGCTTTTTGGGGGGGTTGGGAAGGGGTTACATCTTGAAAATTGTGGTGTACCCCGAGACAGAACACCCCCACTCTGCTCTGTGCACAGCTGCTGGGTAACAGCACAGCAAGGCAGAAGTTAGGAACTCTGCAGATGAAATCCTTCACATGGGGTGGGATGCATTCCCACATGCAGGGCTTGCAGAAACCTGGGGAAAAGAGGACCCCCTGCATGGTTACACCACTGCTTCAGGGACACGCTGTGCAAACATCGATTAGCTGCTGCTAGGTGAGTGTCCACAAACATCTGTACGTACCTTTATAGAAACTATGCCAGTGTTTAGGACAAACTGCAGATTGAACAAAAAAAGAAATGGAACTCTCCTTCCCAAGGTTTAAGAATGCAGAATAAACCCTTTCAAGAACACCAGAGGATTTGAAGTTTATAAACAATGCCTACTGGGTAATAGATCTCTTTCCCCCAGATAGGAACAAATTAACAAACAAATTGATTTTGGAGACAGGCGGTATTTGAATTTTAATGCCATACATTCTAATTTCCTGTAAAAGCTGTCCATTAATCACAAGCCCAGTCCTGCTGTTCCCCCATTGCCAGAATAGCCTGCAACCAAATTCAACAGCAGCTTCTGAGACCAATGTTTCAGCACTTGCGGTACCTTGGTTACACATACAGCTTCTCTCTCATTCCCCTTTCTTCCCTCTTTGGCTTTATTTAAAAAAGAAGCAGTTCAGATGCATGTTTGCTCATTGAGGACATCATGCTGCTCCGCACAGCCCATCCTCACGCTGCTGCCTTCCTTCCCTTCAGAGGCAGCTTCTCCATTAGCGCTGCAGAATGACGCTGGGGCCCAGCATGTGCTTTGATGGCAAGCAGCTCCCCGCTTCACCGCAGAGTTCTGAGCTCATTCTGCCTCTGCTGGTCCCAGGAGGCTTCATCCCGCAAACAGCAGCTTGGATCACAGTGAGGGACTGTGAGAAATTCCTTTGAACCAAAGCTGTAAGAAACACATCTTCATCTGCAGCCTGGCAGCAGCTTGAGGAGTCTGTGCATAACCTGCTGCTGATACCCAAGAAAATGCTCTCCTTGTAGGAAGGGCAGACAGAGCACCAAACCCCAGTCTGGTGATTAGAAGCCCTCACTTGCACTAAACCAGGTAGCAAGAGCAGAAGAGCAGACAGAGGGACATGGGAGCAGCAGGAAAACAGACTCTGGTGAAAAAGAAGTCAATCTATGCAATCTGAAAATGGCAAGCAAAAAAAAAAAAAAAAACAAAACAAAGGAGAAGCTCAGATTCGCTTTATTTCAATGGACGTTACAAAATTACTTTTCTCTGTCTGAAAAGCTGCGTAAATTCACATTCACTTCAGCATCACGGTTCATTTCTACTCCAAGAGTTACAAACACATCTCAGAACAAAAGCTGTGCAAGGCAGCGCTCAGTGACACACAGCACCAGGCACTGCTGCCTGCACCCTGCCAGCCACATCCACACCTCCAGCTCTGAGCATCTCTGCAATGGGTGAAACTGCTCTCCAGCAATGCAGACAGGTGCAGGAGGGCTGCCCAGGAGGGGAGTTGCCCAGGCTGCCACAAGGCTGAGCCCAGCACCAAGCTGGTGCCGCTCACCAGGTGCCCTCCGGGCTCTGCAGTGCTGACAGCCCAGGGACATCCTTGGGAGCAACAGCTCAGAGAGGTTACCACTGTAATCCTGGTGATTCCAACAGCGCAGGAGGGAGCCAAGATCTCAGTCACTGCTTTCTCCTATTTCCACCGTTCAACAAAAATCCTTGCTGCCATCCTTCGTCGGCACTTTTTTTTTTTTCCCTTTTTCAAGCTCAGCTTTCTTGGTGACGCTCCTTCTATCCTAATGCACTGTCATTATAAAACTCCTGCTGTGGATTTGCATGGACGGGTACCCACCAGCGAGAGCACTGACAGGCAGGACAGCTGTAAGAACATGACAACACTGTGGAAATACAGATTTCAGAGGACGTGGTTAATGCCCCGCTGGCAGTTATAACAGTGAGTAGGAATAAGAGAAATGCCAGCCTTTGCCAGCATTCAGATCCATCTGATTGTGCTCTGCAGATCGCTTTGCTTTGCAGCCACTGTGCTTCAGTTCCTTTCCCTGGGCAATGCAAGTGCACGCAGCTCTGGGCTCACACTGCTCTGTGATTAGCTTGGCCAACAGTGTTATAACCACAGCAAATAGCCTGCATGGTGGTTACATATTACAAAGCACATTATTTAATTCAGAACCAAAGACTACATTACACATGAAAGACACTCAGGCAATTATCAGCGTTGGTCTATTTCTACAGTGTGCCCCGGGTTAATTTGACTTTAACTCTTATGGCTTGTGAAAGCAAAACAAGAAACAAGACAACCTCTCATGCTTCCATGTGCAAATCCTGAAAGCTTTTTGACTTGTGTATATCTCATATTGCTGTAAGCAAATACGATACGAAGCATCAGCTGCTCCTTATGCATATCCCACAAAAGAAACCTATAAAAAATGAGCTCTTCTATAAAGATGTTCTATACTTACAACAGCACTATGAAGTGAGACGGCATTTTGTTAGTTTCCTGTAGCATTAAGCTATCTAAAAACATGGATGCCTGCATTTCGCTCCCTGTGCCCACATGGGTGCACTTTCAATCCTTTTCTGTACTTACCATCTGAAATCATTCATGAAGTTATTAACAGCAGCCTGAACACAGTTCTGGGCAACCTGCTACAGGTGCCCCTGCTGAGCGAGGGCTGGACAAGATGACCTCAGCTGTTCTGTGATCCTACTCAAGCCACTACAGAGTTTTCCTTACATAGCTTACTTTGCATGGACAAAAGGGGTGGGAGCAGCTCAGAAGTGCCTCAGCTCAGCACAGAGCAATTGCACCTTACACCTCTGTCCCCACCTTCAGAGGTGGCACAGATGCAAATCATACCAGATCTTGCTTCAGGTTGAAGCACAAGGGTCACCCACACCCTCCTCTGCACGATCACAGAAAGAAAGAGACAAACACAGGGCACTTTTCTCATATTTTTAAAGAGCTCAGAAACCAAGAAGTGTTACGCTTTGCTGAACTGGGAGTGAAATGGAGTGCCATCTCCATCCCACTGTGTGCCCCGGGGCAGCAGTGCTGAGCCTGACCCTGCCCCTCGTGCTCAAATCTTCAAGCTGAGGTGACTCCTTGGTGGCTGTCTGTGCATCAGGGATGAGCAGAAAGGAGATGCTGTCAGGTGCTCAGAAGGCGTGCTGCTAATGCAAACATTCGTTCACAGGCAGCTCACAGTCACCAGAACTGTGAAACATCTCCTCCTCCATATACTCACACCAGCTGGCAGAACCAACTTCTGAGATGAGGCAGTCATGAAGTCACTGTTTGTCACAGCTTTCCCCCCCACCAACAGAAAGCTTTGACCTCTCTTGTCCAAGCAGAAGAGCTGCTCAGTGAGGCTCCCTCCATGGCCTGGGGACATAACTGGAGAGCAGACCTCCAGCAGCATCCCATCAGCCCAAACCCAGCATCACCCTGGAGAAACCCTGGCAGCCTGCTGGGTAAGGAACACACAGGATGTGGGGATCCTGCTCCAGCCCCCATGCTTCCCTGTTTCACAGCCAGCACTGAAACCCAGAAGAACTGAAGAAATGGCGACTTCCTCCTTTCTCTCTTCAGACGAATGCATTTAAAACAACTCCTTTTTCTCTCAGCACGAGGGGATAACTTTTTTTTTTTTCTTCCCCCAACAAAGTGGGGGTGGAAATGAAAGTTTCCTGCACAATTCTTATTCCTGATGACAGAGCTAAAATTTGCCTAGGAGTGGGAAGCCTGTAGCAGCAGCAGCTGAACTGGGGCTGACAATGAGCAGAGCACTCATGTTCAGAGCGTTCAACAACCCTCCAGCTCCTCACCAAGCTTAATGAACTATAATGAAAGGAAATTAATGAACTTTCTTCCCATTTGCCAAAGGAAAGAGCAGCTGGACCCAACATGAATCGAGTATGATTAAGAACATCATAACTATCACTCCAAATAAGAGAGAGATACACCTAAACAGCCCACAGCAGTTCCTTATCATTAGAGCCACTCAGCTAGCTCTGCTTTAATTGCCACTGAAAGACGCACAGAAAGGATTTTTCTACCTTTCCTATTTAAGACCAAGGACAGAAGTACGTAAGCAGGGACACACACAGGGACTCAGCAGAGCACGCAGACAGGCACACACACAGAGCAGCTCAGTGCCACCACACAGGACAGTGTGACCGTGGGAGGACAGGCACTGCCTGATAGCAGACACAGGGTCTGGAGACTGCCAGGGCTGTGCCACCCCACACGCCAGCAATGCTCACTCCTGGCAGTCCCCATGGCCCACACCCCCTTGGGTGAGTGCAGGGATCGCAGCCTCAGCCCCTCCCAGGGCTGTCACAGCAGCACACTGCTGACACTGTCAGTGGAAGCCCTCTCATACTTCTGCCACAAGCACAAACCCCAGGTCACACTGCACTGAGCTTCTGGCTCGGCTCATGGCAGCCACGTGGCAGCAGTTGAACTGAGAGAACTACAGGGAAATGTATGAGAGCAAGCCACACCACAGAACAGCACAGCAGCCTCAATCCTGCTGCAAAGGAGCTGTACAGATACTGAGGTGCAGCACTTCACCAGCAGAACTGTGGCAGGGGGAAGTCACCAGATGCTCTGCAGCACAGGGAAGCTTCATCTCCCAGCACAAGACACCTGTGCTCAGAACACACTGCCCATGGTGCTGCACAAGGATGCATCAGCAAGGCTGATTGTGAGGCACAGCTGTTGCCGTGCTCCACAATGTAGCTCTCAGACACTGTGACATGCTTTGCCCTGAACTTGCGTCTGTCCAATTACTCATCAAAAAACAGCAATCCAACTCTAAATTAAAGTTTTGTCTACTGCATTCTTTCTTGATTCATCAGAAATAAATCCATACTTAAAACCACAGATCCACAGATTAAGTTAACTGGGGGGGGAGGGAGAAGGGAGGAGGAATAAAGGCTCACAGTTTGGTTGTGAGGCTGTGAGGCAATGCCCAACTCAGCTCTGGCAATGGAGTAAGACTGGATTTGGTCCAAGAGCTTCTACTGAAGACCAAATCTGTTCTGGAGAGAAGAAAATAGGGGAATTCTTTCCTTTCTTGTGGATGAGAAGTATTTTAGAAGGACCTTTTACTCCCATTGTTTGTCTTAATTCAATGGAAAGGGTTCCCCGCCTTGGCTCCTAGAAGCCCAGTGTGCAATGGAAGTGATGCTCTGAAGTCTTTGCTGCAGACAAGGTTCACAATGTGGACACAGCCAGAGTTCGTATGTGGCTGTTATAGCCCCGAGTTCTTTTTAGACATGAGTTTGAATCCATCATCCAGAATAGACCTCCGGTTGCGTCTCAGCTTCCTTTGCCTCCGGAGGTAGATGACGACTCCCAAGAGGAAGGCAGCAATCAGGAGGAGGACCAATCCTGTAACGGCTAGAATAATGACTGCAGCTTCTACTTGCCCTAGAGGCAACTTCGCTCCAAAAAGCCTGACCTTCTGGGAGTCATCCTCATCCTCAGGTTGTGTCCCTGAGAGAAAAAAAAAAAAAAAAAAAAAAAAGAAGAAGTTTATTATTTCCCACTCTCACTGGCACTGAAAGGTTCTGAGAAACATGGAAAAAGCAAAAGAATGACCCAACACAATCAAAGCAAGCTAAAGCAGACCCAGTCACCATCAACCCAACAGACCCACACCGCTCAGGTTAGAAATTTGAGAATAAATGGTTCCTTCCCTACTCCATTCCATCCCACAAACCCAGCCTGTCTCACAGCTATCCCAGCCCTATCAGCTAATCGCTGCTAAGCCACTCATGAGGAAGGCAGTTGGAGGTTGTGAAGCAGCAGTGGCTGAGCTAGGAAGAGAACCGAGATGAGAACACACATCTGGGCTGGGGCTCCCGCGAGGTCCTCGCTCTGCCCCAGGCTGCCCCTGCATGCGGCTTCCGCTGCCGTGCAAGCGCCTGCTTCTCGGAATGCACTTCTCAGCCTTACCAGCAGTGAGTCACTTCACATGAGCTCTTATGCTTCCATAGTGAAACAGCAGAAATCCCCTGAGAAAGGCAGCTATTGGCACAGACAGCAACCCTCAGTCAGGGCTCTTACTTCATGAGCATACATAGGCTGATGCTCAAGTAAATGCAAAACAAGTAACTTAAGTATTGTCACGCTACTGCTGTCAAAACTACATTTCCTACTTCTCTTCACAGCCATTCTGATTGAGGAAAACATTGTTGAGGAGACAGCAGAATTGTCAGTACCGAGACTGAAGCTTTGTAGATAGATGGCTGTATTTTGAGTCAGTTGAAGCTGTCTCTGAAACCAGCTCAGCTGGATTTACTGAAAGCAGCTGAGAAATACAGGAGTAGTTGTAAAGAGAGGGAAAAGAAAAAGGGAAGAACACACCACCATGAGCTCATCCAAATGTTACCTCCAGAGAACTGTAAAAAAATTAATCTACTACTTTCCCTTTCCCTCATTCTGCTCAACCATCTGCTCTTTAAAAAACCTTGAAGAATGACAGCATATGCTTAAACTTTTTCTCTGTGGGTAAAACAGACCAGTAGGAAGTTGTGCTTGGTGTGCACCCGCCATGACTAGGTGGATGGACTTAATCTGAACATTCCCTCAACTATACAGGCACTGACAGTCCAAAAAGGGAAAAAAACCTAATCTATGATCCCAGTGAGTTTCATTTGAAAGGAATCAGAAAAATCACAGCATCCTCCTTTACAACACTTTGAATCTCTGCTTGTACCATAAATTCATATGCAGAAGTAGGGTATGAGGCGACTGAGTTTTTTTGACTTAAAAAGGTCAAACAAGCCCAAGCTTTTTTTTTTTTTTTTTTAATCATCAGAGCACAGATACATAAGAAACAGATGATAAGCAAACTTACCTGGAACTTCTCTATTACCCATCTGTAGCCAAACATCGGGCTAATGCTGCCCAGTGTGGCTGAGAAGGCTGTGTTTGTGCTCCTCCCTTCTCCCCTCATTCTAGCACAAATCTAGGTCTCCACTGACAGGAGATCTCTCATTCTTTGCCTCACAAACACCCACCCACCCAAGCAGTGCAAGCCATATATTACCTTCATTGTAGTTCAAAACTGCAGGCACTGGCTCTGAAAGGAAACAAGAAGTGGGTGACAAAGTGTGGGCTGAACAAATTGAGTCCAAGAGACAGGCCTGACTTCTGACCAGTAATATCCTCATCGAGAACAATTGCTAGCTGATGGCTGAACTTTGCTTCCCAAACTCAAGCTAAAATAAACCTCATAATAATACCCTATGCAAAGTAAACTCCAGAAACCAATTTATTGCCTCCAGCTGCAAGTATTACTATACTCAAAGGGAATGTCTTAATGGCAATTACATGCTCAATTAACTAGCTCTTTATGGTACAAAAGAGTTGCTAAGTGTGATGCAAACAGAATTTAGCAGCATTAATAGAAAATGCTGTTACATGTTTGATGGTAGTAAGAAGTGATTATTTCTGACCTTGTCTGGGCAAGACTTGGAAGAGTATCTCCATGCCAGCATGAATATGATCAGACACATGGCAGTGAAGCAGCCACGTCCCAGGGTTCCCGGCCAGCATCTCCACCATTTCAAAGGTCCCAGGAAAGAGATCCACAACATCTGCTCTGTAGCTTTTGCCACTCTGTGAAGGAGAAGGGAGACTTCACATGCAGCACTCCATGCGTCTCTAAAATTCTGTCAGCTTTACTGGAGACCACTTCAGTGCTACTACAGTTTATAAAAGCTCTACAGAACATTCCAAAGAACAGCTCCAGAGCTGTAACTGAGAAAGCAAATACAATACAGTAATGCCTAAACCAAAGCAACATTAGCTAGGCATATCAGCTAAAAACAGGCTCAGCCTGTCAAGTCTAGGCGTGCAATACCACATTGTGCACCGTTCCTGTAAAATGAAGTTCAAGTCAGTGCAAATGCAATGATATCAGTGGTCATTTTATTACCAGCAGGATCTTCTTACCTTGTATATGAAGGTCTCGGCATGAAAATGGACCGTGTGGACATCGATCTCCTGTCCCATTCCCAGCAGGTACCAGTTCACCCACTCTCCTTCAAACATGGTCAGCCCAGGCAAGTTTGCATAGAGCCTCCCATTGATTGCTGGGCAGTGAATAACATAAGGGGAAAAAAGCTATTATTGAAATGGTAAAAACGCTGAATCACCTCAGAGGAAGAAAACAAGGACAAGTTAGATGTTTCAAAGCTCATCTAGGAACCAGTGCAAGAGCATTTCACATCTTCCATACAACAGCGTCCCAAAACGTTTGTCAGTCATAGACTAACTACATATTCATTCTGTTAACAGATGCAGAGGACACAGCTTGCATCTAAAGCCAGACTGTAATTCATCCCACATAATCTATAAAAATTACTTGCTGAAAACCCAGAGTCTGGCTCAAAACAAGGGAAATATGCACAACTCAGAAGCATTTACTTGCTGAATGACATCAGGCAATTTCTGCTAACAGGAACCCTGTTATTCTGTATGTCTTATGCTGCCTGCACACACAGTGTGCTTATCATCTAGGGAGAAAAGGAAATCACTACATGGTGGGACTTCATTTCATAATTAGCATAGCAAGAAGGAATAATACTTTGACTGCAAATGCAGAAAAGAAACCAAAACAATGAGTGAGCTGATTAATGCTCACAGGGCAACTGCCTTGCTCAGATGACAATGGAAGGAAAAATACGGGAAGAGACCTGATCTGAAAACAGGACCTCCCATGTTTTACTCCCATATCTGCCACGGGCACTTCCAGCAGCCCAAAGCAAGCATTCAGCTTTAGTGTGTTGCTTTATTAGCTACAACCTTGGGCTGACAATTGTAACTGAACAGACACTGGTATTTGGAGATTCCTTATGTTGCCTATATAAAATAAGTAGTAATAATAGCACACAACACAACTCGCTGCTGTTCTCATCTCTGCAGCTGCCTCAGGGCTGGTATTGCTGAGAATACTTCAGATGGAAAAACAGATACAGTATGTAAGGAACCATGAATAACACAAGATTTTAGAGGAAGTTTGTTAGTTCTGCTATAGTAGGGATAGGTTTTTTGTAATCAGCTAAGAGAACCTGTCTGTATATTGCTGTCACACAGCCCGGTCAATTCATTTAAAATATAACATTCTACTGGTCCCAAGGTGAATAGAATGAAAACAATCTGACATCTTCATTTCACACCTAATATTTCCTGTCCAGAATCACTCCAGCACACTAGATATTAAGCTCTCCAGCCCACATCTTGCTATTTCTCCTGAGAAAGACAGTCATAACGATTAGCCTTCATTGGAAATCGAAGATCTGTGGCATGTCCTACATTACTGAGAACAACCAAGAGTTTAACTTCATTTGTGCCACCGTTGAAGGAAAAGGGTGAGGGAAATCACCAGAAGTCAGGCTCTTGTTTTCTGGGCTTTTCTGACTGCTTACAGTGGTCATAGAGTCATTAATAACCCGGCACAGACAGCGACAGCTGGGTGCCAAAGAGCCCAGCCAGCATTACCGTGCATTTTGTTGCTTTCCACAAACTTCTCATCCAACAGGTCAATATCCTTCTGACTTCCACTGCTGTAACGCTGCACGTTCTCCTCTAAGTACCAGGACTGATTTTCATCAAAAACCAGGAACAGGAGAGCAAACTCCCTCTTCACGTCCTTCCTGATCCCATCAGCTCGCAGCGTCCCTTTCCTGCAGACCTTCAGGGGTCCAATCAGACCGCTGTACATATCCTAATCCAAAGGAAGAGAAAGAATCTGAGCTCTTCCCCCTTCAGCAACTTCTCCCTGCATCATAGCCCACTTACATGTGCTGCTGTGTATGTACTCTCATTGGTAGCAATCAAGTAGCAGAGCACAAGGACAGAGACTACACATGCTCTTATGAATGCAAATCAAAGTCAAACGTGAATGGTATCAAAATAACCCCACTCTAAGACTGCAAAAAACATCCAGAACTTGAAAGGAAAAGCCCATTATCTCCAGGTTCAATGTGGTGCTTCACTGCAGTATCATTCAGGTCATTTTCCCTGTGAAATCAGTGCTATGACAGCAGATCTCAGCAAAGCTCAAAATTTCCCTATTTTATTTATCTGTTCTACATTTGGACAATTTCTGCCTTCTCAAATTAAACTTTTCACCAACTGAAGCGAGAACTCACTAGGAGATGTTCTCACAATCTGCAAATAATTGAGGGAAGCTTGATTTCAGCATGACAGGGAATTCTTTTCTGTAGGTTTGCATTAGGAAAATAGTGACAAATACCAGGGCAGATTTAGAGGACCCCGTCTCCCAGCCAACCAGATGGTTTTTTTGCCCTTCACCTGGGCCAATTCCTAAAACAGACTCAAATTGCATTGTTTTCTAGATAGAACTAAAAAACACGATTAGACCAACTTTTGTCCTATCTTCTTGAATTTTACCTTCACAGGGTCTACCATGGAGTAGTAGATCCAAGGGACACAGGCTGAATCATCCGGCCCTGGACCAGACCTCTCAGGAATTTCCCACTGGTATGTCACTATGTCACCTGAGGACAGAAGCACAATTAGCACCACTGCAATAAAGGGGGTCACCAACCTTTTGAGTAGCAGCAAAGCAGAACAAAAACAAAAGACCATCTTATCTCAGAATTACAAGCCATTGTTGGATGTAGCATCACTCACAGGTGCTGAAAGGAAGGATGGAAGCTTCCCCTCACAAACAAAGCAGAGGGGTGACAAGAGATATACACTGACTGAAATTGGCACAACTCGGTCTTATCTGCTATATTTAAGACTAGACCAGAGCAAGGGAATTCTGCCCCTCTTCAGCACCAGTGATGTTTGGAATGGTCTTTCAGCTCTTTGAAGTTTATTTATGATGCTCAAATTCCTTTTTAAAGTTAATATTTTGCTTATTAGCAATATATCTCAGAAAGACAGGGCCCAACTTAAAGCCTGTTTGTTGCAGAGACAACCTTCTGATGAGCATTCTCTTGAAGGAGAGCAAAAATTACATAAATGGACATCTGGACCACAAACAAAATTTCAGTCAGCATCCTGGAAGGCAGCTGTGCACATTACAACAAGGACAGATCATGAAGAAGAACAGGGGCCAGACCAGGGCTGCCAGGCCAGCAGCTGAGCTGAGAACAGCAATCAACCTTCTTCTTGCAGACCACGCTCGGTGCTGGGACAAGGCTATACAGAAAACACGTGCTGCATTTATCCCAAAGTCGGAGCAGAAACACAGAAACCCGCCTGGGCTGCCCACATAAGTGACAGTCAGAAAAAACACAGTGAACCTGAAAGATCAGTTTTTGTTCTGTTCCAGTCCTCTATGAGGAAGAAAACAAGTACATCTAAGCCTATTTAAAGAAACAATCTAGCTGTAGCTAACATTAACTTCCTAACTTAGAGCGGGAATAAGGCTGGAGAACACTGTGACTTACCAGGACGTGCTACCTGTGGCTGTCCTGTCTGCCTTTCCAGCACCCCGTGGGCATGAATGGAATAGGGTCGTGAAGCATTGTTCTTGAATACAACATTGAGAATCTCTCCCACTTCTGCCCACAGAAAGGGACCTGAAAATGGTAGCAATGTACTCTAAGACCAGCAAGAACTGTCATATCTTCTAAGACTATTCCCCACTTTTCTTGCTCTCTTCTTCCCAGAAATCCCTTGTAATACATAAGATGCTCCCCTCACTCTTCACTACCACAACTCTACCAAAAGAGAGAACTAGAGAACAGTCCCAATTCAACAAAATGCGAGTTTCACAACGAGGGAAGTGAAGGCTGTTACATGTTTTGCTGTGCCCCATCCAACTAGGCCTTAATTTCTGAATACTGCCATACCAACTTTTACAACATTTTTATTATCTGATGCTTTTGGTTTCAAATGAACTGGCAATACTCAATATGTACTGACAGCATCACAGATCAGAGCTGCAGACTATTTTAAACGGCCTCAACTTTTCTGCCCTGCCGCCGCTTGCTGTCCTGGGTTCATAAAAGGAATGTCTCCACAGACCTCCAACACTGCAGTGTTTCTCCATTTTGCAAAGTCTGTATGCTTTTATTCCCCCCTCCAAAAAGCTTTCATACCCTTCAGATTTTCACCTACATCTCTCTGACTGCTCTACAGAAGACAGATTGTTCCATAGAGAAATGCAGACGTGAAAAATGCTTTGCTTCAGGCATGGAAGAAAACTGGCAGCAAACACAGGCATGAGAATCCAGCTCTCTACTACAAGGCTGTACTCAGGACCCTCTTTACTGCTTTATCCAAAGCCAGCAGATCTGGACAACACACTCTGGATTTCTCCTTGCTGGCATACACAGCAGACACCCGAGTATGCAGGAGGCCTTCAGGTCACAGCCCTTAGCCCAAGCACCACCTGGACGAATGCAATACTCTGCACATTTCCTTACCTAGTATCCCCAGATGTTCGTCACCATTTGTCCTAGCCTTAGGTGTCTGGAAAGTCCCATCTGTGTACTCCCTGTAAACTGCTTTCTTGTACCTGGAGCCAATCAGTCCATCCTTATTGCTCAAAAATATATCGGCGTAGCTGAGAAGTGCAGAACAAGTGCCGCGTTACTCAGATGCTCACCAGGCGCAGGCAGTGAGCCCGTGGAACGGGGCTCAGCAGCTGACAGGTTTCCCAGAGACCTGCTTCAGCTGCAAAGGCTGGCAGTGACACCCAGGCTACGTCAGCAGCCCTGCAGCACTGGGTACACGCCTCAGCATAGCACCGTGCCACACGTGGCCAAGACATTCAACAGATTTGACTGTCGACCAACTTGGCCCCGGGCTTCCCCAGCTCAGGCCGTACCTCTCAGCAGAGTGGTTGTGCCGCTCTCTCTCCCAGCCCCGGTCTGGCGCGTAGTCCCACTCCACCTCCTCTGCCGCTACGTAGTAGGTGCGCACCGCTCTGTATGGGAGAGCGGGAGACAGAGCCCTCCTGTTGCAATTGGAAACTGAGTACTGCTCCCTCATTCCAGCCTGGTAATGATTGCTCGTCTGGCAGTAGATCTCAAAAGTCCCTGCGGGAGGCAGCGCAAACAGAACATCAGCTGCTTCAAAGCTGCCGGGAAGCAGTGCTTCCCACAGCGTGTGACACGGCTGACATCGGTATGCGTGCTGTGCAGATATGAGTGTTTGGTTAGGGAGCTTGGTTGCCATAGGCTGAGATTAAAAAGGGTTGACAGAGAAACCAATCAGGAATGACAAAGTCCCACACAAAAATTACCTCAGCAGGCCATCCCGCACAAAACAAGCAGCTTATTAGACATGAAGAAGCCAAGGAAGTGACAACTATGCTACCACTGCTGGTTAAGCAAGAGATCTAGCCTGCAAAAGCTGAAGGGGAGGAGACAAGGAGGAGCTGAGGCATGATGGAATGATGGCGAGGTAGCACTGTGTGCCTAACTCCCAAACTGGGAAGACATGGGTCTGTTATTGTGAACCTCTGCACACCACGACAACTCTGCTTCGTTCTGAATGGTATGGCTGCATGTTCCTATGGATTACAGGCAGCAACATGCACCAGAGCTACTATTACAAATACTAAATAGGAAATGGCAGCTTAGAGAATCAAACTGGGATGATGGGACAAGATTCTGCATCTCCCATTCTTCTCCAGAACCAGGTGCAAAGACAAGAGCTTTGGGCTTGGAAATAGGGCTAAGCAAGATGCAACGCACAGCTCAGCCTGTAATACGCAAGAGTTCACACTGCTAATGAACCAGCCACAGTAACAGCCTGTTACAACCAGAGACTTTTCCTGATGCTGGGTTAAGTGTACAGACTCTTACCCTTGTTGTCAGGTTGCATAAAGGCAGTTGCAAATGTATGGGGGAATAGGTTGGCCGAATCTTTCCTCATCCCATTCATCTGCAGAGTGTTTCCCTGAAACACAGCTCTGTGTACGTCTGCTTCACTGCCCAATCCCAGAAGGTGCCAAGACACATTGTCTCCTTCACATATATCCAGCCCAGGCAAGTTACCAAACATATATCCATTGATGGCTGCAAAGGAGAAAACAATTCACTCTCTGGTAGATATCAGCCAGGAGGTTTATTCTGTGCATCTATCTGGATAGGGTGAGCATACCACTGGAAAGGCATCCTCCTCTTAATTCACCCCTGAACACACTCAGGACAGGCTTTCCAAAACAGCAGTGCTTCTCCCACATCCCACCCACTCTTCGGCCTCGCTTAATTTCAGCCCAGCACAACACACAGCCACTCCAGGTTCCCAGCTCAGACTTCGGGTGAGCACTGAGCGATGTTTGGCAGGTTCACTCCTGCTGCCCACAGAACAGCATCAGGCCATACCATGCATCCTGTTCGATTCCTCAAAGCCATCATCCTTTTTCAGAGAAGTCTCTTCCATCCTCAAATAGTACTTTATGTTTGCACTTAAATACCAGCTGAGGTTCTCATCAAACACACTGAAGAGAAGGTAAAATTCTTTGTCGATACCTTTCTAAGATACAATCACAATGACGGCTGTTAATTTTTAAAATGTCCCCATTCTCTACCCTTACAGATCAAACTGCTTTGTTTGGCTCTTATTTTCCCCCTTCTCCTGTAACTTGGCTCACTGAGGGCAGGGCTGTCCTTTGCTCATTTTGAGCGTTTCAGTTCTGCTCTACAAGAAGCACCACTCTCAGGTTTGCCCTGGTACACCACGTGAGCAAAGAGATCAAAATCAGGAGAGGAGCAGGACAACATTGCCTCCTTCCCCACCATGCTTACATTTACGTGTAGGTTTCACCACTCATTCAAATCAGACCTGAGAACCTGGCCAACGGGGCCGGCTTACAATCACAACCCACCCCTCCTTTCTCCTACCACAGGTCTTTAGTTAGGGCAATACAAAATTCCCAAAAGCCTTAAAAATGTTAACTCTCCTAAGAGATGCACTGCACAGGATGGTGTTTCCCCGTTAGCAGAACATTGCCAGTACTGTCCAGATGCTCACTTTGGTACAAAGGAAAACACCCTAGGCAGGGCTAAGCATTTTGCAGTGTGCAGCACATAGGTGTGTGTGAGGAATGGCTGTGCCTCTTTCCCAATTAACCATTAATTAAAGCGTTGCCTAATATCACAGAGCCAGAATTGCTGCCCCAGATGGCTCTTCCCATCATACATTTCTAGATAAGTCCACCTGCTCTGTTTATTCCCTCTCTATACCGAAAAGGTCTTATCATTACCACAGTTCCTTCACACAGTGGACTTCATACACTCACGATCCTCTCTGCTCAGCTAGCTCACCAGTGCAGAAATGTGAATCTTCCAATCTATTCAGAACTCCATTTAGCTACACCATGCCACCAGTGAAAGCAGACTCCCCCAGGGAGGCTTAACAGCAGCTGTGTTCAGATCTTTCAGCCACTCCCTGACCTAAACTGCCAGACAGGGGGGGGTGACAGCAGGCTGTTTTTCTGCTGCCTACCATTTCTCACAACACAAGTCTGTTAACATCTTGCACTTCCCCAGGTTGGTTTACTGCCTTCCCCAGACTTACTGCATTGAGTTATCCCTGACTGAAATTCCAAGAACAAGTTCTGGTCATCTCCCAGATTTCACTCATCTTTCATCACAACCAGAAACTGACGCAGATTTTCAGTTGTAGTGAGCTCTGCTTGAAAACGAGCTCAAATTGCAGAACACATGAGACTCCCCCAAACCTCAAAGCATCACAATCATTTGAGCACACCATGATTTTCACCTGCACGTCAAGATGGCTCCTCAACATTTCTAAGGCTGCAACGAATATTCCTTTTGCTCTGAAAGAGCAAAAAGAGTATTTTCAGACAGCCCACTACGAGTCTCAAGGACCAAAGTAACCTACCAAGTCACACCCAAGGTACATTCACATCTGAGTTTTGAAACAAAGCCCAGAAACTATTTCAATGGCAGTCCTCGGATGTTCTGAATGCTGGCCTTTCCCACCAGACCTGCAGCACTCAAGTGCATTGATGTCAACCTGCCTTCTGACTAAGATTAGACTCCCCTGGACTCATACTATCATGTGCTTATTTTCAATGTTTTGAGGATGTTTCCTTTCCCTTTATGGATACAAAGAATCTGGTAAGAGCGTGGCAGGAAAAGTCCTTTTTACCTGTTTGTTGTTGTCATCCAAAGTGCCTGGCTTGCAGATGACCAGAGGGCCTACCAAGCCCGAGCTGGTGTCCCTGATGGGGTCCACAGCAGAGCTGTACATCCAGCTCAGGCAGGGAGGGTCGCTGGATGTTGGCCCAGCATGCTTCGGTACAGTCCAAGTGTATGTGAAGTTGTGCAGAGGTGGAACAGACACCCCATTTCGGGACACACCTTCAAAAACAGACGGGCATGGTTATTCTTGAGGTCTGTACAAACCCAGTTGCATCTTCTCACTTTCATGCATGTCACTAGACATCTGAGGTACGATGTAATGTGTTCAGAAAGTGCACACAGCTGCTCTCACAACCCCCTTCCTGGTATCAAGGCAGAGATGGGCACGCTGACAACAAATAAGTGGATATCACTGCATCTAGGACATGTGCTGGAAGTACATGGGCTACCTAAGCTGGAATGCAGTGGGCACATTCCTCTGCTCAGTAGGTCTCAGTCTGAGGTTTAGTTTTACCATTTCTCAGGTGAAAATGGTACCTTTGGAACCATGCTACCTCAAGCACCCTCCCTGGGCGTAAGATCTGCAGAAAGACTCCTTCACTTCTTCCTCAGACAGACCCAGAGGACCAGGCAGAGTGCCATCCAGCTCCTGTGCACATTCAGTCTTTCCTGGCTGCAGGAACTTCCAACACAGAAGAGGCACAGGCTATGGAGCTCTACCACCAGGAAGAATATTGAATTAAAGTAAACAAGCCACAAACCATCATGGTACAGCATCCCTTCCCATGCCTTCCCATAGGATACTCCATGAGGCTGGATGCTGAATGGCCAGGAGGCTTTGTTAGCAAACGTCACCAGGATGGTGTCACCAACTTCAGCTTTTATTACAGGACCTACACAAACAGCAGAGAAAGCATGTCAACAACAGAGCAAATCCCTGGACAGCCAGGTGAACGAAGCAAGGCAGGGCCACCTTTCAGCCAAGGCAGATGGGAACAGATTGGGAACAGAGGTGGAAGGGGAATGAGTTTGAATGAGTCTGTGCAGCTCCCCCTGTGGATGATGCTTATCTGACCTTGATTTATGTTTCTTCCCTGTTTATTTTAGGGAAAAACATCCACAATTCCTATGAAGTCATACACAAGATCATCCTCTGTCACACTTGTCTCCCTGTGGCTACTGTTGATAATAACAACGCTTTTTCTTTTCCCACAGATTTGTGTTTTATTCCATGTGCTCCTTCCTCCCATGGCCTCTCCCAGGACCGCTATCACTAACTTCTGCTCTCGTTAGTCTACACTGATGCAGGAAATTGGACCACACGTACACACGCTCCTACTGCGTAGCTCACAGCCTTCATACGACTCATTTGCCCTTGCAGACTCCCTATGATCTTATTCTGCTTCACCTCTTATACCTGGTGCATAATCAATGAATATAAAGATGTTACAGTTATGAAATTAACCAGAGAGTTTGTCTAAGCAGATTATAATAACAAGAGGAGAATAGATAGAAAGCTTACCCATGTCCTGGGCTCACTACAAAACTCCAGAGGAGGGATCTCCAGAAGAGATGGTGGTCAGCTCTTAAATGGCTCTGGGAGAGGTGCAGCCAGGCTCCACCCCTTCCAGCAGCACAGCTGAACAGCCTTCACCTGTGCTCCCGTGGCTGACTCACTGCTGGCCTCCGGTGATCAATCAGAGGCTCAGGCCATGATTCAGCAGTTCCCATACACCTGGGTATCACAGAGAGCTCAGAAGCAGCAGCTTTCTGTGAGCAAGGGCTTCGTACCACACCCTGGTGATACTCAACAGAACCACAGGTTCACTCCAATCACAAACACTATACTGTCACAAACATATAGCATGCTTCTCCAGTTCTTACTGCTGACCTCCAAAGAGTGCTCTGGCAGAAAGACAATTCCCTACGTTCTACATTAGAACACCTCACCACAGTAAGAAACAAGGGCACTCCTTACATAAGCCCATCATTCGTGCTGGCACCAAAAGAGGGTTTGTATTGCTGGATGATTCCTACCAAGTATCCCAAGGTGTTTCTCATCTTCAGACTGCTGCTTTTCCTCACGGAAGCTCTCATCAGTATATTCCACATACTTCACCTTCCAATAGACTCCTCCGATTCGGTAGAGGCTACGCTTGAAAAACTGCTCAGCAGGGCTAAATGCAAAAAGCAGATAACGTCATTTTTTATGAAAAATCAAAAATACATAACAGCTGTAAAGATTTCCCTCCTCTGTCACCATCCTCAGCAATACATAGACGTAACCTGCCTTGCAGGAGAGGCAGTTTGGTTACAGGGACCAGTCATAGCTTTCAGTTCTAAGGTCTGCAAGAGTCACTGCAGGGCTTTGGGTAAATCAGTAACTTCTCTGCACTTCTACTTCTCCCTCCAGCAGCTTCCTAGGGAAGGGAATGGAGAGAGATGCTGCATGTCTTTGTTTCAGTTTGCCAGAGTCTGAAAGGGAAACCACTCAACCAACCACTATCAAAACCATCTGTCACGTAGGATGGAAGGATGTCACTGAGGTCACTGCATTTGATTTCTGAGAAACTGCTTGCTGCAGCAGGGCTACATTGAAGCATATCTGCAGGCTAGCTCTGCCACCCTGTGTCTGCTGCAAGACCTGTTTGCTTAACAGCTCATCTGATCTCTACATTTCTTCCTAGGTCAGACACACAGCAATGAAGCCCAGAGACAAAAGCAGCAGCTCACATTCTACACAAACTGGGACTCTCGGAGCTTATAGGTAAGGCTATGAAACAAAACAGCACGCTTCCATGCGAAGTCCCCTGAGATGCCCAGTACTGCATTCAGTACAGCCCAGCTATAGCAGCTGGTATTTCTAGATGGGCCACTCCATGCAAACTGCAGGCACACAGCTTGCTAAGGAATAAACCCCATATTATCTTTACCAGCCTCCTCCCAGCAGACTGGAGACCCCCAGCTACAGCTGAAAGACCATCAGCTTACCTGCCCACCTCACTCAGCTGTTTCCCACTGCTGCGGTCCTGTCCTGAAGGTCCGTAGTCCCACTGCACCTCCTTTGCAGCTATGTAGTACTTCCGAATTCTGCCCTGCAGGGTGGGCTCCGGAGCTTGTCGAGAACACGGCCGGACTTCATAGATGGCAGCCATCCCAGCTGCCCACAACAGGGTGGAGGACACATCAGCTTAACTGTTCATCAGCCACTGAACAGAGCACCTTTCTACCAGGAACTGGATACTCCTCTGCTGTCCCGAAAGGTACATGGCTGAGACGTGATTAGGTTGTTCCCACAGAAAGGAGCTTCTTTCTGCTGGTGAGCAGAGCTCCTTACACTTAAACTCTGGATGCTCCGTGATTATGGACAGACAGCAAACAGAGCTGCTTCTAATGCATCACACCAGGAATTCTTAAAGGAACTAGCACTTTTAGGGCATTGCCTCATCTAAACTGTCAGCTGTGTCAAATTTATCATTCACCAGCAACTGATGTAGAACATCACAGCACTTCCAGTAAGTTTGACCTACATATTAACAGCCAGTTGACCCTACTTCATACAAGACAAGGAATCGCTCATTTAACTATGGACATTTCTAGTGGGAATGCTGCCCAAGGCACTGCCCCCATCACACTGTACATCACAAGATGCATGATGGGGACAATGATGGACACTGGTTGAAACAAGGGAAGCCAGAGAGTGCAGAACAGATTCCAGCCTCTGTCTTACCTTGTATGTGATCATTGAGCTGACAGCTCAGGAGCCATCTCCCAGGGTTACCAGGGATCATGTCTGCTGTAACAAAAGTGGCTGGGAAGAGGCTGGCCACATCTGTCCTATGGTCTCGAATGCTGAGTGTTTCTCCATGGAAGTAGGCTGTGTGAATGTCAATTTCATTGCCCATGCCAAAGAGGTGCCATGCAACATGATCCCCGGCACACATTGTCAGCGCAGGGAGATTCCCAAACACATAACCATTGATAGCTGGAAAGGCAAGCAAGTTAAAAATCAGAGGTTAGAAAAAGGGCCATCAGAGCTTCTACCCGCAGGTCACAGCAGACATGTTTGAAGGAGAAACCAACCTTCCTCTTCTTGTTCTGGAGAGCTTGGCTCTACAGCTCATTTCATAACACAAACCATTTTTCAGAATCTCCGAGCAACTAAGAGACTCACTCAAGCCAAAGAATGAAACAAAATACTTCTTTTTCCTGGAGCAGCTGCAGTTTGTGATAGTTTGCTTATCGCGTGATCTCAGAGATTTCTATATCCCCTTTCCTCTCTACCCACAGCCTGACAGACAACAGCAGGAAGTGCATCTCAAGATATCAGAGCACTGACACATCCAGAGCACCTGGGCAAAGGCGGTGGCTGTACAAAATTGACACTCACCATGCATTTTGTTGCTCTCTTGAAATTCCTCATCTTCCTTGTCTACAGATCCCGGATCTGTGCAGAATGATGCAATGTTCTCATCCAAGTACCAGCTTAGATTCTCATCCACCACACTGAACATAAGGAAGAAGTCAACATCCACATCCTGGCGCCTTTGAGAAGTGCCTGTCAGTATTCCTAGGGTGAAAGAAAAGAATGAATACCCACTCGTGCAGAAAAGCAGACATTGGTTTTAAAGGCTTAAAGAACCAATAAAAGAACAACAGCTTATCACACAAATTACAGATGGATGCTTTCTCCACCATTCTGGCACACTGCAGAGCTTCAGCAATCTCATGCACTTCTGACATAACCCTGCTAGCTCAGTCCCACACTGCTCTAGCTCTGCATGGCTGAACTAGAACTCTTTCAGTGTTCTGAGTGCTGAAATCAATCAGTATCTCTATTTTTAAAATATACAAACCAGGTTTCATGCAAAATTCCTCCTCTTAAAATGGATTCAAATAGCCCTCTCAATCAATAAACCTACAAGCTCATCCACCTGGCCACAACAGGATAAAGGCAATTCAATGCCTGTAACCCAACCAGAACACAGGTGCTGTCATCTCCAGTCACGTCATATTTTCTCTACAAAATGGGGGGGCTGCCCACTGAAGCATCCTTTCATCCTGCCTCTGTTCAAGTCCACAAAATCTTCACAACCAGAAGCCGCAGCCCTCAGATGCTTTCCCTTCTTCTTACCTTCCTTGCATGTTACCAACGGCCCAATTAACCCAGATGCAATGTCTTTTGGTGCATCAATGTGAGAGTGATAGATCCAGGTCAAGCAGTTCGGATCATCAGCTGTTGGGCTGTGATCTTCAGGGACAGTCCAAGTGTAGGTGTAACTCCCCCCTGGGAAGACAGCATCATCCTTCTTCTGATCCTGGGGGGACATATCGGGATACAGGGATCCTAGAACAATCGAGCAATCAACGTCCATTCAAGAAGAGCAGAAATACTCATACACATAGCCTTATAATGAGCCTCTCACACTCAGATAGCTGCATACAAGTAGTGGACAGCATCTTTCAAAGCAAGACTCAGCAACCCAAGGTTGAAGCAGCATTTAAAAATCTCTCTCTCAAAAAGAAACCAAGGCAAAGAAGCACTGTAAGGCAACTTGCCCAACAAACAGGTTAGCGGAGTCAGAAAGGTTATTCTCATTTCTGCCTACCACTGCTTTGCCTTCAACAACACCATGTGCCAGTCAGCCTTCCTACAGGTCTCTAGGGTTGCTTGAAAACGCAGCTCCTTGGCCTCATACTTCATTCTTAGGAACACTCCAAATAGTTACTGTAACTCTTCTCCTGAGCCACTCTCCCAGAAGCAAGTTTTAGAGGTTCTATGAAAATCAAGAGATCTGGACTGTGTACTGCAGTGCCCAGCTCAGAAGACTGCTCCCAGATCCATGAAGGTAAGTCAAGTCACAATGCTGGATTAGTACAGACCAAAGTGCAGCTGCTTCCCAGCAACACAGCCCTGGGCTAACCAAGTCTGAGGTTTTTTGTTTTGTTTTTTTGTTTTGTTTTATTTTTTACAGACACTTGTCAGTGCATACTCTTCAGTTCCCAACCAGAAAAATCCATCTCTTTTATGGCAGTGGTCCATTTACCTTCAGAGTCCTTCTCGTAGAAGACACCGTGAGGATGGATTGTATACGGCCGACTAGCAAAGTTTTTCAAGTGTACTTTAATGGTATCACCCACTTCTGCTCGGATGATGGGCCCGAGGAACCCAAGCCACGCCGGTTTGGGAATCTCAGCAGTGTAGGTAGAGTCTGTGTATTGCTTGTAGACAGATTTCTTGTAGGTACTTCCTATCCTGTCCTTGCCAGGCTGGAGGAACACTGAGGCCTTTCTGTTAAATTCAGAAGAGAGGAAGACACTGTGAGTCACGCATTACACAAAGCAGAACGTAACACTGGAGAAAGCTGTGTCACTGGTGTTCTCAGGTAAGACCCAAAGCTTTCAGCATCACAGAAACCTCCCATGCTCTACCTTAACATATCCATACCCGGCAGCTGTGAGGGGAACACAGCCCATGCACCTTGCAGGCAGCATAGCCAACAGCATCATCTGCTGCACAAAGCTCAGCAGAGGACACTGGGCAGCTAATGGCTTTGTGAGTCCAGAAACAGCCACAGGTACACATGGGTGCAAACTCCTGCTGACACACAGCCATGGCCTCATCCTGAATTCATCATGGAAGGACACAGAGCGCATCCCTGAGCTGTGCAAACCGCGGGGTGGGAAGGATGGCACTTCTCCAGCAGTCACAGACAAGGGGCACAGGGAAGAACAAAGCCCTCCTCCATCAGCCTTTATTGTGTTTTGGAAACGCATCTCAATGCCTTTGTAGGGTTTGTTGCTGGCTCACAAGGTTAAAAATACTACTAATAATCTCACAGCTCTCTAGCTGAGATACGCAGCCTGAAAGGTGCTTTTCTACTCAGATTGCCATTTACTTGCAAAATGACAGGCAAGTATGGCAGGTATACACCCAGCACATTACAGCTTCCAGAGGTGCCAAAGTTCAAGACATGAATGTATTTGCTCTTTATGACTATTTCTTAGTAGATAAAGAGATGAGTCACGGCCCAGATATGAACGAAACAGGCGGAGATGAGAGCTCAGGTTATTTGCCCCACCTCCTTAGGACTGAGCAGTGCTCACTGCTCTGAAATGGGCAAAGCCTGCACTCATCTCCAGAAGACAGACAGCAGAAGTCAAAAGAGTAAACACTGCATTTCTCATTCAGAGCTGTGAAGGGCTGGGCTCCAGCAATAGTCTAAAGCTCATGTTTGTGAGGCCACCCTCTAGCTAGTAGCAGAGTATATGGCTAACTCAGACTTCTCTGCAATCTTTCTCCACATAGCCCATCCCTTTCAAACTAAAGAATTCCACTGTTTTACCACATCTGCCATTCTCCCAGCAGTTCTTATTGCTAGCTGTTTCACTTCTGCAATCACTGCCAGCTGTTTGCAGTGACAGCTTTAGAAGAGTTTAACAGCTTCTCATTTCATTTCTTCTCCTGATGTACTCCAAGAGAAAGTAAACAATAAATGCTGCATTTGTTATCACTGCGGATACCAGTGAAAACACCTGCATCACCTTGATTCAGCCTGACCCTAGGGAGCCTCTTTTCCTGCAAACAAACTGAGCCTATTTGGCATCTCCAGAGAGAGGGGACTCGTGCTGAACTGACAGCCCTTGTTTTTCCTCTGACCTCCTCCTATTCCTGCTGGGTTTCTGAAAGATGTAGAAACCCCTGGGTGCTATTTGTTATGGCACATAGCACTGAGTGACTGGGCAGGCCAACAAATAATTTGTCATAGAAAAAGGACTAAAACAAATGCCTTCAGAAATCTCTGGAAAGCTACAAAAAACAAACGTTTGTTATGCTGAAAACTGGGAACAAACTGTTTTTGTAGTGACTCAAAGGGATTACTGCACTTTCCAGATTTATTTCCCCTCACAAAAACAGAACATTTTCCAAACAACCCCAAGGTTTCACTAAGCGAGTTCCATCACCTCCAAGGCTTGAAGTCTCAATTACACAAAAACAAGCCAGGCCCATGGAGTCATTTACATGGAGGTGAAAAGTCGTCATGCTTCAGGATACCCACATCACCAGCTGGAAGTAGGAAATGCCAAACCTCAGGGCAGAGCATTGCACAACCTGCTCTATTATAGTGCTTTCACTTCCCTCTAACGTAGCTGGCATTGGTCACTGGATGCTTCATTAAATTGACCATTCGCTTCCCCACTGGTACAGTTTTATCGTAAGGACATAGAAACAAGTTAACCATTAAGCTCATAAAGGCCACACAGCTGATCCTGTCTCCTGCTTGCTTAGATGACCCAGAATACTTGCACAGAATTACTCAGAAAACATTCAGGTAGCACAAGACTCGGTTCTTACAGAACTAAACATACAGGCTACGTGCGATGCTTTGGTTGCTGATCATATTCATTCCTGTTGGAGCGTAATTCCAGTCCACCTCATGGATCCCCAGGTAATAGACTCGGGTGATGCCTCCAGCAAACACGGGCAATGGCCAACAGATGCAAAGCAGCAACAGCCAGAACAACCGCATTGTGGTGGGAGCAGAATGCTCTTCTGGAGGATACGTCTGCGGGCAGGAAAGAAAAACAAAAGAAAAGGAAGCAGAATCTGACCACATAACTTTATCCTAAAGTAGTCGGTTTGATGATACCGCACATCGAGCTGACATCGTTTGAGAGAGTGTGAAGTCAGGTAGAAGTCCTGCGGGGATCATTACCTGAACACCCACTGGGGTGAGGAATAAAGGAAATCATCCTCATGCTGCAGAGGGCAGAATTTGCCTTGATAATCAGCACGCAGCTCCACACCATGCTTTTCTCGTCACAGTTTAACTCACTGCTTTGTCAGTAGCAATTCCAAATATTTTGTTTAATAGTGCTGAGAAAATGCTGCTGTAATTGGCAACCCCTTCACTGAGAGGGAATGAGGTGAACAGAGCTGTTTGCAGCAGAGGCACCCACAGTGTTATGCTGCGTGACACAAAGCAGGGGCTGAACCTGCCACAGGCACCAGTGACATTTCTCACCAACACCAATGTCCCAAATAATCATAAAGGACCATATAAAAGGCAAAAGAAAACAATCCTAACAAGTAACACTAAAGTACTGTTAGCCATCACCACAATCCCTCTCTGCTCTACTAAGCACCCGAGAAATACAATTCCATCACCACAAAGCATTCCAAATTCTAACTTCTTTCAAGGACACTCTTAAGGAATGGTTCCCTGCTACCCAGGGGGGTATGTCTGGATTAGCAGCACAAGGCTGGTGCCTTCAGCTGGTCCCACTAGTACTTTCCCATGATCTACATCATGAAGCAAGGAGTTTGCTCATAAACAGTGCACTCAGCACCAAGCTCAGTGTGAGGCACCAGGAACACTCTGGGGGACTCAAGGAGAGCAGCAGGAATTATGTGAAAGCATTCCCGATATTCTATCTTGCCTATTTGAAAGAGAAACTGATGGAGCACAAGAGTGCAGAATTACACAAAGGACACAAAAAAAGAGATAAGAAATAAAGTGGATGAGAAATTAAACACAAACCCACATCAAAACGTGTAAAAACGATCTCATGCAGAGATATAACAGGGTTACGTGCAGCCTATAAAGAAACTGGCAGCTAAAATACTGACCCAGTTCTTGAGATACATAAAAGCAACTTTGAAAAAGTTCAAAGCGAGAAACCGAAGACACAAGTAAAGAAAAATGCAACAGAGGAGCAATGCCATCGGTTTTCGTGAACTTCAAGAAGGGGATGAAGGCAAAACGCTACGCAAACACAGACGGGTTTTGTCTGCGATACAGGGATGGCTGTTATCGTTCAGCCGCCCTCCGCTGGGAGCACCAGCACAACGCGCAGCCCCGGCCGCTCAGCCCCGCGCCTTTGCTCCCAGCTGCGCTGCCGGCGCCCATCGAACTGCGGCGCCCGGAGTTCTTTCTATCTTGAAATAAGACTTGATTAAGAACAAACGCAAGTTTTGTGCGCGGGTCACCCCCGAAACTTGATGTTTGGATTGCAGAGTTTTCCCAAGACTTAGTATAGTTAATTAATAAAACAGGAATTGTAAACGAATAATTCGAGTTAATCGGCTCGCTAACCAAATGCCGCTAATCAGACAAATTCACCCGACGGAACGCGGGGCTCTCCCCGAGTTTTTCCAGTAGAGAAAGAACACGACGCCCTACGGGAAGGGGAGGGGAGCACGCGCGGGCAGAGCCGCTTCGTTCCTTACTGTGCGGAGGGTCGGCCGTCAGCAGAGGAACATCTCCGTCCGCAGCGGCGGCGCGCAAGGAGCGGCCCGGCGAGCACCGCGGGGCGAAGTCCGCACGGCTGGGGGCGCCGCCCGCCGCGTGCAGGTGGGGGCGGGGCCCGGGACGCCCCTGCACCGCCCGAGGGGAGCGGGTCGCCCGGCACCGACCCCGCAGCCGGGCGTTTCCCAGGAGGGCTGAAGCCGCCCGCGGCGCTTTCCGGGCAGCGACGGCCGCAGCTCGACACGCGCCCACCGCCCCGCGCCGCACCTGTCCTAGAGCCGCCCCACTTGCACCCGACCACGGGCCCGCACCCGCCCGTCGCAGGTAGAGCCGGAGCGCGGCGGATCGTACCTGGGGATGCGGCTCTGCCCGCCGCTTCCCTCCCGCGGGACGCGCCGAGGCCGCCACTGCCGCCGCGCGGTCCCTTTAAAGGCGCGCGGTGAAGTCACGGGGCCGCGCGCCGCGCTCCCCTGGGAGCAAAACAAGAGGCACGCGCCGGCAGGGGGCGGGGCGAGGCGTGCGGGGCGGGGCCTGGCTGCGAGCGCCAATGATCGAGCCGCCCCGGCCCGCGAGCCCCGCCCACCGACGAGAGCCGCCCCGGCCCGCGGGCCCCGTCCTCCTGGCGTCACGGTCTCCGGTGGGGATCCGCCCGCGCGGCCGCCGCACGAGAGCTCGGCCCGGCCTGAGGATGAGGGAAGGGTCGGCGCTGCCCGGCGCCCCCGGGGCCGCCCCGGTGCCCGGCTTCCTGGCCAAGCTGTGGGCCCTGGTGGAGGATCCGCAGAGCGACGACGTCATCTGCTGGAGCCGGGTGAGGGCGGCCCCGGGGCAGCGGGAGGCGGCGGCGGTCCGGGAGGCCCCACGGGGAGCGAGGCCCGGGGGAGGCGGCGGCGGCGGAGGGGCCGCGCGGGGCGTGCCGTGCCGTGCCGTGCCGTGCCGTGCCGTGAGCGCTGGCGCGTGGCACGAGCGGGGCCCGGAGCGGTTCCGTGCCGCGTCCCGGCCGCACCGCGCGGCGATCGGAGCGGAACGGCGCTGCGTCTGAGCCGCCAACGGCGCTCCGAACCCGTTAACTTTAATTTTTCCTCCCGTGACGCCGAGGGCCTCCAGGCGGGGACGCCGCACGCGGACACGGACGCCGGCGGCGCTGACTTTCGCTCCGTGCCCTTTTCTAACGCGTATTTTTCCGTCCGTTTCTCCGGATGTCGGCCTTTAAAAGGCGAAGGTGAAGAGATCCGTTCGCTCCCCGTCGCGGCCATACGCACGCACGAGCTCCATCCGGCCCCGCGCGCTGCGCTCCGTTCGCCCCGCGCTGCCCCCGGGTATTTTTAGCGGTGACGCCGCGCGGCCTGAGCGCCGTTTGCCCTTCGTGTGCCGGGATTGGTTTTAGAACGGTTTTTTTCTTTGGCCCGAGGCCAAAACTTCAGACTTTGAAAAAAAAAACAAAAAAACAAAACCCAAAAACAACTAAGCGGCAATTCCAGAGGAGTGTTCCCTGTAAGGTTTTTTTTCCCCAATCTTATTTGTTACAATCTGGAAAACTCATTAAGCCCCCTCAGGCAGCGCCCTTTGCTGTGTTGTGCCCATGGTGCCATAGGAACTGGCTCTAGCAATGATCCTGGCATCAGAGCGGCGCCTCAGAAACGTTTCTTCTCACTGCTACTGTCCCTTATTTCCCAGAATGGTGAGAACTTCTGCATCCTGGATGAGCAGCGGTTCGCCAAGGAGCTGCTCCCCAAGTACTTCAAACACAACAACATCTCCAGCTTCATCCGACAGCTCAACATGTGTAAGCATCAGCTCCTGTGCATGCATGCTTGTGTTGCTTTCTCTGTTGAAGCAATGTTAATCACACCGATGGCTCAAGCTGGACTGAGCCTCCTGTTCATGTTTTCTGTCTCTACTCGTGAGCATCACATACTGCCTGTTCTGTGAGATGTGCACAGTGTCTGCAGGCAGTGAAGCCAGGAGGAGGTGGCAATCTTAAGTCAGTACAGTGTGTGGAGCAGAAAGAGTTGCTTTGGAGCAGATCGGTTTGGGGCCGTGTGAAGGTGCACAGAAATTGGCTGCCTTCAAGTAAGGGGGTTAAGTGATTGAGTGAATCCTTCCCAGGAAAGGAGAGGATCTGGAGGATGCTCTGTCTGCCTGTCATGTGAAGAAACAGTTGTCAGTTGTCTCATAATGCAGTTAAATGATAAAATGCAAATATTCCTATGCAGTGGGGTGGCAGCCTCCTCATGCTGCTTATACTGAGGTGATAGTGTGTTTGGGGTGCAGTGAGGCTGGAACGTATCAACTGTGTTAAAAACTTGAGTGAGGAGGGATACGTGTTGGTCTGGCAACTAATTTGCATCTTCCCTTTGGTGTTTAAAGCAGTGGTGGAAATAGAGCTGGCAATGCCTTATTTCATGCAGACACTCTGGGATGGAAGAAGTGGTTTTTGTGCCTTTGTTGCAGAGGACTAATTTCTCTTCCTTTTAATATTCCATAGACTCTGGTGGGATACAACAGCATTTGTTTTGGTGTGCAGTTGCCTGAGTCTATAGGGATGAAAGGGAAGGTGGGACATACTGTCCATTCCTCATTTTATGCCAGGTGTCCTAGGAAATCTGCTGACTTGCTTCTGTGATTATTTGGACTGTCTTGCCTTCCAGGACTGGCAGGCCGGTGCCATGCATGCTGTTTGTAGATCATTTGGTGGTGTGGTAGGTGCGTTCCCTATCTGTGGTGATCAGAGCAGTGAAGTGGTTGAGCACTGAAAGGAAGCTCCTGCTTCCAATAGCTGTGTATTGTAGGTAGTTCGATAGCTTTGTGGCTTTCTTTAGCTCTGTTTTGTAACAGTGAGCTTTACTTTCAAAGAAATGACTTCGTTTCAATCCCTCTCCATAGATGGTTTCAGGAAGGTGGTTGCTTTGGAGAATGGTATGATTACAGCAGAGAAAAACTCAGTCATTGAGTTCCAGCACCCTTTCTTCAAGCAAGGAAATGCACATTTGTTGGAAAACATCAAACGCAAGGTACAGTCTAAGCATTTATTTACTTCGCTGTTATTGTTATGAAAAGAAGTTTATCTAGAGCAATTCTGAGCGTTTCAAACACTGTTCAGCCAACAAATTCCTGGGGAACCAAGGCTGTGCACTGGCAAGCCTTAGCAGCTCCCTGCTGAATGCCACACTAATGCTTGGCTTGGCCTCCTCCTGTCAGCTCTCAAACAAAACGCACCCTGCTGTTGTCTAGCAACACACAGGAGAAGGTCTACAGCTTTTATCAGTGGCGCAGACTCTAGCTGGTGGTGCACCTCAAGGGTCAATATTGAGTCCAGCTGTGTTCAACAGTTTCATTAATGATAAAGGTGGTGTGGATACAGCACAGGCAGCAATACTCAGCTCACATAAATTATATTTTTCCTCCAACACCATTTTGCTAACAAGCTTCTATTTTGTAAGCACTTTCTAGTTTTCTTTTGTGTATTTGGGCCTTGTCTTAATTGTACCTGCATGTATATATTTTCTCTGCTTGCACATTACAGCCCATAATGTCCTGGCTGCCAGAGAAAGACACTATCGTGATACATCTTGTTGACATTTGAACTTTGGAGTTCTTTCTTTACAGTGTCATAATGTGGTGACTGCAGTGCCCAAGTTAATAAAAGCAGAGAATAGGCTTGAGGATTGGCTAGAGTCACAATTGTGTTTTGATTGATTCTTGGCTGAGCTCTCTGCTCAGAATCTCAGTTGATCAAATATGGTAGCAGTTTCTCTGACACAGACTTGTGCTCTGTGCAGATGCTGTAACTGCTAACTTGTCTTAGCTTGCACACCTTCCTTCCTGGTATGCCGAGACAGTCAGCTGCTGACATTACACATGGCACTGTGTATCCCATGGGTGTTGCACTGGGTGGAGTACTCTAGGTGAGAAGACAAAAGCACTACTTAGTGCCAAAGACATTCATGTAAATCTGGTGAAATATATTCCTTGTTGCACAGGAAATGTGATTTTTGCAATGGATGAAACATCCGTTAGCTTTTCTTGCTCTTTACTGTCTGGAATGGAAATGTATTTCAGCCTCAAACAGGAGTGTCTGAATGCGGGACTTCCTTTCTTTACTCCATTTCACTGTTAGGGCTAGGATTTCTGTTCGTGTGACTCAGTCTTGACATCCTTATTGTATAGTCACAAACTTAGAAGAAAGCTGTTCCTTGTACTTGGCAGAATGTTTTAGTTTGGCTTTCCTTCCAAGAGGCATTCTGACTGCATTTGGTACTTGCACCTACTGTCTGTGTCCTTCGGGTATCCTTCCCATGGAGGAGTGCTGTGCTGAAGAGGAATGAGGATTTCATTTGGGGTGCATAAAGTATATTAGCATATGGTGCTATCTACAACAAGTAGTAAAGCATCTGAAACTGCAGACAGAAAGAACTACCAGCCATTCAGTGCATGCTTTTGAACGCTGGATTGTGTTAAGAAAAGAGTTATTCCTGCAGAGGGATAGTGCTGTAGAATCTTGGAATTGTTTGAGTTGGAAGGGACCTTTAAAAGTCACCTGCAGTGCACAGGGATGGGCGCAGCTCCATCACTGCTCAGAGCCCCGTACAGCCTGACCTTGGGTGGCTGTAGGGATGGGGCACCCACTCCTCTCTGAGCAACCTGTGCCACTGCCTCGCCACCCTGACTGTAAAAAACTTCTTCCTTTATCCAATCTAAATCTTCTTTTAGTTTGAAACCATTTCCTTTTGTCCTGTTGCAACAGACCTTGCTAAAGAGTCTGTCCTCTTCTTTCTTACAGCCCCCACTGGATACAGAAAGGCTGCTATCAGGTCTCCCCAGAGCCTTATGAAAGTAGTTAAGATCAAAAACCAAATGTGTGCTCTAACATCAAAATGCAACGACCACACACAATACCCGGTTGATCTGTGTGCCTTGGGAAACGTTTGCTGCTTGTCTGCCAACCACAGCAGGGGCTGTGGACTGTCTTTGCCAATGGCTCGGCTGCCTTTTAGCTTGATGAAGGATGTTTTACTCTGAAACAGAGTTGAAATGCTGGGGAAAAAGCATGAGAGGTAACAGCTAGCTAGTTGAGCTGGAGTGGACAGACAGTCCTACAGTGATCATGCAGTGACAGCTTTTGGGAAATCTGTATGAAACTGCAAAAGTCTGCTCCTCAAACTAGTATAGAAGAGCTAATATAAGAGCGCTGTTAGAAGCAGGACCAATTCTAGCACAGAATTCCATAATGCTGTTGTGTCATCACACAACGATGGAACATTATTTTACAGCGTTGTAGGTCAATTTTGACCAATAAATACCAATTTTAATTTAAAAAAAAATGGGGATCTGTGAGCCGACCTGCACGGAAACAGTGGGCTTCCACGTCTCCTGGATTTTAACAAAATAAGTGAAATGACAGCACATTGTTAGGTTGGAAGAGAGATCTGGTGGTTACCTGCTACAACTTCATTTGATTTTATTGCAGTCTGTATTTGGCTAAATAATTTTTTTAAATTATGCCTACAAAACCTGTACGAGTGATGAGACCTGTTATTTTGTAACTTGTGTATAAAACTTGTATCTGTTATTTTAAAACTTGAACTATATATAAGCCATTAATGGCACCACTGCAGCGTTACTGAAGGAACTGGAATATTTTAAATATGGAACTGTGGGGAGGAGAAACTGAACTCTTTGCTATCTGATAGCTCTTCCACCCTCATTGGAGATGTGGCCTTTATAAGTTTTGCTGAGAGTAGAAAAGCATTTTTGGCTCTGACTTTTGGAGGACGAGTCTACGAAGTCTTGGAATGTCACTGAGAGGTAAAAGATGAAGCAGTGCTTTAGAAATCTGCAGTTCACCTGGTGTGGGACAGATTATCCAGTCATGTAATTAGACTCCTGTATTTTTTCCTTACTAACTTAATGGCAATTTGCTGTTCCTGTGCTGGCAGGTTTGCCCAGCCTGCCAGGAGTGTGACCTCCTCACTCCTCCGGCAGTGCCTTCGGTTCTGCCTTACCTTTGACACTAGGGGGCGAGCGTTCACCAGGCCCGGCAGGGAGAATAAAGGCCGTTTTCAATCAGTGCTTTGGATTTTAGCTTGAATTCTGATGGTGTTTGCATTCACATCTTGTTTATTTTCAGACAGTCGAGATTGTCGTAAGGGCTGTCATCTTTATCAGTCGTGGTATTTTGTGATGTGTAACAGTTAGTAATCTTACCTAATCTTTTAATGAAATTTATGCCCTTTCCACAGCCTGACTACACTGCTCAGTTACAGCGGTGCGTAAAAGGCACTGCTCTTAGTAAAGCATGTATAACTTGGTCCTCTTCTAGGTGTCTGCAGTAAGAACTGAGGATCTCAAGGTCTGTACAGAGGACTTACACAAAGTACTCTCTGAAGTCCAGGAAATGAGAGAGCAGCAGAGCAACATGGATGTCAGACTGGCAAACATGAAGAGGTACCACCTGCTGAAGGAGCACTTAGGCACTGAGTAGAGTTTACATGTAGTGGAGCTTGGCTAAAGTTTCAGTTGAACTGCAAACAGGTGAAACTGTTTTTCCTAAGAATCCTCATTACATGGCACACAGCATTCTGAATCTTGTGTGTTTCCATAATGCAGTAGCAGACCGAGATTCAAACTGTGAGTTTCTTGGCTATCCTCAGATTTGCTTTTGGTTGCCATCATCTATAGCAGCTTTTTGGGGGTATCGAAGCTTTTCATCTTCTAAACACAAAACAGGGGTAGATGCAACTAGAATTAATGTTTGGTTTTCTTCCTGATTGGAAATTAACTTTGTGTTTCCTCATTTCTGTTCCTTCGTGTGCTTTTTGTATGGGCAATGGTAATATGCCCAGATCACTGGCATGCAGGTGGGTATCAACCAGAGCTCAGGAGATGCATACGCTCCACCTCCTGTTTGGTTTTGTGTTTTATGAATCATTTGAAACCATTCTGACGTGGTCTGTGTTGCACTTAGCCTGTTTCCAAACACCATGTCCTTATTCTAAGACTTGGAGGCTTTGAAACGAGGAGTACACTCAAATCAAGATTATTAATGGAACAGTGAAAGATTAGAAGGTGCCATTAGTGAGCTTTTGGTCCTGCTGGAGGGAAAACGGGGTTAGTTTAACTCGGAGCTTACAGCAGTGAATTCGATGAACCAATTGTTAGTTCCCCAGGAAAAAATGTTGCCATTGGTCCTGCAAGGTACTGTGAAAGTTTGAAAGCTGTGAAACTAAATCATATAAAGTAAACTCTGTTCATCCTCTGTCTTCTGATTTATTCTGCATTGCAGAGAAAATAAGGCCCTGTGGAAAGAAGTGGCAGTTCTAAGGCAGAAGCACAGTCAACAACAGAAGCTGCTGTCTAAGGTACCATTGCAGCATCTTCAGTGCTACCATCCTTATTCCTGCCTCTGTGATACCTGATGGCATTCTTTGCTTATGTAGAATGACAAATGACACAGAGCTGAACAGGCTATATTAATACAGCATAATGAAAATGTTCACAGTTCCTGAGTGTCCAAGAAGCAGCGCAGCAAAGAATCACAAGCAAAATCTAAAGAAAATCTTAGTGAAAAGGATTTCAATTCAGTCAATCTTATTTGTAGAGAAAGCAGAAAGCCAAGTTAAGCGGGGGTAAATGTGGGGCTGGAGGCAGTGTAATGGGAACCCAAAAGGAGAGATTGCAGGCACACGGGATGGAGCCTGTGAAGGGTCAGACAGAGCTGCCAAGAAGTCGGTGTGGAAACCATAGGAGTTGCTGCACTGGATCAGGTTTTCTCTGCTTTATCCCTCAGCTGTTTCTGATCTGGAATCTTCCATAGTGACCTGTGGTATTTTCTTACACTTAAAAGAACTGTGCAAATGAGACCAAATGAGGTGGTTTTTCAGTGCCTTCTGTAACTATGGTTTTGCTTTTTAAGATAAGGGCATGAATGGATGTTTAATTTACCTGCTAATTTAAATTGTAAAAGCTAAGTCTGAGTTAATGTGTTAGTATCCACGTTGCCAAGCTGATCGTTTGTTTTTGGCTTTTTGTTTTTCCTTTTTAGATTCTTCAGTTTATACTAAGTTTGATGCGAGGAAATTATATTGTTGGGGTCAAAAGGAAAAGGTAATTACTGGATAGGTCACAAAGCAGCGTCCAATGTGCATTATGGAGATGAATCTACTTCTAGAAGCAAGATACTTTTCTTGGGGTGTATAGAGAATATTATTATCACTGTTGTGTTCTTTTATTCATACTTGAGAAAAGTGGAAGAAGTTGAAAAAAGCATGGATTTCTTGTAATCAAAAATGAATAGGATGAGAAGACAGTACAGTGTATGTTCTATGTTTTGAATGAAAAAGTTACAGAAATGGTAACTTTTTTTTTTTTTTAAAGTGTCAGTGTTACTGATTCACTGCAAAACCAAAGTGTACTTAGACTTTGGTCCATCTGCAATCTGTTTATGAAAAGTTATGTCAAAAAGCTGGTTTCAGAAGTGGATGAGTAATAGTTCTTACTGCTCCTGCACATGTCTAGCATTACTTCAGCTGTTTACTGCAGCAGGATCCACTAACGTTGTACTTTGTCTCAGGTCTCTGACAGATGCTGCAGGTGCTTCACCTTCCAAGTACAGCCGTCAGTATGTCCGCATACCTGTGGAGAGTGGCCAAGCAGTAAGTCTGTGCAGGGAAAGAGACCCTGAGTTAGACAAGGTGCTGTACAGTGATCTTGAAGTCTTCCCTACAGCTTTCTTCCTTGCTTCCTTATAGCTGGTGCTATGAAGAAATGCGCTCTATTTTGAAATAGACCAATTTAAAGCATTGCCCTGTCTGTAAAGTCATGTAAATCAGTACAGCTTGGTGTAGATGAAATCTGAATGGGAAACGGAAGCTGCAAGAAGAGAAGAGAGTAGACATTCTAAAAATGATACAATCTTTTTGTTTTATTCATTCTGTTTGATATATCCTACCCTGCAGATGGCTTTTTCTGAACGTAATTCAGATGATGAGGATGGAAATCGTACAGGTCTGATCATCCGAGATATCACCGATAGCCTGGAGAATGCCACCAATGGTCTCCTTGCTGTAGCACACACAAGTGGCAGAGATAGGTACGTGTAAGGATGTGAAGGACTTACGCTTAACTTGTTAAGTTGCATTAGTGTAAGTTAAACATTTTACTCAGAGCACAGAAGGACCTGGCACTGCTGCCCTTGAGCTGCGATGCCCCATCCCTGGAGGTGCCCGAGGCAGCCTGAGCTGGGGGCAGCCAGCCCACAAAGGGCTGGGGGTGGCTGGGCTTTAGAGTCCCTTCCAACCCAACCGTGCTGTGGTTCTTTGTATGATTTCCGGGAACCTGCTTTTGTCTGTTCAACAAATGAACATGTCACTTTCTGACCAAACAAGGAACTGAATGCATTCATTGTTTACTGGTAATACTTGTAATTTTATCTCTGATTTCAGTACTTTGCTCGCTAATATTACGTTAAATGCAGCTGGAGGGGAGGCAGTCTTCTTTTTGTGATCTCAGATTATTGTGAAAAATCCATTCAGTTGCTGACCTTCGGAGTAAAATATAGACCAGTTTGGAATCTTATATTTCTAGAGACACAGTGTTGTGAGTTTCCCTACCACCACATGTCCACGTGATCTTCTGCCCTCATTATTTGAAGTCAAGAACATTCTGTACATTCTATTTAAGAACTCATTACCAATCTAAAGAGTTCCAGACCAGCATTTGGTCACCATGCTGGAAGAAGAAAGCCTTTAGATTTTTCTGATAAATTAAAAAAATTACAATGCAAATGGAACTTTTTAAAAATTCACAAATTTTCTTTGGATTTATCCTGTGTAGAAAGTATAAAAGGCATAAAGGTGGAGCTCTTGTTTCTAGAAGCTGAGAAAGCTTGACTTTTAATTTATAAAGGGGGGTAAGAAGAAAGACATGTAGAGATTTTTATCAGGGCCACTAGTGATAGGATGAGAGGCAATAGTTTTGAAGTAAAGGAGGGTGGATTTAAATTGGATATGAAAAAGAGTTCATTCAGTGATTAGGATGGTGGATGCTGGAGCAGTTGCCCAGAGAAGTTGTGGATGACCAAGGATGGAAAGTGTTCAAGGTCAGGCTTGGCAGGGCTGCTGAGCAGTGTGCTGCAGTGGGAGGTGTGCCTGCCTGCAGCAGGGATTTTGGGCTGGGGATCTTTGGAGATCTCTTCCAACCCAAACAGTTCTGTGAATCGGGGTAAACAGGATGTTCTGTGCTGACTATTAGCCTTAACAAGTGATCCTTCACTTCCCTTTAGGAAGGCACTTACCGTATTTTATTAAAAAAGCGGTTGGTTATTTGAGCCCTTGGTGAATTTGACCTCACTAGGCATTAAAATATTAAATACTGAATGTGTAATGAGCAGTAACAAACTGCTTGATTAACTTTCCTGTCTTGTTTCTCTTTGGGTCGCATTCTAGAGAGACGCAGACAGCTCTGGATCCTGGCTTACCTATTTGTCAAGTGTCGCAGCCCAATGAGTTAAATTGTGCAGAACCCATCCCCCCAGTTCATATAAATGATGTCAGCAAATCCAATGAAATGGGAAATGTCGCTGTAGAACTGCACACTGCACAAGCTAATGCTCCAGAAGACCCTGTGTCAGTGATTGACTCCATCTTGAACGAGAGTAACTCTGGAAACCAAAATGATCCTTTACTGGACAGGTATTAACTCCCCTCCTCAGGTGTCCTTGCAATGTTGGGAAAAGAGTTGGACCATTGAAATTGATACAGGACCGTGGTTTTGTTCATCTGGCAGTGTTCTGGATTATGAGTAATACAGTCTAATACTCTGCTTATCCAACAGCTGTAATAACCCAGAAATTAACACTTCTCACTTCTAAGAGGTTTTTCCTGCCCTGTGGTGCAAAAAAGGGCCTTAAGTGCTGACTGTTTCTTACACTGTACTGTATAATTTTGTCTTTTTTAGAGAAGAAATTCAGGATTTTCTTAATTGCATTGATGCCAGCCTTGAAGAGCTTCAAGCAATGTTATCTGGGAAGCAGTATAGCTTTGGTTCTGAAGCTTTCAGCGATGTAAGTGTCTTCTCATTTATTCTGGTGTCTGATACTGGTTAGGTGGCTTTATGAGATTTTGCAGATTTATTCCTTGCTGTAGTGATCAAGTGAGAAGAAAATCCTGAAAGGCAAACAGTTATGGATAGAGTGGTGCATAGTCATCCAAGGAGTGTAACAAAGTACTCAAAGAACTACTCTGGAGAGCCATTCTCAGTTCATATAGTGCTTTCATCAGGTAGAGCTCCTGTGAGCTCAGTTAACTGCCACAGGGTTAAAATATGTTGCAGTAGACCTGCAAGTGAGCCACCATCCCTGTGCTTACAGGGGTGGATGGAGTGGAATTGCTCTGAAGTTTTGCTTTAAGAACCTTATTATGTGATAGACTCTCCTATGTATGATGTGGTTCTGCTTTCAGGTGTTTAACCCTGAACTGCCAGCCCTGGATATGAACTTGATGGAAACTTCCCCTGGTATGGAAAATGTAAGAGTAAGATTTGCTCCTATGATGGGGAGGGTTAAAATGTTATTGGAAGTTAAATTTTGACTGATGTAATTTGAGGGTAGGGACTGGATTGACAGCTCAGGATGAAACTAGCATTTTCTCTAATCTAGGTGATTTAATGCTTTCTGCTATTGCCATTGGCATACAGGAATTTAAGAGGATTCTCAAAAGAATTTCATGTCTTATGGTGGTGCCACTTGGCTTAAAATAAGGTATTAATTCCTTTATAATAATCTGAGAACATAAGGAAGAAGAAAACTACCGGTTGCTGAATCAGCTGTCTGCGTTGAGGAACTTTTTTTTATTCCTATCTGTTAGTTCTGTATGCTCTGTTTAGAAAGAGGAGGTTAGAAAATCTCGGCATTTTCCTGTATGTGTGAGGTGAGTTTCTTGGCTTGCTGTCTTTTAGCCAAGTAATAACAAGACCTGGGATTGCAGTTCAGGTTGTGCCTGCAGTCTATCAGAAGGCTGAAGGAAAGTTGTTTGTTTTGTTTTGTTCTGTTTCTGTTTTAAAGGAAAAACAAAAAAGAACACAGGATGCTTATTTATTCTGAACATGGCTCTATAGAACTTCCTGAGAGGACGTGTAGAAGCTCGGTGTAATTTTCCTTTTCTGGTCCCTGTTCCTAAGATTGTTTCACAGTATTAAAGGGCTCTTGCATTGTTGTTTATTTTGTAGCCTAGAAATAGTTTTTAAACTAAGATTTCTTGTCATAAGCATTCACACCACAATTGAGGTAAAATGCTGTTGTGTTCAAGCAGTGTTTGCAAAATTTCACTGTACAGATGAAATCATCTTTAGCTGTTGTTCCAACAAGGCAAACTTCTGGTGTGGAAAAGTAATTTTGGCCAATCAGAAGATTGTTTGATTTTGGTAAGATAAGTTTGTCTGTACTTCAGTGCCTTCACTAGCCTTTATCTCCAGTAATGGGTTTGCGAGGTCAGTTTACATTGGTCAGCTGTTTAATTCCTCTTCCCTCCTCCTTTCACCACTGATGTTGCTAACCAGTCAGTAAATAGTCAGATATTTTTGTTAAGCGTTCTGTCTTATTCTCTGTCCTTTTTGCTTCAGGTTACAAACATGGGAGACAGCACTGAAGATCTGGGAGGAAGTGATAGAGAAACAGCAGGAAGCAAAGGTGGGCAGGAAGGAACAGAGAGCTGTGACAGTTCCATACTCTTCCAAAACTGTGTATTGAAATGGAATTTTTTCTAGCCTGTAATATGGCTTATTTCCTTCTTTGGCGTGGGCTTAGAATGTTTACGACGACTGGGATTTCCTTGATCTTAATGAAGCTGTACTTCAGTTTTACAAACCCTGTTCTGTTTCCCATGTTAACTGTTCCTCTTTTCTTGTGTGTGACAGAGCGCCACAGTAAGGAGAAGAACTGCAAATGCCATTGTGGAGGTATCTCCTACAGGGCTACAACCCACATAAATGCAGTGCAACTCACTTTACTACTTCAGTGATGCCAGTGCATGCAGTGTTTTAGGGACTTGAAGTGTGTTTCAGACACTGATCTTAAAAGACACAGGAGCTTTAGCTGCAGGCCTTAGTCTCTTGCACCTGCTGGTGTAATCTGTCAGAGCTCAGCTGTGTGCTTTTCTTTAGCGAACCAAGTTTTGAAGCAGCCTCTCCAGTTTTCCTTGCCTTGAGTAAGAGACTTCACTTATGTACTGTAGGAGCCTGGAGTTTAAAATGTTTGTTTTCCCTCAGATATGCAGCTGATACAGTACAGGGCCAATCCTCTGCTTTCGTTGTTTGAAGAACTGCCTTCTGGTGAAGCTGGTGGGAAGACAGAGGATCCAAAAGACCTCCTCCTGGCCCCCCTGGAGGAAAAACCTGCTCTCCATCCTCCTTCAGGTGGTGAAACAGTCTTGCCACAGGCAGTTCCAGCAAACCAGGCTGAGCCCCCAGTGGACACTTTGGGAATGGGTGACCCGCCTCTCCTCTCGGAAGATGGAAATGGAGAGTACAAGCTGTTCCCACTCCTGCTCCTCAGTCCTGTTGCTAGCTTCATAGAAGAAGCCTCTGAGATAGAAACTTCCTGAACTCACACCTGTAACTGGGCTAGCGGTGTGAAATAGACAGCAAAGATAAATGGATCAATGAGAAGTTTGAACTTCTCTCTCCTCTCCTGCTTCCTGAGTGTCATATTCTATATCAACTAAAGAAAGTTCTCTTTCTGTGAGCGAAGAGCGCGTGTGGGAAGGCTGAAAAAAAGCCCTCAAAGAAGAGCTAATAGGGTTGAAGGCACGGGGAGGAGGGAAGGACAGCCTCCCTGTGCCCATACCACAGTGTATTTCATAACTGTTTTTATCTGATATCCTTATTGCAAAAGGAAAGCTGTTTGTATCCTGTTTGTAAAGTTTGGCTGTTTGTTTTGTTGTTTTTATTAGCTATCTAGTAATGTAGAGTGTAATGTTTTCCACATGGGTTTTATTCTTTCTGAGATGTTTCAAGAAGTGTCTTCTGATTGGAATTCAGAATTTTTTTTGTTGTTGCTGTTGGTTTGGGGTTGGTTTTTTTTGTTTGTTTTTTGAGATTTCTTTTCTAATAGTTCGTGGCTACAAATGTTTGCATCGGCTTAAATTACTTTCCTATTCCTAGATTTGCTCCTAGGTACAGGGAAATTTTTTTCCTATGGAAAATAACATTTAACTCTGGAGTGTGACTTTTTAACATGCTGACACGCATCCATTGCCACGGGCTGTAGGCGTTGCGGTAGAAGTGCTTTGCCACCGTGCGTAGTGCTGATCTCATGCACATTGCATGGAGGCTTTTCCAGAGTGACCTGCACCCAGCAATCCATCGCCTGTCCTCGGGAACTGTGAGTAGCACTGAGTCAGGAGGTGTCCAGCAAAGTCCAGCGGCTGTCCTAAAACAAGAACACAGAAAAGTCACGGGTAATTTGCAGTGGTGGGACATCGCAGTAAGATTTCTCTTCTGCTTGTTTATCTGACCCTCTGCAGACATTGGACTTTTTCCTGGATTTTCTGCCTGTTGGATCTTAAAGCTCAATCGACCAAATGGATTGACAGCGAATTACAAAAGCTACTATCAGCTTAATCAGAAAATTTTCCCCAAAATTCCCTCCTGCACCGTTTTCTTCGCTCCTTTGAACAGCTGTGACAGAATCGGCCCTTGTCCCTCCTTACCAGTAGGAGAAATGCTCTTTCACCAGCACAGGTTGGGAGGAGCCCATCCGCAGCTCACAGAAATCTGAAATTTGCCACAGCCATTTACCAGCTGCGGGAGCGGGGAGAGCCCTGGGGGCAGGCAGAAAACCAGCGGTGTAACACTAGCTGATTTTTTCAAGTAACTGCAGCGGTAGGAAACATTTCTCAGTTTTAGGAAGTCAGTCCAGTTACAGGCTTTATCTCTCTGAAGTTTCTGAACTAATAAGATTTGGGTTCTTTTTATGTGAAAGAATCCAGGTTGTTCTGATATGCTGAAGCCTACTGGATAATGCCCATCATCTACGCTGACCTCGTAAGTTAGCTTTGTGCTTCGTTGTCAGATCTTCCCCATGGAAAGGAGGATCTCGCTGCTGCGTATGTGTGCACCTCAAACACCTTCAGAGCATCATTTCATTCCCCTGCTATAACTGTTCCTTATGTCTCTGATCTCCTATTTTTTTTAATTATTTCCTCCCAAAAGCCTTGATTTTTTTTCCGAGAGCAGGACAATAAAGACCAACCTTTTCCTCAGTGCTGTTGTGACAGCACAGCGCGGGTCAGAGTTCTGTGAGGGGCTGATCTGTAAGCTCCATTTGCTGAGCAGGTGAGACTTGAAGTGCAGCACTGTGATGGAGCAGTGCCATATCCTTCCACGATGGAGTCTGCTCTCACTGCGTCTCACCATCGGGTATTTGACTCAATTGCAGAATAGTTTTTAAACACACTTTGTCTCTTAAGAAGTTAAGAAACTGAGGCTTAGGAACAATTTATGAATCTGCGTCTGGTTTGTGTTCTGCCCTAGGAAATGGGTATACTTGCTACTTTCCTAACAAGGATTGCAATAGAAGATAAATTAGCAAGGAAAAAAAGTACACATTGAACTAATTAAACTATGGAATTGCAAAACCCAAACTGTGAGTCTTGTACATCCTTTTTATGTTCCTCTGTGCATGCTGATACGTTTCCCAAACAGTTTGCTGAACGTCCCAGAAGGAAGAGCTTCAAGTTTCACTAGGTCTTGTTATATCATTGCACAGCTGGTGTGGTAAGGCCTCGCTCAGGACTGATAATGCTGTCCTGCTAATTACAGCTTTGCCAATCGATGATCGGAGTTGATGATCGGAGTTGATGATCGGAGTTGATGATCGGAGTTGATGATTGTAGAGAACTGTCCCAGCCTTGATGATCCAATGACTCTGATCTCACCCTATAAACAGTGAGCAGCTCAAGAGCCCCTTGAGCTCTAATGTTAACATGACTGCATATGACCAATGAATGCATGCAGCTTATTGCAAATGTGGGGGAAGCAAACGGAAACATTAAACTTGAGGACAGCATTGTTTTACATTTATGTTGTTATACTGTTATCTTTATTTTGCCCATAAAGATGATCGTGTGAATGTATGCATGCCTCCAGGGGACCCTACAGTGCTCCTGTAGGTACAGGAATTATGGTGATCTCTTTGAGTGGGGATATGTTTTGGATGTTATGTTAAATGATATTCGTCAGCCCTGCTTTAGGGAATCAAAGATGCAAGAATTGCTGCTAATCCAATCTGAGAATAAGAATTGGTCAAATGAGACGCTTAGCATGTGAAAGAAAATGAGTTTTGTTACAGAGAGCATAAAAAGTCAGTGAGGTCTCACTTCTCTACCCAGTGTGGAAGCTGAGTAGGAGAGAAAGATTGCTGCAGTAATACTGCAGGGCATGCAACTATCATCAAAAGGGTTTTACAGAGAGCAACAAAAAAATCATGACTGAACAGTGTGTTAAAACAGCAACATATCGACAGCAATGAAATGTTCTGGGAAGTGGTTATGTTTTCTTCATGTTTCAACTCTAGATGAGCTTGCAGTTTTTGGAGCCTTGCAGTCAGGTTCTGGTTTTGTTTTGTTTTGTTTTGTTTTTTTTTAAAAGGTAATTTTAAACAGTATGTGTGTGCATGTGTTTGGTGAACAGGAGCTGGGAAGGGAACATCCCTGTTACTGAAAAGCAGCCCACCTGTCTCATGTCCATCTCAGAACTTGTTGCAGTGAGAATGTGGGTCCTGGGGCTGTGGTGCTATATGGACTGTGGTGGCAATGCTCAGCCACGACCTGAAGCAGTGATGGAGCACCTGGTGGGAAGGCAGGGCCAGCACAGGGGAGCTCAGGTGCATGCAGTGCAGCTGAGTGATGGAAGGGATGGAGCCAGGATCCGCCCCTGCACAGCCCTCATTTAAGGGTTGGCAATGGAGGTGAGGGCATCTCACTGAGGATCTCTGCCTACCTGAGGTCTTCCAAGGGTAAGCAGTCTTTTTCCTTTGTTTCTGTATCTACGGCTGCTGCTTTGGGCTTATCTTCGTTTGCTGCAGCCTAGGACTCTGCCACCCTGCTGTTACTGCTGGGCTTTCCATCACACTGCAGCTTTACATGGAGCTACTGGGAAGCAGGGGTGCTCCAAATTCAGGTGGCCAGGTGAACATCTGAGCAAAGAGATGGGTACTATTCGTGCTGCTTGGAGAATGGAGGGAAAAGGGCTCGCCCTTCCTGCAGGTGGGGTAGTGGGCAGAGCCAACCGAACCACGAGACGTGGCACTTCTGTATGAACGCAGGAACGATAATGCAACACGCACTGCCCGCTCTTCTCCCTGCCTGTGCTTCCACTATTGCTGGTCTTAACCTGGCTAGGAAAGACCACCTGTGCTCTACTTGTTTGAGGCAGTTCTTTTGAGCAGCTCTCAAGCGTTAACTTGCTTTCCCTTCTTCTTTCATCCTTGTTTTCAAAGCAAAATTGTGGATTTTGCTCTGTGTGGTGAAACCTTCCTTGATGGTTTGAGGCAGTTGGCAATGCAAAATAGAGACTGGACCCTAACCCGGGGTGGGATACCTGTGGAGAAAAGAGCAACTGCTGCGCATCTCATGTGGCACGGCTGACAGCACGCAGTGAGCCTGCAGGGAGACAAGCTGAGGTTAAGGCAGATCGTCCCACAGAAGCATTTGTGTTTTCTGAACAGTTCAGACAGCCTCTAAGGCGTCACTAAAACAGGAACGTGGGAGGAGCAAATACTGTGATAGTGGGGCTACCAAAAGTGAAGGTAAGCGGTGAGCGTGAAACCTGTAGGTATAGGAGGATTTGATCCCTGCATTTGTCAACCCTGAGGTGGCACAAAGCAGGAAATGAATGCTCAGATGGCTTCACACATACAGGATCCATTCTTAGTGCTAGGAACCATTTGTTAGAGTTTGGCTGAGCTCATGGGTAGCACAGAAATGATGTCAATGAACTGGGAATTTCTGGGAAGGGAAGTTAATTTTCAGGAAGATCTCTTGTATTGCATGACTTGAGCCTTGAAGGAAATGCTCTTTAACATTCTTTAACATTTTGTCTACTTGACAAAATTCTGTTTTGCCAAGTAGAACAAAGGCCATGTTTTCTTGACTGTAGAGTTCTCTGGTAAGTGTGGGGAAAACTGATGTGATGCACACAGCAGTGAAGTCCCATGCAGTTAGCTTCTGTGTGCCATCCAGGAATTATTTCCACTCTGTTTAGGCAGTTGGCTTTGGCCAGGCCAAATAAGAACATTGGCTTTTTTTTTTTTTTTTTTTTTTTTTTTTTTTTTTTTTTTGCTTTTTTTTCCCCTGGGTGCAGATGCTTTATGAAAGCACACTGGGAGCTTTCTATCTTGTCCACTTACCTTTGGTGCTTTGTACAAAGCTCGGCACTGCTTGTCACCACCTTGCAGGCTAAAACCCGTATTTGCAGCATCAGGAAAATTGCAGCAAAGTTCTCTAACCCTTGGCAGGCTATTTCAAACCCTGAGGGTAAGACACGAGCTCTGTAGGTGTGGGCCCTATGGGTGGGCTCTGAGGTCCCATCTGCAGTCGCTTTCTGTGAAACATGGATTTGTGCTGTGCTACTTCTTACCAGCCAGAGTTGTAGGAACAGGAATTCCAGAACAAAGAGCAGTATTGGTCATTCTATCTGAGCTGAGGAAATGATGCTGAGGAATGTGCCCAGTGTGCAGCAGGAGGGTGGGTTCCTGTGAGAGGCACAGCTGCAGGGGTGCCTTATTGCCTGGCACTGCAAAGGGAGAAAGCAGTGGCACTGAAATACGAGGACATGAAAGGCTTTTTCTTCATGTGTTCAGATGCAAAACCACAAGAAGTCTTCCAGTAAGAAAGAAATGGGCTGTCTGCATGACTCAGAAAGAACACTGGCTGCTATGTCTCTGTCACAAGGAGATAAAGATGCAGCGCTGATCATATTTGAGGAACTATAGTTCTTCATGTTTGGCTTAGCTAAGTAGTCAACGTTCATCCTGTACAATTACAGCTTCAGGAAGTCTTGCATGTCCGGTTCAAAAAATTGTCATATCAGCAATTTTTAGCTCTTTCCTCCAGGCTGGCCATGCTTAACATAGTTGTACTGAAAATTTTACTGTTGCAAACTCTATGGCAGCAATAATCAGAACTCAGCTGAAATCCCATTCCTCAAATCATCCAACTGCAGATGTGCCTCTGCCCAAAGAGCAGAATGAAACCTGCACTGTTTCCATCAGGTTACTGATTTTGGAGAAGTGAAGCTGGTCACTGGATTTCATTGCCCTGCACAGAAAGGAAGAGCCGCCCAACACTGCCCAGCTGCAGCACCTCCAGAGAACGGTCTGAGTGCTGCAGTGCAACCAGGCTGGATACCTGCTGTGATGGGTCATAGCCATGGCAAAATCAGATAAACTGCCCTTCCAGCTCCAAGAGAAAATGGCCCCCATATTTCAGACACGTTGGTCCTTGGCTCAGAGATGCCATTCAGTATTTCTTGCAGCCTTTAGAATTCCCATATTGATGCGATTGACTTCTCAGTGACAGCAGTCTTCCAGGATGCTCTGCTGTTTCTCTCCCTCCATCAGTCTTTTCTTTCCAGCCAAGAATTCTATGCAGAGAAATCTTCACCACTGACACAATAATGAGGGGTGGAGGGGAAATGAAATTATTTCTTGGAAGTACTTCAGCGGGTTTTGTTGAATGATGCAGTTGTTAAAATTAAATGCAAACTGGATGTTAAAAATATGACTATTGAAAAAATATTAAGCAGTAGCTTTAATGAATAATTGACTGCCTGTAGCATAATTCACCTGGTAGGCTTGCTTTCAAACACGTTTCTTGTCTTCTGTAATTCCTCCTTTTGTTAATACTAGTGATACACTGAACACAGAATAATTCTGCACGTAAGACAATCTGTGATGCTCTGAAAATGGGAGCAGCAGGCAGTGAACATCTGTTCACCTTTGGGTGTTAAAATCTGCGCTAGCGTTAAGTGTGGGTGTCTCTGGGTTGCTGATCTTTACTGTGCACCTTCCCTTGCAGCTGCATCGCAACAGGGCAGTTTCTGGGCAGGTGGAGAAAAATGCAGCTTTTTGTGGGGAAATTCCTTTCATAGTAAAGAGCAGGATGTTGGTGGGTTCTTGTTTTTTTTTGTTTGGTTTTTTTTTTTTTGTTTTTTTTTCTGTTGAATCGGGGGGGGGAAAAAAAGTAAAAGTTTTTCTGATCTAAAAGGCTTCATTAGGCAAAGGAACTACAGCTGTTCCTTTTCCTCATTCAGGCTACAGATTGACCTGCACATGATGTGCTGCTGAAGTGTGTGGTGGAAGAGCACGGTATCATCAGCAAGGAAGATTCCAAGGAAATAACAGAGCCCCAGCAGGTTGATCTGTGCCTCGTGCTCCTTCCTGATGTGCAGTGAGTCTGTGCTCACACCTCCCATGGGAAGGCTGCTGTGCTTTGACATTTCTGGAGCCAGTTTTGAATGTGATGGAAGGAGATGCTGAGCCGTATCATCACACACAAGTCAGAGGTAGCTGAATTCTTGCTTTTCAAGCATTCTCCAGTTTGCTTTCCCTTATTACTGAGTACTTGATTATGTGGCCATCGTAAAGCTCTTTCATTATGAAGTGAATGCAAACGTGGAGTAATTGGAAGAAAAGGAAAAGGAAAAAAGAAATGTATACAAAACCATGAGGAAAGAAGAAATAGAGTATTAGTCAGAAAAAGGCAAGAGAAGAGGGTGAGGATGAGATTTGAAATGGAAAGAGACAGATCCTTGCAGTCCTTGGTCATCCTTCACCTCGGTGAATGGACTCGTGATATCTCAAAAAGAAGGAAGGAAAAAGGACAGCAGCGCAGCCTGGATCCGAGATGACACAGGACAGAAGAAAGGGAAGTGTTCTTGACTTGTCTCCTGGTCCAAGAAGTGTGGAGGTCTCTCTCCAGGCATAGGAGGAGGAGGAGAGCGGAGCTGCAGTCCTGGCAGGATGGGAGCAGTGGTGCTGCTGGCAGTGGTGGTGACGGCTTTTGTTGACTGCAGGGGTGAGTAACTGCTTCCTTGTACGAGAAGAAAAATCAAAGTACTAAGAGGGTAGGAGAATTCTTTTCAATTACGATGGCCTGCTTTTTAAAAGTTGTGAAGTGAGGAAAGCCATTAGTTTCTTCTTGAAAAATAGAGCCTGAGAGTTCACAAGTCTCCTTTGGAAAGACTCCTATCAGGGACACCCAGCTGCTTCGAGAGTGCAGCAGACAGGACAGAGTTAGGCAGGTTGGCTCCATGTGCCACAGCAGGATCAAAACAGGACCTTTCAGGATCCTTGTGGAGGACATGCTCTGATGTGGTGTTACCTTCCAAAACTGTCCTTGTGAAGCTGGAATGCGCACGTTCTTCTAGAATTCAGTAGGTGGATGGTTGGACTGGATGATCTAGAAGGTCTTTGCCAACCTGAGCAATTCTATGATTCCAATTTAATAATGCATCCCCGTTGCTCTGCTAGCGTGGTCCTGGGAGAACAAGAGAGATGGCTGTAACTGTGACGGTTTATGCAGGCACGTAATTTCCCTTGGTTACTCCTGATGTCCTGGCTCTCTAGATGCATTAGGAGAGGTGACAGAGGAACCCTGGCTTCAATTCATATGCCCATGAGACATATGTGCTGCTCCTGGGACAGCCTCACTGGACAGAGAGTTGGAAAGAGTGGGAGAATAAACGACATCACGAAGTCTGCACCCCCTCCTCCTGTGCCCATTTGTGTCCTGGCAGTGTTTATTTGGCTGAGACAGATACCAACCAAAGAACCCAGGTCAGAGCTGAAGTTCTCCAAGGCTAATGCAAGAAGATTGGGTTTGATCTACTGTTCCAAATCCAGTAGTCCAGACCAGTAAAGGCAGATACCTGCCTGCATAGTACTTCCATGCCACCAGGAATGCTTGTGCTAGCAGGCTAGGAAGGAGGTACTCGACTCTTTTACAAATGGACTGTAGTGTAAGAACTCTTTTCTTCTCTTTTTCATGTATTGCTGATAATACAAATCTCTCTCACTGCTTTGCTGCTTCCAAACCTGCTCTGCAGGTTTCTGTGTACTCAGCTCCACCTCTCCCAGTGTGAGAACTGACATCGTTCTTCTGGAAGTCTCAGGAAGCATCTTAGTTTAATAAGCATCACAGGGAGGAAACGTTTCTTTTAAAAATACCATCTCAGGGATGAGTATTTTGCTGGTGCTGTCAGAAATAAGCTTCCACAGAGCTCAGCCCCAGCAGCCCCTCGGCTGCCCCTGTGGACAGAGATCCACAGACCCCCCCGCACCCGAAGGGCCCCTCCTGCGGCTCAGAGACAGCACTGCTGCACAGAGAAGGGCTTCTCCCTGCACAGCTGCGCTGCTGCCTCCATGAGCAGCAGGGCAGTTTCGTAAGAAGCTAATGATGCTAAGGAGTGCAAACACTGACTCTTACACGCACGCTTATTGCAGTGACACAGTAAATGTGATTTGTTCACCCTTCTTCCTGTACAGGGGATACAGGACAATGCTGCAAGTGGTGCTGTCAGAACAAGCAGTGTCAGCAGTAGAGGGAGAGGCCACTGCTGTTTGTGTCATCCTGCAAGTATAAGCAGAAAGCCAAGCAGCAGAAGTAGTGCGTGAAGGCTGCGGCTAGGGAGCAGGAATAAGAGATGCTCCTGAAGTTCTTGTGAAGGCTGCAGCTGTGATACTGCTACTGGAGGTGGGATTTGTGCCTCTCAGTACTGAGAAGGAATTGAGAACTGGCCGGTGTCCAGAGAGAAGCATTAAGAATAGCCATGAGTTTGATGTAACTGTTCACTTCCCCATGCTCAGTGAGATGGGGACAGGCCCAGACTTAGCTGGCTGTGGTCTAGTGCATAACTAAGATGCTACCACATGCTGGCTTCTGTTGATCCTAAGGGATGTTCCCCTCTTCTGCTGCATTCTTGTTTCTTTCCTTCAATTGCTGTTTCTTTGCAGCCCTCCTGGATCTGTCTGGTGCAACTCAGGTCAAAGGGGTATGGATGGGATCCACCACTATACCGTGTACCTACACGCCTTCACAAGATTTCACGCAGCAGGTGCTCACCTGGAGCATGGAGAGAGACCTCAGCACCTCCACCATCTTTCGGAGGGATGGTTCTGGTGACCACATCCTCTTGTCTCGGTTCCGAAACCGAGTCAGTGTCCCAAAGAGCAGCCCAGGGGATGCCTCACTCCACATCACAGACCTCGAAATTCCTGACAGCGGACACTACACCTGTCAAGTCACCTGGAGGTCTGAAAACTACAGCCTGATAACAAAGGAGGTGACCACTATGGTTAAAGTCACCAAAGGTAAATCCAGCAATAAAGCCTTGCTGTTGTATAATCTGCAGAACAAGCGGCAGTTCACCTCATTCTGCCTACCCGTATCCGAGTTGGGTGTTGAGGTACCTGGATGGGAATTGCCTTGTGCTCAGTTCTGTGCATTCAGGAAGGAGTAGCAGTGAGTTTGCACTCACTGTGGTGTGGATCTGCCAGTGGGACACAGATCCAGGTGGTGAAGCTAGCGCCCAGGACTGGGTCTGGTTCTGTGCAGATACCCAATGTCCCTGGCTTTTCTAGCATACGGGATGTGCCTTCTCCCCTTTCCAAGCACTCTGTGTGTGTTTAAATAAAAAGCTCTTTCCTCAAGGAGCCTTATGGCAGTGTTGGGAAAGGCAACAACTCAGCAGAGCAGGCTGCTGTGGAGCAGCAGTGGCAGTAGGTGACACAGCTGGTGCACATCTAGCCATAGGCACAGCTGCACAGAGCGCAACCCAGTGGTGATGTCCTGGGAAAGGACCATGAGGATGGGAGTCGCTTTATTGTGAGGGAAACCTTCCCCCACCACAGCCACCATGACCCAGGCCCATCTGCTTTGTCTTGTAGTGGCCGTGACCAAGCCCACCATTGTGGCTGGAGAGCTGGGGCTGGCGGTGCCGGTGGGAGCCAAGGCCAGCCTGACCTGTGTGGCCCAAGGGTCCCCCCCCATCAGCTACCGCTGGTTCCGGATGGCACCAGGCAGGAGTGAGCAGCTCCTGGGCAGTGAAGCTGAGCTGGTGTGGAGCAGCCTGCAGCCCTCCGACGCGGGGATGTACTACTGTGAGGTGCAGAACAGGGTCAATACAGGGATGGTGCAGCGCAGTGATGCTGTTGAGTTGACAGTGAGAGGTGAGTCCCAGCCCTCAGCTTCATCGAGGCAGCCACAGAGGGGGTGCAGGGTTCGGGTGCATAATGCCAAATGTGGATCGTGTCCTGCCTGCTACAGAGGGCAGCATGGCTGAGCAGAAGGGAGCTTGGCTCAGCCCTCAGCACACCTGATGGTGCCTGGCAAGCCATGCTGGCAGAGTAAGGCCAACACTGTGGTGCCTATGGAGAAGGATGCCAGGTGTCCAGGAGTGGCTGAGGGAGTGCTGCATCCTGTGGACACACGCTGAGCGTCCCTGCCCTTTTCATTTGCAGATCTGTCTGTCACAACGGAGGCACACCACCCAGCCACAGGTCAGCAGGGAGCAATGTGTGGCCAGGGTGAGGGGCTGGGGGCTGGGAGCTGACCCAGTGCTTAGCAGTAATAACAGCGCTCTTGGGATGATGCTTAAGTCAGTCCAAAAGTCACCAAGGCGACAAGCTGATGCAATGCCTGAAATCCTTCCCAAGAGCACATGCAGACTGTGTACTGCCACTTCAGTTCCCTACAGCAGTCTCTTGGCAGCCATCTATGGGAACACAAACTCAATGATGCCCACATAAAACTGGCCCAGAGGAGGGGGAAGCTTATACTGATATCTACAATTAGGCACCTCAGACTCTCCTTAGACCTTAGAAAGGACCGAAGAGAAACAACAGATACAGATGAGACAAACGCCACTGTAAAGCAGCTGCTTTTCTTGCTAAAGATATCTCCTCTGAGGAAGGACCCGCAGTTGCCAGTTCATCTTTATGGGTTGTGGGAACTCAGACCTGGGTTAGGGTAGATCCTCTTGTAGAAACTTATTGAGGTCATTTCATCTGAACTGATTGCGACCCACCATAGCAGGTCATGTAAATCGGCTTCAGCAGCTAGAAGTTAAGGGAAGGGGTTGCTTATTTCCAGAGCTTATCTATTTCCATGGCAGATTGGAATTGCACTGCACACTTCTCATTCTTGTTGGTTTTGCAGATCTGCCTGAAGCAGCAGTGACTTCTGAGAATGCTGTGGGATACCCAGAAACAGATGAAACAATTCAGAGTAAGTTGAGACATTGTGTAACTCTGAACAAGATTGGAGGACCCGAACTGACTGCTCAGTATCTTCCATTCCAAAGTTCATGTTCTGTATTTTGGCTATAAGCAGCATTGCTAGCTGTTCTCAAGGGACCTAGATGTTTTTTAGGGACTCTTAAAATAAACCAGATACTTCTAGGGACAAAAGAAATACATTCCATAACCAGAACATCCAGGCTTCTTGCAGCATTCCTGACCAGTAGTTCATTCTGGTCTCAAGGCTGGAGCAACAAAAAGGAGTGTGCAAGCTGACTCTCTGTACCTCAGCTAGGTTTGCAGTGCCATGGTAGGTTTGAACATGCTCCAAATACAATTGGACAGCATCCTTGAATGAAAAGTGTTGAGGGCACCTCCTGAAAGCCTTTCTTCCATGACATGCACTGCACACTTCTGCCCAGCTCACAGCTACAGCCCCAGCACTCAGCAGGAGGCTCTGGCTCACATAAAAACACCCATGTGGGGCCAAATGGGCAAGATGCTGCTACGTGGGGAGTAGAGGGACATAGTCAAGTAGCACACAAATGCACGCAGAGCTCAGGGGCTGGCTGGGCCTCCAGGATGTGGTCAGCACCATGTAAGTGCTGTTGCAGCCTGGGAGGGCTTCTCTGTTTGAAAGTCTTTTGCCATATCGCTATAGGTTCCTGGAGGACTCACCTGTACCTGGTCATCCCGATTGCTGTGTTGGGTGGTGCTATGGTTTTCCTTGTCATTTTTGCTATTGCTTGTACTAGAAAGCCCAAAAATGGTGAGTAGATTGTTGTGGGGAGCTTGAATGCCTGCCGTGGTTTGGCTTTGAGGGCTTTGTGGGCTGGGGTTGGTACTGTCCTCACAGCTTTATGTCACAGCTCTGGTAGCCGAATTGTGAAGACACCAAAGCACGCACAAGTCAAAATAGGTGGTGAAAGACTGAAAAAGTCTTTCCTTTTTAATTAACAAACACAGAATATATTTATTGAATGCCTGAACACACAAGAGCATGCAAACATTTTTGAAAAATTATTTTTGTTGAAGACATTCAGAACAGCATCTTTCTAACAGGGGTGGGCAGGTAGGGCAGGGCACTGTGCTCTCTCCAGCCCCATTCCTATCCCCACAGTCCCAGCATTCTGCCTTGGCCCCTTCCCTGCCCCAGCCAGTGTCCCCCCAGGGAGCAACAAGGTGGATTCCCGAAGGTGGGAATATCTGGAAGCAGCTGTGGTTTCTTTGTTGGTTTTGCTTGTTTTCTTCCCTTTTTATTTTTATTCCTGGGGCACATTAGTCATAAAATGTACTGATGCATACGTTCAATTCTTCCTTTTTTTCAGACTCCATCTATGAAGTTGCTTTGTAAGTACAATTTTTCACCTATTATGTTGAGAAGACTTTTGAGGGCAACATACTGATATTTGTTTCAGAAAAGCCTTTTTACTCGGTGAAAAGCAAAAGATTTCTTTTATCTGGCTGGAATAGAGTTAACATTCCTCATAACAGCCCTAACGTTGCTTTACATTTGTGCCTAAAACAGTGTCAGTAACCCCCCAGGGGTCTGGCTATTGCTGAGCACTTGTGCAGCACCAAGGCTCTCTTTCCAACCCACAGAGGCCAGCAGGTCAGGATGCGCAGCAGCTTGGTGGGGATGCAGCCAAGACAGCTGACCTATCCTAAGCACAAAGGTTTTCCACACTGTATGACACCCAGCTCAGCAATAATGCTAAGGGATGCGGGAGGAGCTGGGGGAGGCGTTTCTGGTTACATCAATTGCCTTTGGAAGCAACCATCATGTGTACTGAGGCTCTGATTCCCAGGCAGTGGCTGGGTATTGCCAGCTGATGGGAAGTAGAGAATAAATCTCCCTGCTTCTTTTTGATTGCTTCCACACGTGACCTTTGCTTTTGTCATTAAAGTGCCTCTAAGTTAATTCGAGAACTTGTCCATCTTATATTCTCTCCATTATGTTGAGGAGGTGGAGTGAGACAGCAGATATTAAGGGGGACTTAGTTCTCATTCTTAAGAATGTCTCTTTGTTTCAGCCACAGCACTGCAGATGTCATTAGATTGGACAATGATGTGGAAGTCCCTGTTGAGTGCAGAAAAGAGAAGATAAATTCTGAGACTGAAGAATCCTATGGAAATGTTACCATGACATGCAACAACTATGAGAGCATAACAGGCAACAGCTATGAGAGCACACGCCGGAGTAAAAATGCTGAGAGTGAGTCCCTTGTGAATGCAATGGAATCAGAATATGAAGTACAGAACTTTCCGTAGAGTACCAGCATTTCCATCTGTGCAGAAGATGAGGCTACAGATATTGAGTGGTAAACTTTACTAAGGGAAGCTATTCTTCCTGTCTGCCTTCTCCTCTGATCAATATACCGGCTTTACTGCTTTCTTTAACCCAGGGGAACTTCTTAGGATTTGGCAAATGAGTCCCTGCCCAGTGGTGCAGAAACCTTCAGCCAAGTGGCTGTCTGTCCACAAATTTTTAAATAGCAAATAATTTCAGAGCAGCCTGAAGGAGCAAACTGAGAAAGGATCTGAAGAAGTGGAAACAGAAATGTCCTTTGCCTCCAGGTCAAGGTGCAGCTGGGTGCAACACTGCTAGCCAATAACACCAGCAAGGTGCACTTTCAAGAGCATGTTCCCCTGTTTGGGCATCCCAGAGTGTAAGGAGCCAAGAGTTGTACTGGAAATGGATGGCTTCTGGCTTTTACAATCCAGCAGATACTGGTTGTACTGCTTGTTTGTTCTTGAGCTATCTTGTTAGATAGTAAAGAGACTACAGAGGAGGTTGATATCCCAGGAATATCATTTAGCAATCAAACTGGAGCTCATTACAAATGGGAATAACCCTGTAGGTGATGAGCCTCTTAACTGGCACCCTCTGTTCTTCTCCTGGCAAAGCAGAGCTGGTGTTGAAGGGATTACTAGTGCTTCATTTTGCAGTGTGGAAGCCAGAAGCACAATAGAAAAGCATTGCAGAGAGAAATCTGAGGCATTTGGAATAGTGACTGAGTAAGGGAGATCCTGGATCCACCAGACTGACACTGACTCACTGTATGGGACATGACTAAATCTGTCTGGTTACAACTGTGATGTTCATGCTTGTCTATTTAATGAAGGAGCTTTTGTTTGTAAAATGCCTTGAAAAGTGCTCGATTAGTGCATTGCCATTTATTTCCCAGGGCAAATATAAAGTACTTCAAAAACATCTGTAGTATATGCATTCTGGCTTTCTTGGTGTTTTACCACACAGTGCCTTCATATGTCTGTTGTTTGCAAATTTGTTCTCTGTCTTCTGGTTCACTTCTGTAGCACAGGTAGGGATACAGACCAAATGGCCAGCATTTGACTTTTGGCCTTTGGCACAGTAGCCCACAACATTCTTTTCTCCAAATTGGAAAGATGAATTTGATGGGTGGACTGGTCAATGGGCAAAGAACTGGATGCAGAATCGAGGCCAGAGAGTGTTTGTCAATGGATCAATGTCTGGATGGAGATCAGTGATGCGTGGTGTCCCCCAGGGGTCAGTGCTGGGACTGATACTCTTTTCTTCATCAGTGACATCAACAGTGGGATCGAGTTCTCATCAGCACTTTGCTGATCACCCCAACCTGTGGGATGTGGTGGATACACCAGAGGGATGAGATGCCATCCAGAGGGACTGAGACAGGCTTGAGCAGTGGGCCTAGGTGAACCTCATGAAGTTCAGCAAATCTAAATGCAGGATCTTGCACCTGGGTTGAGGCAACCCTCACTACCAGTACAAACTGGGGGATGAAAGGAATAAGTGCAGCCCTACTGAAAAAGCCTTGGGGGGTGCTGATGCATGGAAAGCTGGACAGGAGCCAATTGTATGCTGGGCTGAATCAAAAGATGCATGGCTAGTGGGGCAAGGGAGGTGATCCTGCACCTCTACTCTGTGCTGTGAGGCTTCACCTGGAGCACTGCATTCAGACGTGGAGTGCAGGAGAGACATAGACCTGTTGGAGAGCATCAAGAGGAGGGCCACATGATCCCAGGGCTGGAACACCTCTCCTATGAGGACAGGCTGAGAGCTGGGGCTGTTCAGCCTGAAGAGAAGGCTGCAAAGTGGCCTGAGAGTGGCCTTTTGGTATCTTTGGAGCTATGGGTCTGTAGCAGGGTCTGTGGTGATGGAACAAGGGTAAATGGCTTCAAGCATAAAGAGGGGAAAGATTTAGGTTGGATATGTGGCAATGAGGCACTGGAACAGGTTGCAGAGAGATGTGGAGGATATCCCAACTCTGGAGACTTTCAAGGTAAGGCTGGATCAGGCCCTGGGCCATCTGGGAGCTGTGAATATTCCTGTTCATTGCAGGGGAGCTGGACTAGATGACCTCTGAAGGTCCCTTCTAAGGAATCTATAACTTTGTGACTTGGAAGTTTGACCTGGGTTTCCTTTTTAGAGAGGACAGATGAGAGGCATTAAGTCATCCCGCACCACACTCCTCTCATTACTTCAACCACAGTTGCAGGCACTGCAGGCTGGCTGTGCTGCAGCACCAAGATGCTGAGCTTCCTGAACTGCAGGTAGCACCCAGCAGGACTGTGTCCCCAGGGGCGACGTGGGACTCAGCCCCATGCTAAGCATTGATCTGCACACATGTGCTGCTGGTGCTCCCATCTGGCCTGCTCCTGGGGTGGCTGTGTCCTGACTGAGGATGAGAAGTGCTGGAAATATGTGCGAGGGGCTCTTTTGCTTTGTCTCTGGGGTAGCTTGTCCTCAAAGGGCTGTGTGCTTTTTGTAACTCATGCACTCACTGCAGAGTGCACCTCACAGAAGCTGGCCTTGAAGGTGCAGGGTTGAAACAGTAGTGTTGGTGCTACAATCTTGGGTGAAGCAGGACAAAAAGAAATGAGGAATGGGGAGCTGCAGCCCTTTGCACAGGGAGCAGAAGCATGTGGTATGAGTGCTGTCTTTGAAGGAACTGAAAGCTTCTCAGCTTCCCAACTGTCATCACAGCAGACAAAATGTAGAACATGGCTCTCTTTTCTTCCATTCCAAGTCTCAAGCTCATTCATTTACAGCTAGCCTAACGTTTTATGCAAGATTTACTTCCAGTATAAGCTCCTGACTTCAAGTTCCCTCACTGACTATGTAACAATGTGATTTCTCCAAACTTCGATTCCTCCCAGCATCAATCTTCTCTGAGCAACTCCAGGCAGTTTCCTCGGGAGCCCTGAATTCTAGGAGAGGCTGCAAAGGAAGAAAGCAACAGGAACAAAGAAGGAGGTAGCAAACACCCCAGGTGGAGCACATCCTGAGTACCTCAGCCGTTGGTACTGCCTCCAGTCCAGGCAGCAAAATGGCCTTCGTCACCAGGGAAAGATCAGTGGAAACACACAAACCTTTCCCAGTGCCCAGGTTGTTGTTCCCTCTATGCACCACGTGGTTATTTTTTTATTTATATTTTTTGTGTGCTTGGTAGTAAAAGCCATTGGGAACAGAACATTTTCCTTCTGAAAGCCATAGAGGGCTCCGCTGTGTCACATCTCCGTCAAACAGGAGAACTTCTCCTTTCCTCGTGCTGGTCATTCACCCAGGGACATGACTCATCTGACAGAGCCCAGTTCTACACCAGCACAGAAAGGGAAACCTCAGCTTCCGCTCTGAAACTACAGGATCTCCAGAAAAGTACACTATTTCTAGCAGCCAGCACACTATCATGAGACTTGAAGCTCCCCTCGCTTCTGTACAGCTGTGCAGACCTGCTGGCTTCTAAGCTGCCAGGTGTGGCCAGCCCTCAGAGCCCTCCTGAACCTGCTGCTCTCAACAGAGAGAAGAGAGGAAGTCTCTGGTAGAAAAGTTTGTTCCCCTCTACTTCGGTATTTCTCATAGAATAAGAATGGATTAACTTTTCTGAAAGCAAAAGCTGTAAACGCATAAGGAAACAACTGTGAAGAGCTTAAAATGAATGCTGGGCTAGCTGCACTGCACAACACTTCAGGCCTGCTGCAACCTGGAGGTCTGTGAGGTGACGAGGGCTGGGGCTGATATATCTGCCAGCTACATTAAGGATCCACGGAGGACGAAACAAACCCTGAAATAATAGACTTTGTTCTCTTTTGAAGATGACCTCAGTGATACTGATCAGAGCGATGTCTATGAGTCATGCGTAGGTGTTGGAAAGAGACCACGGGAGTGTGAGTCACAGCGGGTAGGACCGTGCTTGTCCAGAAGCACACAATGAGCCCTGCTGATAGGACTTATTCAGAAAGCAGAACACAGTTTGCTTGGGCCAAACTAAATGTTAGTTGGTCCCAGCTTTGTACAAACTCCAACTTCTTCAAAATATATAGGGAAAAAATAAAACGGCTTAGTATTAAAGTGTATCAATATTCTCAAATACCACAAAATTTGCAGGTGGTGCTGACCTAAAAGAAAGGTCAGTAGAGCTTTGGGATTTTTCTCTCAGCTTCTGAGCAAGGAGGTTAGTCAAACTGGGCTGGGCACTTGTGCTCTGTCAGCTGCATCCCTCACTCACCAAGGGCTATCTCAAGCCGTGTGCTTGATATGCTACAAGGCTGTCCTTAAAAATGCTAAGAGAGCATTAGATCTTCGAGCGAGGTCACTCAGAATTATTTGAACAAAATAGAAATGTGGCAAAAACAAGAAGCAGCCTTGCGGCAAGTGCTGGCTAGGAAGACCCAGCCTAAGCCAAACAACAACACTGCAAGGAAAAGTAATGGACTCCATGGTCTTTCTTAAAAACAGCCCAGTTCTGTTTTCCCAATGCAGAGGAACTGTACCAGTACTCCTGTAGCAGTTTGCCACTAGAGTACCACTCCAGCAGGCACCCCTGAGATCAGGGTGGGAAGGAAACCTGACCGCATGAAAGCAGTGGGGCGCCCAGTAACAGTGGGCGGTTTGTTCCATACCTCGTGGGGTTTTTAGAGAGGAGCAGAATATGGGTGTGAAGGAGTCCATCGCCTCGGTGCACGGCCGTGTTGCTCAGCAAGTGCCTCACTTGGGGTATTTGACAAACTGACACTCTGCCAGACTGAGTGTCAAACTCAGCTTGTCAAATACACGCAGTGCTGCACTGCAGCTCTCACCAGGCTGTCACCGTCCTCGCTGCGGTGCTGTCCTGGGCTAACAGAGAAGGAAAAGAGGGCTGAAGCCGCTGTTAACTCCAGAGGCGTATTCCATTTAGCAAACCACGTCATCCCTCCTATACGTCCCCATTGCAACACATCTGGGGGGGCAGACATTGCCTTCCTGCTGAGGAAAACGCTGTATTTGTTGAAATGCTGATGATCTGTGGAGCTGGAAATAACGCTGAGTTCTAAACTCACCCTTCAGCTAAAGATCAACTTCGATAGCTTGAAATACTGACAAAATATCCATCTGAGCACTCAGACATGCCATTTGGGTATAACATCATGAAGACAAACGTCTCTCTAGACACACAACGTCTAGACAAAGACCTGGAGAACATATTGCAGGGGAACAATTCTGCACAGGGCAGAGATAAGAGCATGATTTTTCACCAGGCTTCTCACCACTTTCATTTCTGTTCTCCTAAGCTTAAATTAGTTTTTGGGGGGCTTGTCATACTTAGTTTCTTTTATTTGCGTCTCTGTTAATTTTGCAACCAAGTGGTCATGTGCTTTCCAGTGCCCAATTCTAGATATGTATTTCTGCTATAACCAGTCTGACAGATCCCAAGGAATCTTGGGGTGAAATCCTGGCTTTATGCACTCCAGAGTTCCTACTGACAGGAACAGGATTCGTGTTTTACCTCATACTGTACACTAACAGTTAAAATGGATCTTTCTACAGAAACCTAAAGTTTTGAAAAGGGAACCCTTCAAGCCTATCTGGAAAAATGCACAACTCTGCTCCCAAAGTCTGCCTGCCAGCAGGAAGCTGCACTGCTCATTATAAAGCCTGTGATGTTAAAAACTGAGCCGCTCCAAAGAGAAACACTGAACTTCTCTGGGAATGAAGTGAAACTTTCTCTTCCGCTGCCAAATTAATCCCTTTCTGCTTCATCTCCAGCACACAAAAATCTCTCCTGCAATAAACAGAGCTCTCCACCCTCATGCATGGACATTCTCCATGTTCCTTTAGGCACGGACATAACCTTCTCCCTCCCATTATTCCTTTGCACAAAGGCTAGAAGATGCTGCCAGCTCCCCTATTCCTTTAACAAGAGTGGAAATTAAATTCAGAAAAGCACCTGAAGAACATTAAACAAACTAGACACAATAGTAATATAGCAATATCGTCTCTTAACTTGTACTGTAATGGGATGTTGACAGTTCAGAATTCAAACAGCTTTGAACTCCAACATGTGCAACTCTCTCAGAAATTCATTGTGATTCCTGAGCTGTACTCATCCTTCGTAACATTGAGATCCAGCACCCATCACAGCTCGGCAGGCCATGCTCAGCCGTGGCCTGGTTTGAGTCATGGAGCTTTTAGCTGCCTTGCTTCTCCTCTCATCTTCATTTCACATGACTTGCAGCATCAGTTTCTGAGAAAGAAGCTGACCTGAAGTTTATTCTAATTATACTTTGGAAGGACAACCACTAAAGACACGAAGGTAGAATTTAGCTGAGGTGTGTTAACAGCATTCTGCAGTGAGCAATATGAAGCCTTTTCTGTCTCTGACTTCTAGGACTCTATTTTACAAGGATCGTTGTAGGAATTCATCAATATTACACAGAAATAAAACTGAAAAGGGCATCTTTGGTGTTCTGTTTTTTTTTTTTTTTTTCCCTTCAAAAATTAAAGTACAAATTAAAAAATGATAGTGGCACATCTGTGCCAAAGATGCGCTCTTCATATGAGCTCCAAAACCAGTACAGTGAAAAAGGATTTTACGGCAAAGAAACAGCAACAGCCTTAAAGATAAAATCAATTTCCAGGCACGGTTACTACAACAGCTTCACAAGTCTTACATTCCTCTGCCCTCTGCATCAGGCCTTCGGGGAGATGTAGATAGTGAACAGCTCTTTGTTCCGCCTCCTAATTTGGGTGAGTTTCAACCACAGATAAAAGTAGTATGTTGCAGCAGATAAAAGAATTACACACATTTCTCACTAGAAAACTTGTGTCAGTGCTAACAAGCTGATTTAAGATCATTCTAGCAAAATATCTACTGGTTTAAGTGCAATTAAAACAGGTATGCGGTGAGCCAAATGGCTCTCCTTCCAAATCACACTGCTGTACTGCAGGAAATGAAAAAAATAAATTAATAAACCCCAAAGGGTTTAAACATCTGCTGTCAATCTTAAAAGAGGCAGGATAAGATCCCTCTGCCTGAAAATGCTTTGTCAGTAAGAATTTAACACTGCACACTGAGGAGAGCAGGGGGTAAAAAAAATAAACTTCCCTCATTGACTCAGAACATCAATGTGCAATGGAGGGGTTGTACAGAGACTGAGTAGGAATCTGCCACAGACCTGCCCCATTCAGTGCTGATTGCTAACTGGAAGATCTGGCCTTGAGAGGAAAAAAATCAGCCAGCATTGCTTCTGCTCCTGCAGCTGAAAATAACCCCTCACTGCAGTTGGGTGGGTGGGGAGAACAGCCACAAGAAACGTTGCTGACAGCAACGGATAAGAGGAGGGTCACACCGTGGAGATAATTCTATCAGCAGATGGGAATGGAGCTCACTACCCCACCCTGTAATGATGGTATCTCTTCTGAATAGATCTGTCACTTCTGGTTTCAAGCTGAAAAGGGTATTTCCAACTCAAAGCTTAGTGCTGTAAAACAGACCAAGCAATTGGCTTCATACTCTGGGGGAGAAACAGAAAGAGCTTCCTGCATTCTCCAATTAAGTCCCTTATTGAAGTTAGGGGGGAAAACCAAAACTTTTCTAAGTCACTCACCATCTCTCGGGGGATTTTACATGGCTACCAGACAGGTCTGCAGCCTGTGATGAAAATAAATGAAAAGTAAAATTATTGCATGCATTTTTCTCTAAGCCTGATAACAGCATGCACAAATATGCAACAGTGTGTTTCTCACGCACTGAGTGGCAGCGCCCTAAGTTGAAGGCTACAGCCATTCCAGGATATGCACTTATGGTGCAGGATTAGCACTGGAATCCAGGCCATCTCTGTTTTCTGCTCAGTGAAACCCAAATAGCAGCCTGGACTGAAAGCAAGAATTCCCACAGATCTGTGGGAACCAGGTCCTCTGTACCGTGGCTGTCAGTAAACCTTGGGACATGCTTCTCCAGGAACTGGAAGCCTTCCTTAGAACCAAGTCAAACTTAAATAAGCATTTGCTGGTGGCAGACTTCCCATGGGTGCTGTCCTGATCCATTTAGGATCTTCCTGTGCTCCCAGCACTGCAGCTGATACTGCTGAGAGCATTGCCTGAAAAATGTTGAAATATTTGGCACAGTCCAGTCTCATCTATCAGCCAGGCTCCAGTGAAGCCTGGAGCTGCAGCTCTAAGGGTTTACTTCATCGCAGGCAAGCTGGGCTGTATATCTATTATAGCTCCCTGTAGCACATCTGCTGGCTTGAATGAGACAGCTAGCAATTTAAAAATGAAACAAGAGGCCAAATGCAACATCTGTTTAAATAATAACTTCTGCTCCTCAGCTGGAAGGTGCCAAAGCAGCTCTGAGCTGCCTCCTTTGTCATACAGAGCAGCTCCAGACTGAGCCCATCGCAGCCCAGGAACACTGTGCAGCAGCAGTGCAGGGTGGTTCAAGGGACAGCCCCATTCCTGCCCCAGATGGACCAGGAGGCAGCCTCTCCCCCTCTGGCTCTGCAGCAATTAGAAGGGCCCTTGCCTCTCACAGCAGACTGCCAGGAGCTTATGGACTGAAGGTCACTGCTGAGCCATTGCTCTGTCCTAAAGAAAGCTCCTAGAAGCCAAGACTCAGCAGTCGCACCACAGCATTGGGGAGCACCTAGCTGAGAGCCTACAGTGTTCGGTGAGGGCCGTAGGCATCTAGCAGCCACATGTTCCCACTGCCACTTACACTGCCATCACCTCAGCCATACAGCTCCACACACACTCGGTTTGTTCCTGCTTTTGTAAAGAGGCTGAGAGCAGCCCAGACTGGACATCCTCTTCCTGGCCCTGCTCATCCATCTTGTCCTATAAGTCTAACTTTTTCTCTTCTGACTTATTCCAGAAGCAAAGAACATAATTCAGCACTCTTTCCCTTCATACAACGTAGCCCCACTTCCAACAGGAAACTGCACAGTTTCCTACCTCGTGCCTCCACACCTCCTTCCCAGGAGTAAGAGGCAACAAAGCAGACAGCCAGCCCCAGCTCTGGGTGCAGAGCCATAAGTGTAAGGCACCTTCTAGGAGCTGCAAACACTCTGAGAAGGAGGCTGTGGGCTTTGACTATGGCTGCAGAAAGCTTTTGAGGTCCCAAAACTCTGTAACTGGCACCTCGCGTCTGTGCAAAAGTGCTGGGAAGGGCCCGGTCACCACATTAGCTGGTAGCCCTCCCACATCACCCACACTCACCTGTGAGCTCCAGCCCCTTCCCCAGCTGCTCTGCGATGCTTTCTGGAGGTGTGGGAGAACCTTCATCTGACAGCCTGGATCTGGGAAACAGCCAGGAGAAGGAGCTGAAGGACATAACCGTGCCCAGCTGGGACACGACTCCCCAGTATACCCTCCTCCATCCCACGACTTCCCCACTCTTCGTTGATGTCTCATCTATGACTAGTTGAGATCATAATCTTGCTACAGCCAGTAACATCCGTAGCATGCCTGCGTGTGCCTGCAGGAGCCGGGGAAAACACATGCATCCCAGCATTAAGTAGGGTATGGACACCACTTAATATTATTAATTCCTAATTATCTTCATTACTGAACCACTGTTCCAAGGACTGCATTCTCCAGGTAGGATCGGCTGCGTCTGCATCCTCCAGCTCTGCACTCACAGAAGACACACTGCCCAACCACAGCTCCTCCCCACAGGGGAATACCAACAAAGCTTCCCTGGCTTAGCAAGAAATGCTCTCGACATGGAAGGAGCAACCAGACCAGAGCTCCCATCCCCCAGAATCTGGAGGTGCAATGATGGCAGGGCAACCATTACACCTTTCCATGTGGCCAGGTCGTCCCACACGTTTTGGCACCCCAACCCCAGTGACCCACAGGGTGATCCTCCCTCTCCCCTCAGCTGCAGAACAGACCTCTGGCACCTACCAGGCAGAGGCAGCGGTGTGGGGCTGGCTTGGCAGTAGGGCACAGCTCAGGGAACACAGCTCAGTTTTGAAGGGGCCGCTCCTCCTTCAAGAGGAAGCTGCAAATGGGGAAGATAAGGCTGAGGTTAGATAACAGGAAACGTCTGGAAGCGAGTGACAACACGTTCAGGTTGTGAAAGCAACTCCCCATCCCATACTAGTGTGCAAGGCTTGGAGAGGGCAAGAGACAGCTAGGATGACCCTCAAGCCCTCACTTTGTGCAGCCAGGTCACCTCAGCAAGCCCAGGCCTTTGGAGCAGAGCAGCCAATCCCTCACATCCCAGCTGAGGGCATCATCCTGCTTGCCCTGCTGTCTCCACAGGGAAGCAGCTGCATGGCTGTGCTGGCTGCCCAAAGCTGGCCGGCTCACAGCATCACAGCAAAGCTGGGCTGTGGGGCCCAGAGGAGCTGCAGGGAGAGCTGGAAAGGATACAAAGGCCAGGACCACCAAGAAGTCGTTGGCTCAAGGAACAGGCTCATCAACGTGCTTGACCCAGGAGGGTTTCTTGCATCTTCGGCTGCATAAGCAGCAGGATAAGGGCTGCCAAAGTCCTGCCTCTGGAGCTGCACCCAGACTTTGTTCAACATCATCCAGAGTTATAACCAGAGCAGATCCTATTTCTTACATCATGGCCTGCCTGCAGCACAGGGTGCCCTAAGGTAGATGGTGCATCATCCCTCAGTGCTGCTTTCATCTAACTTGACTGGCAGGAAGGCAAGTCAATACAGCTGTATAGACAGAGGCCAGTGCAGAAGCTAAACTGGTCCAAGCAAAAGCAGAAACTTTAGAGGGAGATTCTTTAATGTGATCAGTATGGTGTACCATATTTTGTAAGGACAGGACTCATTAAAGGTGTTACTTTGTGCCTGCATTATCCCAAGCATGTATGCCAGCAGCAATGCCACCATTAAGATGTGGGATCCTTCTCTGGATCCATCTTCTCACTCCAGCACTCAGCTGCTGTCCTACTTTTCAACTTCTAAATGTCAGGTTTTCCTTCCCAGCCTTCCTACTCCAGTCTCAGCTCTGATGCCAAACCACTCAGAGCTCTTCTCACATCTGCTGCCCCAGTCCTTTGGCTAATGCAGGCCCAGCAGCAAGTGCTACATGATCTCCAGCAGCTTTCAGTTATGTTATCAGCAAGCTTGGGTTGCAGCCATTTATTTATTATGTTCCTGCGGTTCTGTCCAAATCCCTGATCTGTAAGACATGTATGCCAGGGACTGTGCACTCCAAGATCCTTGGGACTGCTCGTGGGCTGCTCCTATGCTTGTGTGTAGGTGCCAGGGAGGCCAGCTCTCCTGCTGAAATCCAAACTGACGCTGGTGCTGAGGGATAGTTAGATAATGAGGAATACGGTTACTTTCAAGTTCCTCTTTCATCTGCCTGTGTTTTAAAATACATAATAAAAGAGGAATGGAAAGGTCTGGGTGGTTTATTTCTGTTTTTACTTTGGTTTTAGTCAGGGCAAAGAAGCAGGCTACATGTAGTCTGTAGCCTTTTTCTAGCCTTTCTTTTTCACTCTCCTTCTTTTGCTTATGCCCAGAAGGCTTTAAAATGGCTTAACACTGAGGTTAGGATATATAACAAGAAAAAAAGGGCAGATATTTTATTTTCACCATTTGTGGGTACGCAGTGCAAATAAAGTGCTGAAAAACAAAATTCTTGGTCACTCACATTGGAAGACAACTCAGGGCTGAATTTAAGAGTGAGAGAACACCCAGGCAAATACCACAGCATTTTGTCATTTCTGAGAGCCCAGACAAATTCAAATCCAAATTCTTCAGTCCACACTCTAATCTCACATTGGTCTTCTCTGCATTCTCAAACTGAAGCAGCCAACAGTGCCTCTCCCTTCATTTTCTGCTATGTGAACAAAAGATCTGAATTCTAACCACTCATCTTTGCTAGTTTCTATAACAAGTTTGTAGCATTACTGATAAAACCCTGTCAGCCTGTTTCTGAACATATGTGGGACTTCCTGTATTTTACTGGAAATAGCGCTGATGCACAACAGTGTGGATCAGAATCAATTCTGGCCCACAGGCAAAAAACTCAGAGCCTGAAAAATGCTCTCAAAATGTAGATGCTATACATTATATATATGCCTCCTATACATTAGGAGAACAAAAGAAAATTCCTCCACAGATTTACTTGCCCTTACCATTTTGCAACACTCAGCAAGTTTGGCTCCATCCTGCTGGCAGCTATCTCCATCCTCATCCTGCTCTGAAGCTAGGAGTCAAGTGTGCTGCATTTGTTGTACAGGAGGTCAGAGTGGTTAATCAGAGTGGTCTCTTTTGGCCATTCCATCTAACAATTAATGGTGAGAAGCATCAAATTCAGATGCATAAATGTAGGCCATTAAATCTGCAAATAAAGCTCTTAGGTGCATACAGCCTTATGGCAAAGACTGCAGGCGCCCAGCCTCCTCAGTGCAGGCACCTGCAGATCAGGTCCTTCGCATTTCAGGAAATTAGAAGGCTCATTCCAAGTCTGGTGCTTTCGTCCTGTTCATTTTTGTCACCTGGCTGCACCTGGTAGCAAACCTTGCAGATCTGGGAACAGCATCATGCTGAAAATTGGTCTTTGGGTATTTCATGCTCCCCTTGGGTGGCTGCACAAATTAGTACTGACTTTAGACATCTAATACGAGAAACAGAAACAGACTGATTTTAAAAGACGTTACGAAACTGAATCAGTGTGAAGAGAAACATGACTCTTATGCATCCAACAAAAAGGCCTAAGGCACAGCTGCAAAACTCACACTGAGAGCTGAGATCCTTCACTGTCAACATGCGCCCCACGGTACCATCCAGGCTGGGCTGAAGCTTATTCAGGTAGGCCAGCTTCAACCAGACTTCCTAGCAGACATGCCAGCACAGACCATTAAGTCTGACAGAGGATGATCCAATGCCTTTCTCTAGTCAAGACACTGCTTTGCACAGCTCCCAGTTGCTGCATAGTCCTGGAGGCCAATACTGATGCCTAAGGTGGACATTTCACAGCAGAGCTGACTTCCTCCACAGCTTACAAATGTCACCACACCACCCCACTCAGTGCAACAGCCTTGAAATCGCACTCTATTTCCTAATCAGGCTAGCTTTTTCAGTACATTTGCAGCACGCAGCTCTGCGGCCTGTTCTGGGAAGTGGGAGAAAGGAGAGAAAGAAGATAGGAAGGATTACAGATGGCCAATTAATACAGTCTCAGAGGTTTCTACACACTGTTCCCCAAACCACAAAATTGTCTTGGAAAACAACTTGAAAGAAGAGGTTAAAATGGCTCACATTGCCCATCTGACCAGCCTGCAGTGAGTTCTCTTGCATTTTAGTTTCAAGTCACTGTACGTTTTACTTGTCACGAAATCAGCCACAAAGAATTAGCAGTTTTGTACTGCACAAAGATCAATTCCTTCTTGTTCTGCGTCTGTGCTGCTCTGTGTTCACTGATCTATACCAGTGGGTGAAGACCAAATGAATGCTGAGTTTGCTTCACTGCTCAGCGTACCTTCCCAGAATAGCAGGAGAATTTTCCTCATAACATGAATTCCATAAATATCTTCAAAGCCAACAAGCTCCTCTTGACAAAGGAATTAAAGCTGTATATCATCAAAACAGGACTGATTACAACCACTAGGGTTGTCTTTCAGTTTCCTCGGACAACACAGTTTTACCATCCAGCAGCACCTGGAACTGAGATCATCAGTTTTTATGTCGCTGTACAAAGTGATGCAAACATGAATTGTTCATACATCAAACTCCAGAACACCAAAGATCTCCCCCTTAGATTCTCTTCCCAGGTGGAGTGCTATTTACTCCCACACTGGCTAACTATTTGAAGTGTTATTTTCTCCACCTTTGGGTCTTGGAGAGCTTTCAGATTAAATCCCAAAGAGCCATCTGCTGCTGGGATTTCTCTTGAACTGTCTCTGCGAGCAGTAGATGCTGATGTACCCAGTGGCAGCCTACATCCAGAAGCCCTACTCCAGGGCTCCAAGGAAGCCAGGAGTGCCTGATGCAGCAGTCAGCTCTAAGCACAGCCCGTGGCAATTTGTCCAGATGGCACTGAACCCTGACACTTCTCCAGGCAAAGTCAAGGCAAAGCTCAGGAGACCTGTGTGAGCCTCGCATGAATGCGCAGGGAAAGAGAAAACAGTACAAAGAGGATCTTTCACATGAGTGACCATAGCGGAGTGAGGAGAGGAGGAAAGGGGAGGCCAGGAGTAATCACAAGGCTTACATCTGGGAGCAATTGTGCTGCAGGATTTTCCAGAGTGTAAGATGGGGCGAGTGTTGTCAACCTTCAGAAGACGGTTGATGAAGCCACAGCTTAACTCTATAGACACTAAAAAAAACCTACAGCAATGCAGGAAAAAACGACAACTGTTCCTCAAAGGCTGAGCCATCCACAACAGAGGAACTCCTGGGGAAATCCTCCTGTAACCCAGGCCTTTAAATTCTGCAGCTGGGCATAGAGCAGGAATCTCTTCAGCCAGCAAGCTAGGCTGGAGACATTGCACCCTCACCACTTGTCTGCCTGCTTGCTAGTTCCTTCTGCAAAACACACACTTGGCTGCACATGCCTCACTGGCCTGCCTGGTCCCTGGGCTGAGAGAGCACTTTTTTTTTCCTCCCATTTTGAATCCTTATTTCATTCAGAAAAGAAAAGGCAAGTCAGCACAGCACATGTAAACCCATTTTTGCTCTAAGAGCTGTCTCCCTCCCTTCGTGCCCCCTTCTCAGGCAAGCACACAGCAGTAAGTCAGAGGCTCGACTCCAACCAATGGAGGATGTTTCTGTTTGTGGCTGATTATATGTTAGTCTCTTTTATTTTAGACTTCTGGTTACAAAGCAAAAAAAGAGAGAGAAAGAGAGAAAGAAGACAAACACAAACCAGGAGGTTCAAAGTTGTTTCCTGATGGACAGCAGCAGATAACAAAACCACACTAACTGTCACAACCATTGAATGGCCCAAAAGCCACTCTGTACTGCACACACTATTAATAATAGTATACAATGAAGAACTGTTGAGCAAATGCTGTAATTCTAAAGGAGCAGAAAAACTACTTTATATCATTTAGTACACCCATATTTTTATGAGAAGAAAACCAGACCTTATTTCATTTTCCCCAAGTCTGTCATCTCCATTCAGCAGGGACCTGTGCTCTGTTCACATGTACCCAGAATCATGGTCTTGCCTAGGTGCTTTGTCTCAAAATAAGCTCATATTGCAGCTATCTATCTCCTTAATTCCAGCACATCACTGAAAAATAAAGCCATATTTTCCCACCTTTATTCCCTCAGAGAGGTATGTTTCTTCTTGCAGTAATCTTGTTTTGTGACCAGGCAAGGAATGATTCTTACACCTGGTAGGACTTGAACAGTCAATCTCTTAAGAAAATTTGGAGCTGTAAAGATGTATTTTTTTTTATTGCTGATGTCGTTGCAGTTACTGCATATATATTATCTCTAATAAAAGAATCCAGCCCTAGAATACTGGGAAAACAGAAAACAGCCGTTGATTCTAATGCAGTTCCATATGTGAAAGTTCAAACAAGCACTCATCAGAAAGCCAGGATTGTGCTGACTCTTCCTGAGCTCCACCCTGCTCCCCCCAGGGGATTGTGCTTCTGATGCTAATCAATGGCTTTTACTGAGCACAAAGGTCTATGTTAAACTGGTGTGCTCCTACTGTGGCTATTGCCTCTGAACTACGCCAGGTCCTTTCCTGATGGGAACACATCAAGAAGTATAGCTTTGTTGAGTGACGTTCTGAAGTGGTGTTTCAGACTGCTCTGCTCCCATTGATCAAGGGGCCATTGGCCACCACTGGCAAAAGCAATTACAAATGTCAGGGGAAAAAAAGTGCATTAGAACTCTTAAGTTCAGAGATACGAGTTCTGACAGGCTGAGTCACAGATAACCAGAGAGCAGGGCTGCCCCGTTTCGATACCAGCTGCTCTGCCCTTTGGCATCTGCTGCTGGCAAACCCACAGTGATAGGGCACCAGGTTGGCTGCCCCTCGTCTGATCTCCGGCAGATGTTCTGCTGTTCAGTTAAGCCTCAGACACAACTGGAGAAGCAACGTGGGATCAACAGTACCAGGAATGCCTACCATATCCAAATGTCACGTTTATCAGCCCTGTGCTCTCACAGGCCTGCCAGCAGCCACCGCAGGGTCACCAAGATGCCAGCTTTTGCTGTTTTCAGACCCTTTTGCTTTGGGCTTCCGGGGGGAGACAGATGTGCAGCTTATCACACACCCCACTTTTAGCATGCAGAGGGCATTTCAACACTGCTGTCTTTGCTTGCAGAGTCACTGTCTTAGGGAAGTGTGTGACCTCTGGGCTCCAGCTCCCATTTCGTGTTCTGTGTTGCTCAATAGTGACAGTTGGGTTTGCATCAGCCATCACCCTCTGTGGCAATGAAGGGCTTCTCCAACACCAGAGCTGCTCTTCAGCTGCAGAAGCCTTCCTAACAGAAGGAAAGTGGTTTTGCTGTACAATATACATGCATTTCTCAACCCAATGGGCATCACTGTAACCACCGGATCTGACCTGTCCTCTTGGGACACAAAAGATCTCTTCAGCTGCTCTCCTTAAAGCTGACCCCCCCCAAAGCTCCTCTCACTGCATAACCACCTGCTTCATCAAACCTCTCCACACTGAAACAAGACAGACCCACACCGAACTGTTGCTGCTACAACTGCCAACAGGTTTCATAAGAGTAGGAGCCAGTTTTTTCTTTCTTTCTTTTTTTTTTTTTTTTAATGTATGCATTGCCTTAACAGTCTACAATGTTTCCCAATCTCTGTCTGAAGATTTCAAATGTAAGAAGACCAAAGCAATTTCTTTACCAGCAGCTTCTAGAACACTGCACAAATCCAACAAGGAAGATTAAAAGTGTATTTTAAGCAGCATTTCAGCCTAATCAAGGGAGCGAACTTACACATCCGGCACCACGACAGAGACTGTCTTGGCCATCTGAGCACATTGCCTGAACAAGGTACGAGTGTCAGAGCACTCAAATCTGAGCAGTTTGCAGTGCTACCAGGCAACTAGACAGGCTGTCTATGGGGCAGATGGGAGGCCTTAATGGAATCTTATGGCCTCCTGTCAAAGGACAAGTAAATATGAATGTTGAATCTTAAAACTGTTTGGCTGAGTATCATTTCTGTACATTACACTGTGGAGTCACCTAAGGATTTGTAGCTTTTTAGCACGTGGGCTGCTATGAAAGTCATTTATTTCCATGGAAACTCCAACATCTACAAAGAGCACAATAACACTATTTGATAGAGCAAGTTCTCAGCTATAAAAAATATTTTTCAACATAGTCATCACCATTATCTGTGCATTTTCACCAGCAGTGAACAAGATCCCGCATGCTGTGCTCATGAATATCTGCATGGCCATCCACAGCGTCTTGTCTTTCACATCGCTGTCAGCACCACTGAAACGCAGCACCCAGCGCCTCGCTCTGCCCGCAGCCGCACCCAGGGCTCCATAAACGCTCACTGAGCGTCGATCAATGTCAGCGGGCACCATTTTCTCCACACGGATGAATTCAGTTCCACCCCTCTGCTCCATACACACTTCCCCGTTCGGCACCGTTCTCTCAGACCGCCCCTCTGCTGCCATCTGTCGCACAACAACAATTTGTCACCGAATATTGGCGGGAATCGGCTGTCGCACACCGACCGACATCGTGGGCCAACGTCATAAAATAGGAGGCACTACTTTCGGCGCGCAGCCCGATCCGGGTCCGTTAGCCAGGAAGATGCGCTGCGGAGCCCTTTTCGCCCGCAGCCAGTGCTCCGCCCTCCTCTGGAGCTGTTCTCATTGCCCCGACCCGATCCTCCCCACGAGCTCCGAGACGCGCCCCGCTCCGGCAGAGCTGTTCGCTCAAAAACCTTACAGCTCCGCTCCACCGCGTCCCACACGCATGGCTTCGCCTGCAGGACGGCGTCAGCCACGACCGCGGAAAGATTATGCACTTTCGTGGGGAAAACGAGGGCTGCATCTACCCGGACAGCGGAGAGCCGGAACCCCGTTACGGCGGCCCTCCCGACCGTCGCCACCAGGTGGCGCCACCGCCCCGCAGAGACGGCGGACGGCGCCCAACGCCGCGGTGCTCTCATCCCGCGCTCATAGGTGGAAAACGGGGTTTGACCTTCACCATTTCGTACTGCCAGCACCATTACGCTGCAGCAGCCAAGGGCGATCTCGCCCTTCTCTTTAACACGGAAAGGAACCCACCCAGAGGCCGGTAAGGGCCAAGCGTCCGTTGCACTCGGTCCTGGGCAGTGCCCTAACTGCACTGCACTTCCAGATATAAAACAAGTCCTGCCAGAACACAACCACCGAATCTAAGGTACAAGGTCAGTTCCTCATTTTACCTAGTTAGAGTGGGCTGCTCGGCAAGCAGCCAGAATAACCACTTGCTTCACTTCTGGTGGCTCACTGGTCAGCAGTGCTTTGTGTCCGTGGGGAGTGGTGCTGTGCAAAGTGCATGGGAACATTCTTTGCAATCCTCAGCTTAAAATCTCCCCAGGGAAATAGCTGCTGTCACAAAAAATGTGGGGCAACATTTCAGTCTGGGAGATGGATTTTATTTTTAAAGACTGTAAAAATAAGTCAGATAAAGGCTTGTGCCTGCTTGTGGTGCCCAGAAGACGGAGTGGTGGAGCAGTGGCTGAGACACTTTCCCAAGCTGCTTAGAGCAGTCCTGCTGAATAGCTGTAATCAAAGTAAAGGCAGCAGTACTGAAACCTTCACACCTTTCTACTGGTTAAAATGTGACTTTTGTTATCACCCACAGCTGACAGTTCTGCCAGAACCAGATCAGGAAAATTAAGCAGAGTTTGATAACTACAGTAATTTTAGGAACACAGTTCTTGATACCCAAACCAAGCAATGATCAGAACCCTCACAGCCAACTGCTTCCCTTGTCCCAGGTCAGTCTTACAGAGGCTCAACAAGGAGCACACAGAAGAAAATATTGATGTTAGGAGGCCAGGGCTTTCTCTGACTTCATTCTCTCAATATTTGTCTGTTCATAATGGTGATTAAGATTGAAGAGCTCTGAAGCCTACTACTGTTTGTAATACCCACTTGTTTAGAACACCTCCCCTGAACTCAACTGCAGGACCCACCCCTGCCTTATCCCTCCTTCAAACCACCATCTGTTATGATTGGAGGCAGGCAGTTCTAAATAACCTCAGTATTATCACTGGACAGAAGTGAAATGATGATTTACTAACATATCAGACTTTGTGCCTTGAAAGCAATGCCATGCCCTTGCTCATAACAGTTCATCTCGTGTTTCAAACTCCTCAAGGCAGGGGCAGTATTTATCAGTCGTTCTGCTGAACTACAGCACAATATGATCACATTTGTACAAATATTTGTAGGGAGGTCAGGGCCTGACTTCAGAAGGGCCTGTAAACAGAAAGGGGAGAATTTCTGCCCCAAAGGGTTTGCAAACTATGAAGCACTGACAAAACTGAGGAGGTGACAACCACCGATTGCAGTACAAGATCCGGGATCACAGCAGTGCTCATGCTCAACCCCTGCAGAAAAGTGGACTCAATTTTAATTTGCTCAGTTTCTAATTAACAAGCCAAGAACTTATTACTTCCGCTGCTGCAGCAGTCGGATGCCAGGTACGTAGTTCAGTTCCCAAGCTAAGAGCCCAGGTCCTTGCTTTGTATGTCATTAATGCTGAGGTGCAGCAGGGATGCACCAGAACTGCTGCCTATCCTGACCCGGCCTCTGGAAAGTCGCCTCCTTCTCTTGGATCCTCAACGCGGACAAAGCTTCCAACTTCAGCCCCCCCAGAGACAGCTGCCTGAGGCAGTACGAATAGTCACTGTTGTTTTGATTCCTTTCTTTGGCAGTCCAAGCTACTGTGTTACATTTGTAGGGCTACTTTCTGGAGCCCGCTGATAGGCTTGGGATACAAAATATCTCAGAGCTGTACTTCTTGTGACAAAGAAACGGCCAACCTTCCGCCACTGATAGAGATTATGGGCAGGCATTCCCATGTGATTTTCACATCTCAAGAGCAGGTGAGGCACATTCAACCTTCCCAGCTTAACTTACTGGTCAGAAACAAGTGTGAGCAAATAGACAAGGGACAGATTCACTCACAGAAAACATTCTGCAGCAAAGCAAACTTCAGCACTGAGAGATGGAGCAGCTCTGAGCAGCAGGACACAGCAATGAGTGCTAACATTTTCTCCCCATGGATTTATCTCAATTTCCTGCAGCCTGATCTAGACAGGAATAAACCTCTTTATCTGGCAGTTACAGTCCTACAAGCTCTGCAAGTCTCTCCAGCCTGGATGAGCACTGCAATAACTTCTATACTACCAGTACCCCGAGACAGGAAAAGCTGAAGGAGTAGAAGGGTTAAATGAGTGAAAGACCACAGCATACAGCTAGCACTTGGAATGCAGATGAAGTGTCAACCGCAGCAACAAGTGAGCACTCACCAGTGGAATATCCTGCAGGAAAAGGGCTGGCAGCAGCACCAGGGCCAAGAGGAAGTGAAAGAAGGCTAGGAAATGAGCTAACCTGAAATCTGCTCCATCCTGAGATGAGAGCCAGCCCCAGGGGAGAGCAACATCAGCATTCAGATCTATAAATAAGTGCAATCAGTTGGGTTTGTTTGGGTTGCCGAGGGTGATGGCAGCTGGAAATCACAGGGCAGAAAGACCTCATTACTCTGCAAGGACACCTGAGCTGAATAATCAAAAGTATCTGCAATTCAGACTGGGGGTGGAAGTTCACATGACTGTGAGAGGAAGAAGAGTGAATGATAGTACAGTTGAGGTTTCAGTCTGCTCTGTGAGCAGCTCAGCCCCTCTGATACACACTGCGCTCCTGCAGCAGACCCTGAGGCTCCACTGCAGCTCTATGCAGGACTTCAGCTCCTGTTCGTCTCCTGTTTAGCTCCCATTCCTGGGGTCCCACACCTCTCCTGCTCGGAGCTACCCAGAGACACTTCATCCCCCTGGAGCAGTTCCTAAGCTGTGCTGTCTCTGATGCAATTTGTCTATGAAAATGTTCTGCGGAGTCATTTTCTCAGAGGCTGAAACATTTTGTTTCTTTATTCAGGGCCACATTTTTTTATTATTTTAATCAGTAAAAATAAAATAAATGCGTATTTCAGAAACTTTTTTCTTCTCGTGATTGCTTTTTTGCCTTTTGCGTCATGTTCTCATGAGGGGAAAAAAAAAATATCTTTCTTCCCTTCTTGGAATTTGTTTGCTTTTTATCTCTTAAACATTTTCTCAGTTTATACATGCATGCTTTCACTATCACATGTCATGACCATAATTTGAAAATAAGTTTGTCTTCCCCTATCATTTTTATTTTATACGCCTGGCGAGTTGGGGGTCTGGGGATGCAGGACCTGTGGTGGATGCTGCTGTGATAGAGGGGACCGCACTGCCCAGGGCCTGCTGTGCTGTGCTGTTCTCTGCCTGCACGGAACCACGGAGGTGAAGCTCTTTCTATCAGGGAGAACTGAGAACGCTCCTAACATTTTTTCATTGGGTTACGGGTCTGATTTAAACATAGCAATAAAGTCCAAAGGGATCCACTAACGGCTGAAGTAGCACAATGGGACTGCTTCCCAGATGGGATTTCTCATTGTATTTCATTCCCAGCCGGACCACATGGAGGCCTTGTGGTCCTAAGTCATAGCCCTTAACTTTTTTTCCAGTTCAGAGCTCATGAAAGGACACACAGCCTGTCCTGTAATGCATTAGCACAGTGTTTTCATAGCACAAAATTGCACTGCCTATGCTGCCTATTGGCAATGCTTCCTGATTTATGATACCGTCCAAACAATGCTCAGACATCATTTTAGAGAGTATTAATTAGCAACAGCTGAAATTGCCAAGTTGTGAGCTAACAATTAAGTGGGGCAGATGGTTGCTTGTCTTCTACTTAAGCTTTCAAGCTGACAGTGTTTTGTTTAGTATTATAAACATAGCCTGGTCATCAACTGATGCTTCAATGACATCATCAGGGCATTGTATACTGCTTTTCCAACTGGGAAATCCTGACTGTTAGGAAATCTTGGGACTTTCTATACTGCTTTTTGTTTCTCCATTTTCAGTGACCATCAGCTGCTGTATAATAATTCAAGCCCTTTAACTTGTGTATCCTTTCCTGAAGCGTCACAAAATCAGTTCTGTTATGAAGTAGTATTGACACAAAAAGCAAGAGCGTGAGTGATGCATGCTGTGTGAGGAGTTCAGGCAGAAATTGGACCTGGTGGGATCCTGATGTCTGTGAAGCATGCAAAGCATTGCTGTCTGTACAGCAAGAGCAAGCTTTTCTCCAAGGAGGGCAGTAACATCTGTGCATCACACGTAGCACTGGTGGTGCTGTGCTGAGGTATTGCATATACTAAAGCAACTGGGATCAGGGCTGCATGCAACAATGAAATAGTTTTGACAGGATGCCTTAGCTGTTCTTCAAATGCCCAGCAAGCGACTTTGCTTCCACTATTAATAGAGAATAGAAATACACTGCGGGAAGTATCAAGACTGGGAAGGAATCACTGCTGATTATTCCTAGAATCCAGGGAGGTCCACACTTTGTCGACAAACAGTTCTTAAAAAATCAGGGATGCAAAGTTAAAAGAAAAATAATCTAAAAATAAAGACGTCTAGTATTTGCACAGTTTCACCTCGTTGGTTTCAAGTATAGGTTAAAATTAAAAAGAATGAAGCCAAGGGAAATGCACTGTCATGTATGCAGAGCGCATAGAGAGAGCAGGGCAAAAAGTCTTTGGGAAGACACAGAAAGTGATTGTTAGTAATATATTTGATGGTGCAGGCACCAAAGTTTTGGAACTGCTGTGAAGCCAGTGTGCATTAACCTCACTTATAGTACAGTCCTGCAAAGTGAGTAGTGCTGGTTGAGATGAAGGCAGCTCAAGGCTGCTCAGGGCTGTGCCTGGACCTCACAAAGCATGTTTTTTTTCCCTAAAGTCCTGCCCCTACACTGCCTGCACTTGTCATCCACACACAAACCTTCTGGATCTACTGTCTTTCCTGATGTACAGCAAGAGAGAACTTTTAGGAGCGGGCTCTCAAACTCAAGAAAAGTGCACCAATCTGATTCTAGGTGTCGAACAGACTATTTAATTGTATGAAATTTGAATGTTGTAAATGGAAACATAATAGTTCCTTCATCAAAAGTGGATTGCTGTTCCATGTTCTGGGTAGAAGATCTGCATCCAAAAACTTATAGCAGTAACTGCCATCATCCCACATATGTGCAGCAACAAAAGGAGAGTCTTAAACTAACTCGGTCTTTCCTGCTCTTTGTAATAATCAAGTTCAGACGAGAGCCATGCTGCAGATGGAAGGAACAGTCCAGGTCAGCAGCACCAGTGTGAGTGCATCAGGAGAGAGAACTAAGCAGATGGCTGAAGAGGAGAGATGTGACCAAGATGATGGAAGAGGACAAAAGAAAAAAAAAAAAAAAAAAAAAAAAAAAAAACAAATGCCAAAACTAAACAAAGAGAAATTAAATAAAGTGGGGATCTCTCAGTGAGTGGAGAGGAAGCTAGGCAGAGTCTGTGCATGCTGGGACACTGAACTGCTGCTGAGCCCCAGATCACTGAATCACTGCCAACAGTTTTCCTTTGGCAGCTTCAGCTACAAAACCCTGCCAAGGTGGAAGAATCATGCAGCAGTTGTAGTTGAGGAGATCCAGATGTCCTCACAGCAGGTACAACGCAGATGGCTGCAAGCTCTGAATCTTTTAGGCAACCCATCAGGTTCCTGATGGCAGCAATGTGTATAACAAATGAGGTCACCAGGACTAATATTATTACAACAAATTCCAGAGGAATTAATCACATTTGAACTATAATGATAACAGAACGTTGGTTAGTGAATTATCTCTCGCGTTTCCTATCTCTCTGATGCTTGCTTAGAGTCCCATTTCTTTAGATGGGATGTGCACTGTTTTCTTTCAAACAACAAAAGCAAACTCATTTAATCTGAGGTTTATTTTCAGGTGGGACAGGTTTATAGTGTGAGTCATTCTAAATGTGCCTTGCAACATGTATTTTTGTGAGTGGCTTTTGTCCTTCTCTCTATGCAAAATACTGTCAGGATCATGAAAGTTCTCCCATCAGGCTTATACATTTTAATTAAATGTAATCTCTTCATAAAAACACCCACATGCATGGCTCACACCAGCCTGGTGATGGAAGTAATGTCTGCCATAAATCAAGCCGCTTCTCTCCCACACTAAGTCCAATACACAGTGAAGGAAATATCTTGGTGAATGTCTGTATTACTTTTACATTCTTTAATGGTAAGAAATTCAAATGAAACACATTTATTAGTCCTTGAACCAAAAAAAAAAAAAGCTTGCAAGGCCTCCAGAGGAAAGTCTTCTGGAGTAAATATGTCAGATACACCAACACGAATCAATAATATCTTACGACCATGAGAGAGAAAGGCCAAGCAGTGGGAGCTGCTTGTTTGGGCATGTGGGAGATTGGCCAATCTGGTAACTGCACTGACCCACAGTGCTTCCATCCTCCCTGGTGCTGGATGGCTGACACTATAAGAATGAGAGAAATAAAAGAGAGAGCACTTCGACCACACTGCTGGAAATCAGAGCAGCTGTTGGCTGAGTTGTACGCCACAAAGAGGGTTAAAGACAGGTTAGTGGCAGTGGGTTATCCACAGCCTATTTTTCTCAATCTGGCCATCCCAGAATGGCTGCTCTGCTTCAGTTTCCAATACAAAAGTTTTCTCTGTGATTCATATGTAGTAAGCAGGAAACCAGCAGGAAAGAGTGAAGATTCCACAAGAATTCCGCCTTTTCCTGTATTACAGCTCTGTTGATGCTTTCTCTACTCAGCTCTTGTTTAACTCCTGGGCACCCATCCAGATTCCCCCGCTGGCAGAAGACAAGAAGTGTCTTTCACAGACTGAAAATCAGAGCTTCAGTCTTGAGACACCATTTGGCTGACAGATGTTTCTGTTCACCCATCTCCATCATTCTTTCTTTTTTCTCCTACTAATTTCTGCCCTAGGAAGTGCATGGCACTACTGGAGAGAAGAAGGAAAAAGAACACACACAAAAAAAATAAACATTTTAGAAGACTTGGGACATGAATTCTTGATCAAACATTGTAGGTCCAGTCATGACTGGAGGGATGCATCTGTACCTCTGAGTCTGGGTCGGAATTTGCCTGCAGTGAGTACTGCATTCAGAGAGCAGATGCTACACAATGCCTCTGAACTACCATTTCACAGAATAGGGAGTGTCAGCAAACAGTTTGCAGAAATGTCATCCTGCAAAACTGCCAAAGTTGTGTCCTGCACTGAGTAGGGACACATCTGCCTGTGAAGTTTGTAGTCAAGGCCTTGAGAACAGCATTTCTGATGAGGGATGTGGTAGAGAAAGATATCAGTAAAACATTGAATAAAGCTCAGGAGGACCTTTGATTTCTTAATTCTTTGAGAAGATCGGATCTCATCTTACTTTTGCCCCTTCTATGAGTCCCTGGTGGATTAAACTAGCCCACGAGAAGGGAGTACAAACGTCAGTACATTTCAACTTCTGAAACCACTTTCAGACAATTCCTCACAAAACCACCTGAAGCCCTGGCAGTTCTTTGGCAGCAATGGATGTTCGCACCCATCCTGTTGCTTTCTCTGTCATCTGTTCTCCGTTGCTCCTCTTCTTCTTGCCTCTAAGCCAAGCACGTGCTCCTGGAGGAAAGCGGCTGCACTGCTCTGCTGTGACCAAGAGAGATGCTCGTGGGGGATGTGGAACAAATCCTTAAACTGCGTTTGTAAAGAAGCTAAGAAACAAAGGTGGTGTGTTGGTTTGGAAAGCACAGCCCCTGTAATTCTTTGCTGAGATAAGCATTTCAAGTGAAATTTTACTTTCTCTGGAAGACTTTTGACTGCAGCTTCAACTCTGATGCAGTCCTTCATTTGCACGATTCAAGAGAGCATAATCAGTATCTTGGAAGACTTCAGCTGGGAGGACTGTGAAAGCTGTGCAAAGGGGACACTGAGCTGATCACTGAACTGTCAGTGACTCAGTGAGATATAAGCTCCCAAGGTAAATAGCAAAATCATTTTATTTTACCTGTGCGTTTCTTATGACTGTAAGTGATTTTAAGTCTATCTCTGGGGCCCTTCAACCTTATCCTAGATAAATCATTGCAGTATATTCTTAGAAGATGCTGCAATTTACTGTACAAACCAATTACAACTTCTGAAAACACTGAGAAAAAAGGTTAAAAATATTACTGCAGCCTGCAGTGTTTTTCAGGATCGAAAAGAGTGGCCTTAGAGAGGAGAATGCTTGTGTTGGCATACATACACATGCCTAGCATGAAGGGAAGACACATAAATGGACAAAAATAATGCAAAAGGCTTTTAATTGTTCTGCAATGGCCACAGAGCTCTATTCCATCTTCTCTCAAGTTTTTATGCAAATTGTTGAAGCATTTTGTCAACTCTGATTTGCTCAGGGAGTACAACAAAATCAGACCAGTCTAATCATCATCCTCTTTCAGCCTTTGATGAGTTAATTGCCTATGATGAGACTTTGATATCCATGGAATGCCTTAGCTCTTTGTAATTTTCAGATTCTGGCTTATTCACAAGCTTTTTCATGAATAGCTGCAGTCTTTCACAAGTAACAAAGGAAGATACAGCTCCACAAGGGAAAATGAGATCATGTGTGCATGAACTACCTGTCAATTTGCTTTTTCCTGTCTTCCAACAACGTTTCATCAGCCCTTAGAACATTTCATCGGTCCCATACAATTTCTGGGAATCTGGAGAGCAGAAGAGCTGCTATTTCTATGCAGATGGTGATATGATGAGGAAAGGTGTCACACATGGGCACTTTTCACGAACTTGGTTATGTTGCTCATCACTCTGAGGCTCTGACCTGACTGATAAGCATATTCTCTTCCTCATGATGTGCCAAGACTTGTTCAGAGATGCATTTTAATTTCCTCAAAAGTACAATGGTTCTCATTATTCATAAAATGCTGCTGCCAATCTCTTATGTTGTCATGAAAGTTGAGCATCTTTGCAGAAATCTTCCAGAGATTTTTGGCTTCCTGGATAGCTCTCAAGCAACTCCACCTTCGGAAGTGTGCAGGACAATGGTGTTAGAGAGAGACATTAAATTTTGGGAGCTCTCCTGTGTTCTTTCGGAGAGCAAGTGAGGTCACAGGCAGATTAGCAGGTTGTTGGGAGGAGAACAGGATTGTTTCTAAACATCTACTATTTTCCCATAAGGGATTTTTAGCACACCTACAAGCAGCTTTGCAGGGCAAGATGAGTTGAGGGAAATGCTTTGATCACACCTTGGCTAATCCAATCACCAGTGGTGCTCTAGCAATTAGATAGCTTTATAGAATTCCTCCACCCAATTGAAAGCATTGTGACTAATTCTCCTGCATACAGTCCATTTTCTCAAAACAGCAATCAGTTTCTGAAGACAGCAGGCAAAACATTCTGAGGATGGAAATCAGCTCACACCTGAGTGGCCTCCTCAGTATAACCAGTTTAGTGCAGAGCAGGAGAAGGAGTATTAAAATGGATGTGATACCGTGCCAGGGAATTCCAGTGTCACTAAGTAATTATTTGCAATAATTGTGAGTAACAATGTTCATATGTTGAACCCAAAAAACAAGAACTACACGCTGGGAGATGCGTTCTCCAGCTTCTAAGATGAGAGCAGGATTTTTATCTCGTCTAAGTTAAGATATATCCTATTTCCTGTTCTCCTCTCATTACCCCACCACAATAAAATCAGCTAAAGACAGATCTGTCAGTGAACAGAGATGGAATTTTTGCTAGAGGGTGGAATGAGCGTTGGCATGGAATGGATTTTGAACACTGTAATTCCTTTTTACCGATTAAGGAGCTGGGACAGATGAGCGTTCCACTTCCACTGTAGATGGAAATCTTGACCATCTCCTCCAGTGTGGCAACCATTGCTCACCGAGACTAGGAAGCCTCTGAGAGAAGCCTTCTGTATGGCACTGGTGCCTTTTCAGGCCTCTCCAGAATGTGAAAATTCTGAGCCAGATGCCAGAGTTGGGGAGAGGGACTAAAAAACTGCGAATGAGGACTTAGTAAGAACTTCCATCCAAAGAGGTCTGTATGCTTCCCCACATGGAGGAATGTCATTTCCCCTCACCCATCCCTCTGAGTGCTCCTTTGTACAGCTGAGCAGTAAAAGCCAGGAAGATAAGCATTAATCCCAACAAAGCTATTTAGCTGAATGGTGTCTTTTTTCCCTCATCCCCTACCACACGCACATCATGAAGCAAGAGGAAGGAATTCCCTACGCCACCCAATGGAAGGACATGGGCCAGTGCTTCCACAGGCACCACTGGCTGTGCTGCACTCCTCCTGCTGTGCCCCAGCACCACCTGCAGCTCTCCTGCCCCACAGCCAGGCTGCTGGAATGAGGACATGCACACCAATGCTTCCCTGTTCCTCACCCACAGCCTGGTCCTGGCTGGAGCTGGCAGAATTATTCTGGCTCCTAGCCATGTCTCAGGGCTTTTTTCCCCTCTCTCTGCCAAAACAAATTGTCTTCTGACACCTTCCCTTACGTTTTCACCCTTTAAAGGATAGAAAGCTGAAAGCTTCTCTGCTGTCCATGCTTTCATGCAATCTCCTCACTCCTCCAGCCAGACATTAAATCATCTCTTTCAGGCAGCACAGGACTCCTGGATTAGTGGCAGCTGCTTGTGGTCTGGGGAGTGTGCAGCCTGTGTGCCTGTTCCCAAGGAGAGCCGCAGGGCCGGAGTGCTGCCCGGCCGCCCCACAGCTCCTCTGCCTGGCAGCAGCTCTGGGCCTCAACTGCCCGCTGAATGGGTGCAGCTCTTGCCTCCCTCTGCCATGCCTGGTGGAAAATGGTGTTTGTGGCCTTGGTGCTAGGCATGGTGCCTGTGACTGATGGCAAGCCGTGTTTTGATAACCAACGGCTTTGGTTTTGTTCCTGCAAGAATCTGTCACCACCTCTCCTGTATCAGAGTGGTTCTTGGAATGCCATTCTAGGAGAATCCATTAGTCATATTAAGCTGGCACAGGATCAAGGTATTTTCCCTCTTTGCCTTTAAGCATTTCTGCTTCCTTTTTCACGTTATTTCCTTGTGATCTCAAAAAATAACATACATGGTTAGAAATTCTTAGAAATGCTGATTTATGTTAAGATTTAAACTGCCCAAAAAATGCACATTACCAGAGCACTCGGGCCACCCAGTTTGATCCCGGCCAGTCTTTGGAGTGCTGATTCAGTAATTCCTCCAGCAGGTGTGAAAAAAACCTGTTCAGGACCTCTGTTGTCCACCTGCGAGATGTGGTGAGCTGAGGAAACAGATTTGCTGAGTGTGCAGGGACTGCATAACCAGCTCAACTCCAGGAGGAAGATCTGCCCAGGGATGGGGGGAATTCAAGGCACTGGCTGTGGAATCAAGGTCTGCACCAGGAAGCTGTTGCCCAGGGTGCTGACATTACTGTCCTAGGATTTGCAAAGTCCTTTTGTGACCTGGATGAATTGAAGGGCTGTGTCGCACACATCACTCAGATGATTGACTTCATTCTGGCTTGCTGTACTCATGCTTTTGACATCAGAAGTGCTATTTTCCACTAGAATATTGTCACATATCAGACATACAAAACATCATTTTAAGCCTCCCAGCTCACTAGCCCTCCAGAAGTCGAGGTGGCTGAATTGTTGAATTCACAGGGTTAAGAGACGCAAGATATGATTTTTATCTCAGACATCACTTACTTCTACTGGAAGATACTGCTGCACAGCTGTGAACTGGCTGTTTGTAGACCACCATGCCAGCAGGTTTCCAAGTGGAACCAGTGACAAAATTTGGAAATAAATTTCTGACTGTTCAGAACAGGAGGGCCAGGAAACCCAGCCCAGTTCTGAGCTAGGAAAAAAAAAACAACAAAAACAGCCACTGCCAGTCACCACATACCTCTCACATTCATGCACTTTCTGCAGCCCCCTGAAATCCTACAGAATTTGTAGGATTCACACTCATCTCAGGAAAACCTGACTCTATCAATCAAGAGGAGGAAGTATTTATTCCCAGCCATGATTATTTTTCCAAACTAGACTGGAGCAACTTTTCCCAGCTAGTGAATGGATTTGTTGCATATTTTACTGATCATGCACTGAACTATTCTAAAGCAATGACTCTGACTCATATTTCCATATTCCTCATTAATCAAATCCATGGACAGATTAGCCCTCTGTATAGATATGCAGATATTTCTTCCACTTTTTAATTCTACGATTTTAATTCTAAAAGTCTAGGAGTGCCTGACATTAAACCTTGAAATTTGGAAGTGAAATTTTCCCCCAGTTCATACCAACTCCTGAGCCACAGAGCAGCTACAAACTTGGGATCTCTGGCCAAAAATGTTCCCTGGGTCCAGATTAGCACTGTTCATGGTCACACATCCCATCTAGATGCAACTGTAGCTCTTCAGAGAAGGGCATTCACTCAACACAGTGGCACAAAATTATTGTCTTCTCTGTGTCCTTTGGCAAGTTTTTCTTCTACCTTCCCAACTCTATCAATCGCTTTGAATTACTTTTCTAGCATGTAATTTCACTTTTTCTTTTCTTTATTTTTTTTTTATTGTCTGTGTTTATTTTACCAGTAAACATACAAACTATCTTTTTCTTTACCAAGTTGGATTTCATTGCTGTTCCCACTTGAAGTGTTTCTTCCTTGGCCTGAGAACACCTTTTTGTCAAAAAATGTGCATTTCTACAAAGCATTTCAGTTTTTGTAAAGAGGCAGTTGATGTTCAGGAAACAAAATAAGACAACTTAATTTCCTAAGTTACTTTTACACACTTCTGATATGGAGACGATGTGTCAGAAGAGCAGCACTGGCTTTCTTCTGCTTCATGAGCACCTTCACTGCTCCATGCAGGCTTTGCTTCCCAGACAGCAGTTCTAAAGGGCCTCCAATGTGTTTAAGACTTCCCAGACTGGATAGATCCATAATTTTATGGAGGTCTCAAGGTGCAGAAGAGCTGGCTGCCAGGAAAAAAACCTGAGAGGTATGACCACGCTGTGATGATAAGTGTAGCAGGATAGTCTCTCCTATAAAAAGTTGCAGGTATGGAAATTAATCTACTCTCCTTTGCAGCTGACTTCTGCTCAGGTGTCTGAAGACTTAAGTGCAACCATACAGGTAGGATCATGCTGGGGATATTGCTAGGAAAAGAGCCTTGAGATTCAACTTTTGAGGGCTGAAACTGAACCTAGGACCAGGCAGGGCTTTTTCTGAGGATGGAGTTTCTCCAGTGGCCAACTCCAGATTTTCAGAAAGATATGAATGTGAAGAATTGGACAGAAAAGCAAATGTGACCCAAAGGATTTGCTGTGAATTCTTGATGGTTTTTTACTCTTACTGTGACTGGAAATGCTGCAAAAGCAACTTTTCTTGTTCAGGATTATATATATTCACCCCTTAAATAATGGAGCACAAAGGGAAGTGCTGTGGTCCGAATCTGGCAAGCTCTAATTGAAAACAAGGTCTAGGCATCAGTAGGTTTTACATCTGAATACTTGAAAATTTCCCACAAATTTTCATCAGATTCACCATATTTGCCTGGAGGAATGTTATCCTTTCATCTCTCTGTGTGGGAAAAATTATTGCTAACATTTTTTTTTTTTTTAACATGTAACCCAAAAGTAATTAAGCTCCCAATTAAACAGCCAAGTCCTGACAATTGTCCTGACAATTAAACCCCAAGTCCTGGGGTTGTCAGGCACCTCCAGAGAACAGCATCAAGCATCTCTCAAAGTTAACAACCTTCTGCTTGTCCTTCTCCCCAGCATCACCAGCCTCTTTCCATACTGGCTGCAGGCAACTCAAAGAGATGTTAATGTTCTGGAAGTGATATGGATGCAGAGTTTCTCTCTAAAACCAGCTGCAGGCAGCAATTAAGTTTGCCATATGTCTGTTGTCCTCATCACCCTCAGGCAGTTGCAGTATGTCAAAGACTCAGGCTGGTTCCATTCCACGCCTTTTCTTCTGCTGCTACTGTCTCCAAATTCAGGAAGGGCTGTAAACAATGAGGGGAAGATGAAGGAATTAAGGAAGATGAAGGTCTGCATCTTTATTTATCTCATCTGGCAGTAAATGCCTTGCAATATGTACCAAGTCAAACGAGGGAAAGAAGCTTGTGAGTCTTTCAGTTTCTGCAGCTTTTCTCTTATGCTTTTCTCTGGTATTTCTATAGCAAGCTTGAATGAGTATGGCCCTGGATGAGGATAAAGCAGCAAGACACTGATCTCCAGAGGGGGTGGCTGTCTTCATGCCCTTTGCCTGTGTTTTCACAGTTTCTTTGAACTGCGTAATGTAAACTGGTAGCGATCCAGGTAACATGAGCTGCTAGACACAGATTGTTTCTCCACCACTGGACCTCTCCAGCTCTTTACACGGAGATCAAGAACTTTATCACTCACACAGACACTCCCATGTTTTTCAGTTCCCCTCTATGCATTTTGCAGGTAAGGTAGATGTCACAGGAAAGAGTGCTGGAAAAGTCATTGCTGAAGCTGCCAGATTTGTCCTGGTAAAGAAAAGAGATGCTTTCGCAGACCTCGAGCACCATAGGACATCTCATCGCACCTCCTAAGCTTGCGCGTGCTTTGTTCTCTGGGCAGGAAGCAGTAGTCTACGAATAATGGCAGTGTGGGGTGAAGAGTTGGCTCTCCTGCACTGACTGTGTGGCAGCTCTCAGCAGGGCTACTTCCACTCCAAATGTGTTACTGCAATGAATAAACGAGAGATGGGTGTGGTTGCAGAGGCTGTTCGCACAATAAAAGGAAATGCCTCTGCTCTGCATATGCTCAGGAGAAGGAGGGTGTCTGTGTGTTGGGGAAAACGGGTTGTTGTGTGAGACAGGGTACAGAGGGGAGGTGTCTGCATGAAAACCAGAGGCAAAGGAAGTACTGGAGAGAGTGGGTGGGTGGATGGTGGCCAGAGAGTGGGAACAAGACAAAAGACGCTGTATATAGCTGTGAAAGAGTCTGCATGAAAGGAACTCGGAGCAGAGAGTGCGTGTGAGAGGCTCCCAGAGAAGAGATGAGAAGCACAGCGTCTGTGTGTGGCACAGAGATGGACACAGTGCCTGCACGGTGGAGCCAAGGGGGACATTCCATTCCAGATGCTCAGACAGCCTTTTGCAATTGCATGGACTACACCGTCTTAACACTCACTATTATCCCAAATCCTCTGAAGTGGAAAAATTATTTTATTATGGGCTGCAGGTGCCAAAGGTCAGCAAGATTTGTCTATCCCCACAAATACATAAACACTTTATCTTTTCAAAACTCCTTTGGGAGAGCAGGGAGACTTTTGAATCACTGTAGGTTTCAGGATCATTAGGGAAAAGCCCCTCCAGAAGGGCTTCTAATGATTTGTGATTCAATCTTTTTTGAACCACATTCTTACCGAGTTCTTCACATATATCAATTCTACTATTTGGCACTTCACATTTCAAGGCTCTGCTTCATCTGATGCCGAAGAAAATGGATTGTGTTGGAGACTGGCTTTCATACTTGACTTGGACCGAGATGCAGCTGACCCCAGCACCCTGCAGTGCCAACATCTGATGTTTATGATTGGACCCACCTCTAGGCCAGGGTCCTGAACCACAATTGGCCTGTGCTAAGTAGACTGATAAACACAATTAACTTCTTTGAAGAAAAAAAAAAAAAAGAGAGAAGAAAAAGAAAAAAAAGAAGCCAAACAAAGTCAAGATTGCTGATAAATAATCTGCAGAAAGCAAAATATATGGATAGTGCCCTAGTGGAAGACTGTACTCAAAATTCCAGAGGATCATGGTAATCTGATATTAACACTGACTTACACTATACTTTCCTTCAGAAAAATCAGACCAGAGCAACACAGTGTTGTTCCAGACCCTGTGTGTGATCTCAATGCCTCGCTGTTATGACTGGTTTCTCTGGTTTGTAGAAGGTTTCTCTTTGTTCCCTTGGTGGATTCTAATTCCTCTGGATCAGACCTAATGGTAGGAAAAATGTTAAAAAAACACAAGGGGAGTCTTCAAAGATCCTGAACGTTATGGCTAGCTGGTGATCTCATGGCAAGAATGACTTCAGAGGTGTGCTTGGCTTGGTTCACATTCACAGGACCTCCTCATGCCAAAGAAATTCTCAGTGGGCCAAAACCATCTGTAAACACCCCCATTCAAAATGCTGCAGAGTGCAAACACACATCGTGTGTTTCACACAAACTCACATATGCTCCCGATAGAAGATGTGTGTTCTGCTGTCCCAGTCAGCCTGTCATTGCTGTTTGTCACACGGCACACAGCTGAACTGTGAGTACGTTCAGAGCACACAAGCTGACTAACTTATAACCCAACTCTGTCCTGTGCAGTTTATGGCACTGGATGCCAGATGGGGGACAAGCCCCTCTTTCTATTTCTCTTATTTGGGGTGAAAACTGGTGCAGGGATAGACAATCTGAGTTTTGTTGCACTTCTCAAAATTAATCCATTTTCAACAAGAATGAAGGTGTTCCTGATGGTCTATCAGGAGTGTATAAATCCTTCCATTCTAATTCCCACTTATTCCCCTCTTGTCACAGGTTAAATGGTCCAGGTCCAGCAGATTCCAGATGTGCTGCAAGTGCCAAGGACGTTGCTTAAGGATCTTCATAATGGTTTTCACCATTGGTGTTTTTTATCAGAATAATTCTGTGCTAGCCACGTTGAATTAATCTGATTTTTGCAACTTTCTGTTACAAAAATATTACAAACTAGAGTCCCTAAGCAGTACATCAGTATACACATATTTAATCACCAAAGCTTCATTTGTATAAGCTATAAAGCTGATATAAATAGTTCCATCAGCTGCACTGCAGTTGATCCTGGTTTGTACTAAGAAGAAAATCATAACCTGAATTCTCCTGGATTTGTACAGGTTTAACTCCAGTTTAATTCCCAAAGTTACACCAAATGCACTTTTCTGTTGCCTAGAATTGAATTTGCCTCTGAAGAGCTTACAGAATATCAGCTCAGGCCCTGTGGCATTCACTAAGGCAAGCAACAGGAATATTAATGAATTGCAACAGAATGATGAATTTTGTCACTTACTAATCCCAGCATACCAAATAATCCAAGTTTGTGAATCAAAAGAAGCCACACTAAACGTGAAGGCTTACAGCAATGCTGAGATATCCCCTGTAGGCACATCTTTGCCCCAATCTCTTTCTCAGCTACTCCTCTCAGTTATCATCTCTCTGACTTAACAGGAAGGAAGGAAGTCAATCAGAATCTCAGAAGGATCTCATCCTAGAAGGTGGCAAAGAGTAGAAGGAAAAGATTGGTAATTCAAGGGTGGGTTTTGGTTGTTGTTTTTTTTTTCCTTTTTTTTTTTTTCCCCTGAACAGTGTTCTCCCCACAGTCATTAATATTTGATGGTGGTTGCTCAAAACTGCAGCAGTGACTGCGAAGAAGGAACAGGTTGATCCCACAGGGAGTCCTCAGAGCTGCGCCTGCCTGACATTCTTTCTGTTCAACACACACAGCAAATCATTTTCACAAGCTGCTGTGCATTCCTCTCCAAAAACTCACAGGATGTGCTGGTTGCCTCTTCCTTTCCAAAAGCTAAATCACGTTTGCAGGGCCAAGGCTGAAAGTTGGCAAGAGGGACAGCCCTTTCTGCGTGGGCAGAGTGCTACCACAGCAAAAGCTCGTACTCTCAAAAGCACATATTTTCCCATAAATGGCCAATCACTAAGACACACACTGTGAACTGATAAGGGCATGGGTAGGAACCCTTGTGTCCATTTGACGAAGGAACAGTTCTGTGGTGTGTTTGGATTATAGGATAAAATTGCAGATGGCTTTATTGCCACCGAAATGCACGCAGATAGGGCTTAGGTCACTGCAGCCAGTATGTGGGGCTGGAGAATGTCTGCCTGCTGTGTGTCCCCTGAAGGGCATGGAGGAACCACATCACAGCTACCACTGACACCAGCACTGTGCTCCCCGTGGGACCGCTCAGGGATCAACATGTGCTGAGGCAGAGACAAACCCTCGGGAGCAGGAAGGCAGTGATCACAGGCATCATCATGTTCCTGTCTCCACATAGGGAGCAAGGAGGAAGCAGAGCAGCATGGTCTCAGGGTCTACAGGCCTGCAGGGGTTCCAGGAGCAGCAGGCTGTAGCAGTCCATCATTGTACAGACATCCTTATGGTATTTTCTGCTACAAATGAAACTACAGCAGAGAAAGCAACTGGGCAGATGGGATACCAGCAAGCCCTGCTGAAGGAAACACAATGTACATCAGGGTGAGGAGTACACAGTGCATATAGGATGCGTTCCTCTATGTCAGGGGCCAGCTTCATCTTGGACTTGAGAACAAGGTCCAGCCTGAGTAGCCGTGCTAAATGATATTGTGTAAGAAGGATGCGGTGGGCTGGCCTTCATGCTAACCCGATTTCGTGTTCCCAGTTGCAGCCCATGACTTAATGCTTTGAGGAAAGAAGAGCTTCCCTCCGTTTCGTCTCACAGACAGTGCAGTCCTGGGCAGGAAGAAGTTTCTTACCTGATCCCTGCATTTTTTCTGTAAAAGTGAAATCAGGGCTGCTGAATATCAGCTCATTACAAATATAGGCAGCAATGCTATTACCACTGCAAATGCAAACATGGGTCAAGTAGTAGTTCTGCAACACTGTAGGAAAGAAAGCACAGTGAATTTATTTATTGATCACATGTATTGACAAACTATTTTAAAAGACTTCTCTGCACTGTCAAAAAACAAGACAAAAGATTTTTTTTCCAATGTTTGTATCAGGTGAGAAATGTGATTTTGTCAGTGCTGGCCTGCCTCTGCTGGAGGTGCTCATGTCATACGGCAACCTGATCACTTCAGCCCACGCAGTAGGGCCAGGAGATCTAATGTCAGTAGGAAGAAGTTTCCACTGCATCCAATACAGCACAGTATTCCAGGCCCCTTCCTACCTGAAAAGAGGATGAGGATTTGGGCTACATTTTGTTTTGAAACAACTCCTTAACTAGCAAAGGAAACAACTGTATTGAAGTGGAATCCCTTGGCTAGTCCTTTATTTTCCGATGTAGAGAGGGAAAGAAGTATAGAATTGGTTCAGTCTGAGGTGTTTCCCATGTGATAATCCTCTTGCATTCTTCTAAAACACAGTGATTTGGGATAATGTCTTCCAGCAATGTATCTTGAATGTGCTTTTGAAAAAGAATAGGGAGATTCTATATGGTATGGTGATGCTTTTCAGTTGCTTTGTTGTTTTTTTGTGGGGCTTTTTTCATTTGCTTATTGTTGATTGGTTGTGGTTTTTTCCTGTTTTTTTTTTTTTTTGGGGGGGGGGGGGTGGGGAGCAGGGGGTTGCAGAGGAGAGGGATTGCTGAATAACTCTAAAAGCTTACTGAGAGCTGCAGTTGGAACAAGTTGGTTTTGATATTTCTGCAGACGGGCTTCCCTGCTGGAAAAGGCTGTTTCAGCTGAGCACTGACATCGAACAACCTTTTGAAAGACACCAGGGACCTAAAGAACATCAATGCTGTCAGATTTCCAGACCTGAATTCCTCCCTATAATACCCAGGCTTGTAGCCAATTTGGCTGCCTTGGAGCAGTTGTATCTTTAAAAAATGCTTGGTGTGTATTCGCGTTTCAGAAAGAAAAGAAGGAAAACATTGCAGAGTGATTCAGACAGGCAGGCGTATGATGAAATGGAGCAACAAAGTCACCAGTGAAGACAACTCAAGCAGAGACGACCTTCCTAAATTCTGTATCACTAACTGCTCCTCAGAGAGAGCTAGCATTTGTATCCTAGCATGATATTTTCTTTCTCCATATCTGATCCTATATGCAGCTGCTGGGATACCATAAAACAAACCAGCTGGAGAGATCAGTAGGCTGTTTCTGAGCCCATTCTTTGGAAGATTAACTGCTCCTCAGAAAATGATCATTCATGTATGGCTTTTGGCAGGAGGCAAAGGGGAGGGAAGAAGATCCTCTCTGTTTGCTTGAAAACTTAGGGTTAACGTTCTCTTTCACACATTGCTGACCTATAAGATACATATATCCTGAAACACTGTGCTTGTGCAGTGGGAGTAAAAAAACTCAGCTGAACTCCATTAAGCTACCATGGTGAGTGTAGTAAGCTTAGGGGCTCTCGAGCATTTTTATTTAATATGAAGAGCGTTATTCAACTTAGAAATCATGGGAACTTCCAACTACAAGAGAAACCTTTTCTATTTACTCCATTAGGAAAACGATACTAGGACTTTAGAAATAAATCCTAAAGAAATGCAATGTTTTAGTTATAACAAGGTAATGGGCAGAACTGCAACAGGACTGTGGATCCACTTAACCAGACCAGGGAAAAAAAAAGAATGAAATGCACTAATAAGCACTAGTGTTATTTGTAACATTAAATTTGCCTGTCCCATTTGTACCTTCTGACATGCAGGAATTGCCTCCAAAGGTATTTCACATAAGAATGCAATCTGATGGAGAGGGATTACATTTTTGGTTGGTTTTGTATTTTTGGGCTTTTTCTGTTTGTTTTTTGTTTGTTTGTTTGTTTTTGTTTTCTGTAATACTCCATGAGCATATGAAGGCTGTATTACTTTTCTTTTTCCCCAAAAGAGTTTTATGTTGAATAATATTTGTAAGGGTTGCTTAGAGATTGAGCTTATATGCATTGAGAAAAAGGTCTGACCACTGTGTACCAAATGGCAAATGAAGCATTCCTCATATTTATTTTTACCTTTTAAAAAAATCACTCTATTTTCAGTTTTGTGTGACTGAGATGTTGTGCACTTCTTTAACAGTTCAGTTGATTTAACACCTCACATACTTCCGTGAGTGGTCAAAACTTTAACATGCAAGAGATAAAACTCTTAGTATAGAGTATGTATTCCTCCTGTAACGTGTTCCTTTCAGCACATCTTCAGAGAGGATTTTATAGCACAGATATTTCCCAAGGCAACAGAACTATGAAAGCATCCACCCTTGGTATATGTTTACCTTGGAATAGCCTCTTGAGGCTTCTTTCTCTACACAAGTAGACTTCCCCACAGAGACATGATTTTCCTGCAGTGCAAATTAGAAAGCATTTTAAACAGAACTTCCTATTTAAAAAAGAAGAAAAAAAGGATGTGGGGAGGAGAAATTTGTCCCCCATTGCTTCTCATGTCTTCTCAATGATAAATAGCCCCAGATACTTCAGCCTGTGAGGCAGCCACCCAGGCAGATCCCACTTGAAGCAGCACCAGTAATGGAGGATGGGAAGGAGTCCAGGCTGCCCTCTGCGGGCATTTACATACCTTCCCCCTCTGTTCACAACTGCAAAACATCCCCGTGGCAGAATATTTAAAAATCTTGGGAAAACAATTTAATTAGTGCCTACTTAGGCTTTACTTAACTGTCAGTGAGACTGAAGTCTTTGCTTAACAGTCTCTTTCAAAAAATGTCAGCCTGATGCATTGCGGTAATACCAACAAATATTATAGTAATAAAATCTATTAGCATAATTGCCATTAGCCAATTTCCTTGAAGAAAGATCAAGGGAGAAGTCAAACAAATATAGAAAGGAAGGTAAGCAAACATTTCTCATAATGAGATAGCAACTCTCCACCTGTGAAAGCAGATATAAGGAATGATACACACAGACATAAGCAAAGCAAGAAGCTGATTGACAATAGAAGATGGAAAATCAGGTGGGCAAGGCCATTTCTGACAGCTGGGCTAAGAGAGCTAGAGCTGGGAGTGAAGGAAGAAAGTGGTGATACCTCGTGAAGTTATTTTCATGCCTTTGTGTTCAGGTCCCCTGACTTCCAAGATAAGCTGCTTTTTAGAGCAAGAATGGAACTGTCTGTGGCCCCATCAGTTCTTGGCTCATGTGCTCAGTTTGCCCACAAAAACTGTCTGTCAGAGTGATTTTTTGGGTAGCTCCTTCTCCACATTTAGTCCCTGACTCCACTCTTGAGCAAAGCCTGTTGTTGAAAGTGAGGCTCTGCACCAATAATGGTAGTGAGACAATCTGTTGGGTCCTCTTCTATACCAAGTTCACCTCACTTTGTAGTTTTCCAGCTTGCAACGATTTTGCTTAAACCCTGCACAGAAACACATATTTTTGAAAGCAGATCCTCCCTGTCTTCCCCAACACATTTTTTTCCACGTCTTTTTTTTTTTTTTTTTTAATATAAATTACTATTATTTTCGGCAATGCTTTGGGCAAAGAAAGAGGACGCTCAGGTGAACATGAAGTGAGGTGGGTTCATCCTAACCAGGATGAGGAACCTGAAGCATGTCCCTCCTCCAACCCTCCCCTTCCCCCACTTCCCACCTCGCTGTACTACATGGAGATTCCCGGGAGGGCGCCGGGCTGGAAGCACCGGCAGACGCTGCCGGGTGGGGCTGATATTACTCCAATACAGATCGGGCCGCTCCCTTGAGCGCTCACACCCGGGAAGGATGAGTAGGAGGAGATGGGGGCATTCCTTCCAGTTTTGCATCCCGCCGGAGCGGGACGGGGGTTTGTTCCCCCCCCCATCGGACGAGACCGGAGCGCAGCAGCCGGAGCACCCCGCCCGTAGCAGCCGTCCCACGCCGGGCTGGGGGTTGCCGCCGCCTGGCCCCTCCTCTCCCCTCCCTGTCTCCCTCCCGGCCCGCCCCGCCAGTGCCCAGCGGAGCCCGTACCGGGCGGAGCTGCCCCGTCCGCAGCGCCGCGCGGCCCCGGTGCTCCGCGTCCGCTCGCCGCCGCCGTGCATCATGCGGGGCGCCGAGCCCCGGCCGCGGGTATGACTGGACCGCAGCGCTCCGAGCTGCGCCGCGGGCTCCGCGCGGAGCCAGGCAAGTACGCAGCGCTGCCCTCCCCGCCACGGTGCGCTTCGGGGCGCGGTGTCCCCTGCCGGCTCTCCCGGGGCGGCCGCTCCGCGCGGAGCAGGGCTCTCGTTCCGGCTCCCGCGCAGACATGGCTGAGTTTCAGGGGCAGATCTCCTCGTAGTGCTGCCCGCGTGTCGGGGAGATCTCCTAAGTCCTTCCTCAGACGTGGCTGTGTTTCAGGGGCGGTGTCCCTCGAGCGGCGGGGAAGTTCAGAGCCGGACGAGGAGGTGCTGGGGGGGGGAACTGCCGCCGGCCCGGCTGCAGGAGGGACGGGGGAGGTAGGAGACCTCACGGGGTAGGTATGCCTATGTGTCTGGAGTCGGGGATCCGCCCGGCTTTGGTGTGGGTCAGGAATGAAATAGGGTTTCTGCAGAACGGAGTTTTGAGAGCGTTTTTCTCGAGACGCGTTTGCACAGTGGGTTTTTTCAGAATGGTGGCAGAATCCACAGTGCTTTTGCTTCTACGTGTTCTTCTAGGAGATCTGTCAAGTGCAGTCACTGTCTACGTGTCAGGACATCGTGATGGGCAAAACAGCCCTTTTGTCGCTGCCTCGTATTTTTAGACTCACCAACAGAAACTGCAGTGTTCTCTGGGGTGAAAAGATGTGGCACTGGGAAAAAAGCAGAGCACACTGGTGGGGGAGATGCTGAGCAACAGTTTGATGACTTTTTTAGGGCAGTGGGGTGAGCAGTAGAATGTCATTTTAGCATGAAATAATGGAATATAAAGGAAAACTCTAAATGTTTCTCAAAATGCCAGTTTGAAATTCTCAAAAACAAAACAAAACCATCCAGAACACAGTAGTTGGATGGGGCAATTTTCTTCGGAGGCACTTTCCACTGGAATAAATATGAAGTTCAATTAAAAAAAAAAAAAAAAAAAAAAAAAAAAAAAGCTGCAGCTAGCTGTAATGTTAATAGTGCCTGCCAAGGGCTGGAGAGTGCTTACAACCGGAGTCTTAGAAAGATCCTTACAATCTGGAGCAATGTGTTATTGCATCTCTTGCTGCCCATTCTAGAGATGCTCGCAGCTTTTACCTACAAGCCCTACCCAGAGCTGTTAAGACACAGATGTCTGTTTTTCTCATGTTTTTCCTGTCTTCTACCTTCAGAACGTCCCTTAGCATTCCTTTTCCTAATAGGACCCTCGGCTGATGCATTCTGTGTAACCCGAAGTGTTGCTGTGATGTGCCAGCATTACCTGCAGATTTGGAAAGCGATGGCCACTCTTTGCCTTGCATCTCATCAGGCTGTGAGCTCACTCAGCTGGAGCAGCAGGGCTGCAGGCTCCTGCTTCAGCATAGTGCAGAGCTCTTATGTGAGCTGTGCTCCCTGGGATGCACACAGCACTGCAGGCACTGCAGCTCTCCCAGGGCTTTCTTCAAGGACTTGATCATCAGTTTGTCCAGTACGGCTTTAAGCTAAAGTTAGCCACTGATATTTGATGGGCTTTATATTAATGGCAGCGTTCTCTGCCATGAGTTAGTTGCCCCTCCTACTTGCTGAGACCTGGCGCAACTCATGACCTGCTGCAGGGAAGTTTCTGGGTGCGCTCTGTGGGCCTCTGAGCTGGTGTTCTCCAGGATACAGTTAAAGAGGGATATTCCCTTTGTGGAATAAGGAAGAAAGCAGTCAGGAGTCTGCATAGATGCTTTAACCCCTCTCTCATCCCAGCGAGGTTTGTAATGAAACAATTTTCTCCAAAATCTCACTGCTCGTACAGTTAGATTGATTGGAAGCCTATTTATTTAGCACCCTGTAGTGATGTTTTAAAATTTAATATAGGTTTCTTTCAAGAGGAAAACAACTATTAAAGACTATAGGACAAAAAAAAAAACCAAAACTTAGATTTCTTTAGAGTCTACTGCTTCAAACACAGTAGCACGCCTTGAGTGAGCTCACAGCCTCCTTTGGGATGGACAGTGCTTCATTGCCTGTCTGGCAGCACTGTGCAGGTGACATCCCTTATCCTTGGCTGGAAGGTGATTGCAGCAGTCATCTCAAGGAGTTACAAACATATGGTCCACACCCAATCTGCATTGTCATTTTCTCAATAAAACGTGGAAATCCAGCCTCACCAGCTCCCTACCCCACCATATGCTTATGTCATTGACCTGGCATCTCCTTAGGATATTCTTTGACTTGTCAAGGAAAGTGTCCTTGTAAAGATCACTTATACCTTGTACGGCATATAGAAAGTCTGCTTAATAGCACCTTTTCCATTTCAGACAGAGAATGGCACTGCAGCAGTCGCAGTGTTTTTAAAACAAGCAAAACCCCCACACCTTGATTCCTCTTCCTGGCGTTTTCTCCGGAGGGGTCTTGGAGCTGTGGGAGGAAGGACTGGAGCAAGGAAGGGTGTGCATGGGCACAAGCAGTCAACCCCTCTTTTTCCTGTTCTCTGCAGTGCTGCCCCTTCTCACATTCCCTTGAGAGCAAGTGGTAGGGCGGATAATGATGTGGAAGTTTCCAAAACCTGGTGCTCATAGTGAGCCCCGCTGAAAACAGGTAGGGTGGAGTCCAGCACGCGAGGGAGAAACTGAAGCAAAACAGGATGTTTTTGTAATTTAAAATGTATTTTTCTTAATTCCTGTTGAAAAACTTGGTTTGGTTTGGATTTGATGTTGCCTGCAGCATTAATTGGGAAATTTGTGAGCAAAAGAGTTTTGTGTATGTGCTGGAATAAGGAAAGCAAAGAAGGAGGCTCAGGACATTTTTCCAATTGAAAAAGTAAAGATGCCAATAGGAACTGACAGTGATGCCAGTAGAAACTTATCTGTTCTGGTTTCCTCAAAATAAATATATATATAATCTGATAGAATCTATCAAAGACCCACGAAAATGCACAGGACTGGAGATGCGTGTTTACACATAAACTTACGTTAAACCCAAGTGATGGGAACAGGGTATAAGGGGCAGATTATAAAGCCTTTGGAATCTTCTGTGCCGTGTTGTGTGCCCTACGTTTGGCCTTCTTTCAGCTGATACTGATTTCACGCTTGTTCCTGTAGAGGTTAAGGCAGAAGTAAAAAAAAAAAAAGAAAAACCACACTGGGAAAAACGAAGGCGAAGAATAACGTATGAATCAGGAAAATTGTCTCTAAATAGAACAGTTCTCAGAGTTTTCCACTGCCAGCTCCTTTGGACTGTGCCAGAAACAGAGGCATAGAGAGCAACATCTCAGAGAAGCCCAGGGCTGCTCACATTCCTCATTGCCTGTGGATGCGACCTCTGCATCCCCGTGGGTTCTTTGTCCTTTTACAAATCCAGGTCCCTGAAAAGCACTGGCATTGATGGTTGACTTCAGTGGAAGGAAGGTGTTTCCTGTCTTAATCACATCCTCTTGTTGGCTCACTCATGACTTTCTGCAGTAGCTTGCAGGAGTTGCTCCCATGGTATAATTAGGACAGCTTTATTTAAGGGGCTTAAATAGGAGAAGTTCCATTCTGCTGCTTTTCTGTTTCCATCTCTTCTGCTGCCCATAAGCTGGAATATGTTTAAAAAAGCTTTAAAAAGGCTTCATAGCTTAACTTTCATTGGTTCATAGAAAGGCTTAATCTGTAAGAAAAATCTTACAGATTTTGCTGTAAGAATGTGCATGTTTTCTTGTTAACCTCTCTTGGCAAACCACCCTCTGACTTCCAGGTGATTTGATCTCTGAGCTCTTTGTGATTAGTTTCTCTTCCCTTTCTCAGTCGGCTGGCATCTCTTCAGGCTGTGTTTTCAAGCTCCACCTTCACACCTTCATTTTTACATGGGCTCAGCCAGCATGATGCTGCTCCAGCCTGCCTTGCCTAACTGCTCAGCAATGTCTCTCTTGGCCTTTTTCAATGTTCCACCCCTAACATTTTCCTGCAACTCCAACAACTGGCAAAGACGTGCAATTTTTGGAGCCAAAGTCCGCTTTTGTTCGCCTAGCTCATGTAACGTTAGGCTTGCAGATCCACTGAAATTCAGGGTGTTTGGAGCCTCACTGTCATCAACTGCAAAATTCTGTAGGATTAAATCCTACAATTCAGGACAAAGCTAAGATGAGTTTTGAGGAGGGATTCAACATTGGATGTTACTAATAAGTGTATTACCTGTCTTGTTCTCATCCAGCAAATGGGCAAGCAAGAGAAAGGGGAAACTGCCTTTCATGGTATGTGTGCTAGAAGAGGTGCTGTTGATTAATCCATCTTTCAGCCAGCCAGCTCTGAAAATGCCATTTAACAACCCCGTGTCTGTGGAGCACTAACAGGATGCTTAGAAGTCATAAAGGGATTAATGTTCAGTCCTAATGAAATCCAGATGCACAGATCTGCCTATTTTCAAGCTCTTTTCTGTGGCCAAGCTGCAAATAAATTTATTTAATCAATGTAAATACATGAGAAGCACCAGTCCTGCATTGTGCAGTAGGTATGTAAACTCACAGGCACCAAAGACTACTGGCAGTACCTGTCAAAGGGGAGTGGGTTTCCCACTGACACTCTGCTTGTAACAGAATTGATCATTCCTAAGGTAGGAATGTGGGACCTTTCTTGGGAAGCACAGTCCATGCATGTTTTTGCATTCAGACTGAGGGAAGCTGGCTTGGAAGTAAGCCTGCTTCTATTCCTAAAGAAAAACCAAGGCAGGTATAATGGCAAGAAGCATCTGGTCGCTCTATCAGGGATGTGTTGGAGGTCCACTAAGAACCTGGAAGCTGGCACTTATTGTGCATCTTGTGCAATGGCAGGAAGAGGGAGAAGTGAGAATTCATGCCACAGCATTTAAGATGTGTTCAGTGGACCTGAAGCATTACAGTACTATTTGTAGTTAACATTTTCTCTTCTTTGTGCAATTTTTAGCTTCCTATATTACAAGCTGAGTGTGGGTACTGTGCATTTCAGGTGCTGGTAGATCATCTGGGCCCTAACAAGGGCTGATCCTGCATTCTTGAGCTCAGCAGCCCTGCTTTGGAGAGACTGGAGTAGTTCTGTAACTGGGAATACCCAGGCAGTCCTGTTGCTTTTTATGGTAGCGGGAGGAATTTTGAACTAGGAGAGAGGAAGAAAGGGGGTTATTTTGAAGGCATGGGGAAATGTAGTACATTCTTCTGTTTCTCACATTTGACTGCTCCACGAGTTTTTCTTTTTGCCAAATCACAACTCAGCAAACTATTTATTTGCATTAAAAAAGAAATCCTGATTCTTAATTTACTTTGGCCTCAGTGATGAATTCTTATACTGTGAAATTCAGTAAGCTTCCTCCTCGTGTTATGTATACATCCTACTTTAAAATAGAAGCTTCTGCTCCAGAGAACCAGCTTGCGTTAAATGTTTTAAAGTGCTTTTTAAAAGTATGCACTCACTGATTTATAACTTAAGTCTTACCAGCAGTTACCCTGTAATTGTTTGTTGCTATATTCATAATCAGAGTGTACCACGGCCCAATGCTGGAGATCATACATATGTGTGTGTAGAGTTGTGTAGAGTTATGCAGAGGTTTTCTTAGGTCATACAGAGAGAAGGCGGCATTTCTGGTGAGAGGTTCCTGGAGTAGCTTCATTCTGGAAGACTTCTGATACTCTCCATGAGGCATCAGTCTCCCCAGTGCTTTTCAGGACATCCTCTTTCTTTGCCATCTGCTGCCAGTGTTGTGCAATCCTGAGGAAGGGAGGCCCTGCAGGCACAAATAGTCCATGGCAGCAGGGGAAAAATGAGATGGAACAGATGAGTGTGAGTCAAACTAATCCCCAGTCACCCCCGGGTGGAAAACCTACTCAGCCTTTGGCAGTTGAGAATTGTTTCTCCTGATCACCCTTATATGGGACATTTTAAAATAAACCATTAGGGCTCCATTTCTTGGAAGGAAAAGGAAATGTTTCAAAGCGTGTCCTTGCAAACTGATTTAGCACCATCCATCAGGTTCTGCATATTTTAAGAAATGTTTGGGTTTGGTTGGAGCTGCTTTTTGCATCGAGGGAGAGAGGAGCAATTAGTAAAACAGCATGTGAAGGTTAACTTGTGCAAAACAGTTCAGATAAATGTTTACACACAATTTTCCTAGCTCTGCATTCACATTAAACTCTGCTCCATCTCTGCGCTGCAGCCACAATGTTATTTTACATTTTGTTCTCTGATTAATTAGGTTAACTATAGATCTAAAGTAGATCAAAGGGTTAAAGTGGTGATGGGAGAGTTAAAGATTCTCCCTAGCATTTGCAAGGAAATGTTAACACCAAATGTCTTTGCTGGCAAGATTCACCCCAAAGAAACAGCTGTGCTTTTTTTCCTGTCTTCTGGGCCCTGAATTTTCACACTGTTTAGGGTGAAGTAATGAACAATTGAAGTATAAAGGGACAGGCAGGCGTGTCCTTACCTGACATGCAGCAATATGGAAAAACTAGGCAGGAAGGACCGGAACAGAGTTGCATTAGCCAGAAAACATAAGGGACTGCCAGAAACTCAGGCCGGGGGAGGCACAGGGCAGTTAGCATAGCGTTAATTGGGCTGTGTGTGCTCCTAGAGCTGCTCCTTTTTAGAAGAAGTGAATCGTTTGTGTCATGGAAAAACTTCTTGTAGCTCCAGTGGCAGCATGTGAGCCTGCCTCATCAGTCAGGTAGAGGAAAACAAATTTTAACATTCTGGGAATTTCTAATAATATTCCATGAGATTTCATCTGCTTAAATTCTGTCTGCTCACAGACATTGGTCTGTGCTTTTGGATAAACTCCTTGGCAGGAACTGCATCTGCCTTTTCTTTGCAGTGAAAATGTCATAATAACAATTTGTGATCTGAGGAGAAAGGAGACCTAGCTTAGATCTCTCCCAGGAGAAGGACCGAGCTTCCAAGTCTATCTCTGCCACTATGTTTCTATGCCACCCTTTACACGTTACTTACATCTTCACTCTGAGCCTCATTGCCTCAATTTCTCAAGCTGTCTCTTTGAAGACAAAGTAGACTTATGGAGGGAGAGTAAGGAAGGGCCTGGCTGAGTAAAAACTGTAGTATTTTAGAAACCACCAGCTAAAAAGAGTTATGGTGAAACACAGTTATATAGAGGGAAAAGCAGTGGCAGCCAGCTGTTCTGAAAGCTCTCACTTGGCCAGACATAGCAGTGGGTCTTCCTCCAGACATGCAGGGTTTGCTTCTCTTCGCCTGTCCACATGCCTGGAACATCTCTAGAACGACTGCAGAGGCCTCATGCACTGCAGGGATGCCCACGTGGCATCCGTATGGGAAATGGGATGGATGTCTCATCAGTTGGAGGCACTCCTACAGCTGCTGAAAACAGGGAAGGACGCAACATTCGTATGAGTGCAGTGCATGAGAAGGTGGAAAAACTGCAGCGGCAGGGAGTGTTGGCAGTACAGGATGGCTGTTAGCCCAAGGCTTCATTTTCCTTTCCTCTCTGCCTGGTGAATCATGCCAGTGGGCTACTGTCCTGCATGATGTTCCTCCTGGTCTTACAAAGACCTGAGGATCACAGGGAGATTACGTTTATAGTGTTATTAATCAAGCATTTTTCCCCGCACTAATTTTAAATGCAAATCAACATAATGAAATGACAAGTCTGGTTATTTTCAATTCTTGTAACCTAATGCCAGATTTCCTTTTCACAATGAACAATCTCCTCTTGTCTATCTGTCTCTAAGTTGGTTTTCAAAATTGGAATGCAACTGCAGTGTTATACAGACACTTCGTAAAAGTGTCCTACAGTCACATAAACAAGAGACAGAACAGAAGGCAGAAGTGGATGGAAGAGCAGCAGCAATTTTTTTCATATGAATCTAATCCAAGCCATCAGTTAATTGCTTCTGTACTCTTAAATGGCTTCTAAGTTATTTTAATGTTACCTAAGAGCTAAATAACTGCGTGCTGTATTTATGCAGTAACTTTTGCTTTTATGTGCATTTACTGGGATCAGTTGATTAATAGCAGAGATCAGCTATGTGCCCTCACACAACATAAAATACTGTGTATTCACAGGAAAAGATTATTTCATGAGATCCATGCAAGAATGAGAATAATATTGGTGTTATTAGCTCTGAACAGACTGTGATGTTCCGAGTGATCAAAGACTTTGTGTCTTTGGTGGTGTCTTCAACAACATAAGCCTACCTAACTGTCAGCATGGAGTTTACTCAGAGTCCACATTTATGAACAAATATATATGTATTTTAAAAGTATCTGATTCCCTTTAATCATCTTCAGTTTATGACTTTGAGAGAGTGAACTAAGAGCCAAGTTTTCCATATTAAAAAGTAACAGAAAGTAAAAGCTCAGAGAGAAGCAAATTTCCTTGGAAGAGTAAGCTAGGTCCTGCAGCCATACTAGTGACATCTTGGAGGGGTTGGAATCCCTCATCTCCATTCAGCAGCATGCAAAGGACTCAAGGTGAAACATCAATATGCTGGAAGTAGGGATAGACCTTGCTGAGAAAGGCATTAGCAGATATAACTGCTTTAAACCAGTTTTAAATTGCCTGAGAAAGGTAAAGGTCATAATCCTGTAAATAAAGAAAGAATTACTTACCCCTTTTTGATGATCAGGGCTCACCAAATACTCCAGAGGAGAGGATCTGTAAGTAGAGATCCTTCCCTTGTGGTGGCCAACCCTTGAATGAGGTCTTGGGAACTTCCACCTGTGCTCCCATGCCTGACTGCTCCCCTTCACCAGGGGCTCAATCACGGCTTCAGGCTGTGACTTAATGTTCCCATACATAACTAAATTAACTCTCTCCCTATATTCGATCATATTGCCTTTAATGCTCTTGAACACAGGGAAGCCAGAACAATAAAGCTGGTCTAAATTCTGTACAATGGTTTGTAACGAAATTCAGCTTCAAAATTTTTTTAAAATCCTGCTTGTGATAGCAACAGAGTCAGTGTAGGAGCTCATTAATCAACCAGGTATGAAGGAACAGAAGGGCGATGGTTAAATTAAATTCAGAGCTCACTGGGCAGATGGACTTCTTCACAACAGAGACATTAATGAGTGAGTGTCCTGGATCTAGAGTCACATATTAATTTTTAGTCCATCTCTAACAAGATTCAGTACAAGTTAAATCAGTGCTCAGTGCTTCCCTTGTCCAAGAAAGGGAGGGAATGGCTGTCATCCTTGCCTCAGCAAAGAGTGTATGGGGTGGACATTTGCTAACTGACAAATCTTTCCCTGGGAAATGCGGATCCAGTGAAAACTAAAATTTTATGGAGGCACTGCTTTGGAAGAGCCTTGCAGTAAAATGGAGAGCTCTGAAAGAATTCTTCCTATCACAAAGGATCTTAAAGCTTTTTACCAAGCAAGTCTCTTTTGGAAAACATCCTTGCTTTGTGCCAGCTCATACATCCTGCCCCATGGTCTCTAGCACTGCAGAAATTTTGACATAGGATCATAGAAGCACCATGAGACCTCCAAGATCGTCTAGTCCAACTGTCTAGCTACCACTAACATTTCCCCACTAACCTGTGTTCCTTAATACATCTAAATATTTCTTGAACACCAAATCTATATCTATCACATCTTATCACACAGATGATCCTGCAACTGGGCAGTCGTGGGCTTGCACATGGCCAAGCCAACTATCACCTTGTCTGTCTATCTCCCACTCCTGATCTAGAAGCAGAATCTCACATTTGTGTCATAACTTACAGTCTTCCATAGCACCAGCAGCCCGTAAGCAAGAGAGATGTATTTTCCTATTGCTTTTCACTGGCTGATGGAGATGAATTTGTCCAGGTGACTTCTTGCTGCTGCTGGCAGAGTGAAGTAGTCTTACCAACTTGCACCAGCTTCTGTGGTCACAGAAAATATATGGCATTTTTGAAAACATGTCAATGCTTATGAAACAAATATTTCAATTTATGTTTTGCAGAAAAATTGAACTTTAAAAAAACATTTTCATTTTTGAATATGAACTGTACCAGATAGCAGCATTCCACTGTATAACAGAAATGCTAAGTCACCACCTGAAGCAGTGATGGAGCACCTGGTGGGAAGGCAGGGAAGCTCAGGTGCAAGCAATGTACCTGAGTGATGGAAGGGATGGAGCCAGGATCTACCCCTTCCCAGCCTTCACGTAAGGGTTGGCGGTGGAGGTAAGGGCATCTTGCTGGAGATCCCTACCTACTTGAGGCCTTCCACCGGTAAGCAGCTTTTTTCCTTCATTTCTGTGTTCGTGGCTGTTGTGTTTGGGCTTGTTCTTGTTTATTGCAGCCAAAGACTTTGCTGCTCCACTGTTATTGCTATACTCTCCATGACATTATAGCCTTACACACCACCACAGACATTACAGATTTTGACCAGCTATTGAGAAAGGGATGATCCAGTCTGTGCTAAGTAGGTGTCATTATTTTTCAGCCCTCTCCCACCTTAATTATCTGAAAAATAGCATTCATGTACAGAGGTCAGCAGGAGGGGGGAAATCTGCTTGTGCTTGCCAGCGGAATCAATACTGTAGACCTTACATGGGTTTGGAATGAAGGGCATCAGACTCATAACATTCCCAGTGCCAAGAAATACGCAGCTAAAATTGGCAACTCAGAGATGTGTAATACACAAACAGGGTCTGGAGTGTTGCAAGCGTTCAAGCGCTTTCAAGTATGTTGGGTAAACGGCTATCTGTTTCCATGGTTTAAAAAAAAAAAAAAAAAAAAAAAGCAGAGATTCTGCTGTGTCCCTCCAAGGATTCTCTAATTCAAGCGCCTGGTTAATGTGAGTAGAGCTGACTTCCAGCAAAAGTGCTCCCTGGCTCTGATGTTGTGGAGCACAGCAAAGTGTTCTCTTCATCTGAAAACAATACTCTGTGGAAATGCTGTGCAATGCTGTTTGGCACCCTGGAGATCTCCACTCTGAGCATCACCAGCAGCTGCCTGCAAGCAGCAATGGTTCTGGGGGTCAAAGAGGCTGTGGCTGCTCCTGTGTGGGACAAAGTCCTCGTGTTGTTTTGTCCGTGTAGCAAGAGGGGAGGCAGGCGCTGGAGCTGCCTGTCCCATGAAGAGTAAGGGAGCAAAAGGTGGATTTGGCTGGTGCAACGCTGTGCTTCAGGTTTGTTTCAGGAGTGGCCTGAAGTATTTATGTGTCTGTTAGTAAATAATTGGCCCACTGTATAGTTAAAGGAAAAGGTGAGCTCATTTTCTCCTACTGTGGGACTTGTGAAAGTTTTTACACTGCATTTCAAATTATTTCTCCCCATGTGAAGGCAGAGGACTGGCAGAGGATGTCATCTCAGTTCCCTTTCTTCATATGTTGGTTTGAAAATTTTTTTATGTTAAAAATCCATCATCTGATTCCCTGTTTATGACTTGGGCTTACCAGCTGGTGTCAGCATGTTTGCTTCTCTGCTGCTTTAGTCGCATTTTTGGTGTGTGGACTGGTCATCCCTCTGCTGTTTTTGTTGTTTTTTACATGGCACTGAAAAAACCTGGATTGCTAGGAGACTTTTCTTGTCTAGCAGTTTCTTAAAGAAATGTTGTTTACACTGGATAGGCCTTGTGAAAAAAAAAATTGCTTGAAATGGAATACATAGCTATGCTCTCCCCAACAGAAGAAGAAAAGCAAGCAACAATTTTACCATACATGGCTACTGAAATGAAAGGCAGAACAGGTTATTACTTCTCTGCTCTTCCTCTGGAGAAAGGCAATGACAAGGTGTTTTGGAGGGCAATGCTGGCAACGTTCAGATACAATCTGAAACCATTCCTGACTATCAAAAAAAGAAATCCACACGGACTTTATCACCTGTGTAGTAAATCCTGACTGATATATCCTGTGAAACTTATTCTGGGGAATGTGTCTTCCTACGTTTCACTCATATCATGTATGTGGTTGGTACCCCTTACCTCTTTACAGTGCAGAGAAGATTAATAGGTGGCCAAAATGATTGCTTTATGTACAGTGAGGTCAGTAGGTGCATATGATCCTTTGTAACAGAAGACTGCATCACTTGCATGGTTATATTACAACACCATTGATGATGTTACAACGGTGCCCCTGGCCCAAGGAGGCATTAGATCTCCCTGCAGGCTTACTTTATTTATTCAAGTGACCTTTGCAGCTGACAGCTACTTGGGTGTTCCCACTAAGAAACCACACCCTAAGATACTGCCTGACTGACTCTTTGCTGTGTTGTGTTTTGTAGGAACATTTCATCTTATTAAGGCTCCTAGGAAAGACAGAACTTCCTTTTCAATATGGACTCTCTTTTTTTTTCTTTTTTCTTTTTTCCAAAAACAAATGTTTTTGAGTCGATGTTATTTTTATTTAGTTCTCTCTGTGAAACTTCCAAAGAAAGAACTTTGCTTGGCAAGGTCATACTGGGAAATGAGGGAGAAACTAATGTCCTTCTGTCTACTTATATATTCATACACAAACAAATTACTTGGAGAGCATTGTTGATGTTGCACAACTGAGCATTCATATGTTAAAAAATGATCTAATTAAGTTGCTCTTGTAACCCAAAGTTGGAGGGGGGTACATGACCATACACTGTTTTTCACGAGTCCATCTGTATTTTGGAAGGCTTGGACAGACCAAGTCTGGCATTAATCAGCAGTCTGTGTTGTAGAAAGCTCTTGACTGTGGAATTCTTTGATCTTTTTGTCACAGAAGTCAAGAAGTGTCTTATAAATGGAGTAGGGTACGACTAAGAGTGCACCTTCTCTGGCAGCTGTACTCCACCTCTGCCTCAGACTTCCATTTTGAACTGCAGTGAATAAATTCCTCCAACTTTTGAAGTGATCACTAGTGGCCTGCTCTTAATTTTTGAGATTCCTCACATTAACACTAGGAGACAGATTTATAGGTGTGCTGAGACCTCGTGGCTGTAGCAAAAAATGAGCAGGGAGTGTGCTTCTAATGTGCTGAACACTGGGCACCCAACTGCTCTGCAGTCATTTTGGTCTCGGCCTTTCCATCAGTGAGATGGGGGTAATACCTTCCTCTCTCATTGCAAGAATGAGATGATAACATAGTTAATGTAAGGTAGTACACTCTAATAGTGTAAAATACTCAGAGATAGTACTGCTGCAATAACTATTTCTGCATTCAGCACAGTTTGAAAAATATGTAATTAATGAAAAGGTTTTCTTCATAGGACACCTCTTCAGTCAGCAATCCAGTTTCTTTTATGTTTAAGATATTTCATATTTTTATATGTTCAGAAGTCAAAAGATCAGTAATTCTCAGAATTCTCTTAACCTCCTAATACTTAAAGCTTCTACACAGATAAATGCTGAATTTAGATTTGAGCCAGGGAACAGATTTTTCCCATGCTTACTAAGTATGAGCTGCTGAGGTAAGTATTTGTCTCCCAGCCTAAAATTTGGCATCTTTCTCCGGGGGGTGAGGCGGGGGGGGGGAAACACAAGCAAAAAACTGTTCGACAAGTAAAATAAGACGTCTGGCCTTCATACGTATGTGTGACTTTTCATGATAACCAAACATGCCAACAAGTGTCATCTTTACAATCTCCTTGCTGTGATAGAAGACTGTGGATAGTGCTTTTGAGAAAAATACAAGTGTTTTGAGATTACAAGGAGAGTGTCACATTAACAGTCCAATTGCTGAATCTGTATATCATGGAACGTGAAGAAACAAGGAAATCTACTAAGTAATGTCATCCATTCCTTCAGCCCATAAAATATGGCTCCTCATAGCATTAAATGCTCTCTATAGTTTTGTTCAGTCCAGTTTTAAATGTGATTTCCATTCCTTCCCACAGTCTGCTAGGTGTGAGCGTTAGGTTTTCCTGATCCTCAGCCCGTGCATTTTTTTTCTTTGCCTAATTTCGTGTCATTACTTTGAATGTTGGCTGTGAAAACTAGAAGTGTTTCAAGTTAGGAAAGTTTGAAATGTCCCACATGTATGTGAGAGCTGACGAGTATTTTAGTAAGGAAGCAAAGTGTTTCAGATCATGGCTTGCAGTATTAGAGTTTGATAAGTGTTGGCCAGAAAAAAGAGTGCAGTCATAGAGTGCAGTGGAAGATCTGCTTCCAAGGTGGCCAAACTAACTGCAACTTATTTTTCTCTTGCAGAAGATGAAGCCCATCGTCCAAAGAAGGCGATCTACACCTTCTGCCATTACTAAAGCTCTTGGCAAGTCAAAACACCATTCCAGGTAGCGAAAATAACTCTCTGACTCCATTTTCCACTTTTCTGCCTAGGCAGGTTGAAACCAAGCTGTTTATCAAATTCATTTAGCTGTGTCAAGGACAACTTGTTTATGGATAGATCTGAAAAATCTTTGTGTATGTGCATGTCATCTACACTAGCAAACAGTGGGAAAAAAAAACAACATTATTCCCCACTCTCTTGCTGGACTGCAAGAGAGCCAAGCTTCCTGTACCATTCTGGCTGAGCTCAGCAAGGTATTTAGCTGCCAGATGCATCGCTGTTTAGTCTGCATCTAACCCCCAGCAGGCAGTGTTATGAGAAGTTGAATAGAGGTGCCCTAAGAAATTGAACAACTGATGTCACAGACAAGCAGAAGATGCCCAAAGCAGAGCAGTACGTGAGGGCCTTCCCTGTCCAGTGGTACATGGCTGTGGGTGAGAAGCACAACTGAGAGGTGTTGGAAGGAGAACTTCAGTGTAGAGATGTCCTGTATGGGCCTGACTATGTTCTGTGAACTTACACTGATTTGGCAAAGAGTACAGTTGTACTAATCCCCTCAGCCCAGACTGCAGTGAGAGTCTGTGGTTTGGTTTAAATTAATGGGGGAAAGAACTGTAAATGGTCCATTGCTGAGCAGGTCTGGAAGGAGCTGCTCCAGGGAGAGGAAGGCTGCACCAGCCTTGTCAGGAGAGCAGGCAGCCATGGAGAAAGTGTCTTCTGGGCAGGTGGTGTGGGAAAACAATTTCTCAGGGAGGCACAACAGGACACATGCTGCCATGCTGCTTGCTGTCTTGCATATCAGTAGTGGCAGATCCATCTTGTGAGCATCCTGTCAGACTCTTTTTAGCAGTGTGTGGAGACAGGACAAGGGGAAACAGCCAGAAACTGGAGCGTAGGAAGTTCCACACAAACGTGTGCAAGAACTTCTTTAGGTGAGGGTGATGGAGCACTGGAACAGGCTACCCAGGGAGGTTGTGGAGTTTCCATCTCTGGAGATATTCAAGACCTGCCTGGACACCTACCTGTGCGACCTGGTGTAGGAAACTGCTTTGGCAGGGGGCTGGACTCGATGATCTCTGGAGGTCCCATCCAACCCCTATGATTCTGTCATTCTGCTGTGTACATTCCTGCTCAGCTGTCGTCTGGGGACTCCACAGGAGAACTCGCTGTCCCCTACTCTGCATGCTGGACTGCCATTGGAAGGGCTGGATTTAAGATTAGGCTGTGTTGGTTCATCTGGGAGTGGGAGGGGGCTGGGAGCTGCATTTAGGAGGAAGCTGAGTATCTCTTCCACATACATGCTTGCCTCAGACAAGGTGAACACTTTTGTCTTTGTAGACAGGAGGATCCTTATTTCCTTCTATCTTCATAAAAATCTAGGACTATTTCTGAGAGGCTAACAAGTTCAGACGTGCTCATGTACCTGATCCTGGTCTATTAGTAAGACTGAGCAAATGACTATTGCTTGTTTGTTGAGCACAATCCCACCTGTAGAGTGAGGGTAGGCCCAGGACCATGTAGGACCTGTTTTATTGCCAACGCTGCCAATGACAACCAGGGAGCAGAGCACAGTTTGGCAGGACTGTACCCCCTGCGCGTGCTCTGGAAAGTGCTGAGATGTGAGCAAGGAGATAAGCACATTGTGGAGTCTTTTCCATCTGTGGTGAGCATACGAAAAGGATCTGGTTCAATCTCAGTGACTGCTTGCTGACTGCAATCAACATGCAGCAACTACAGTTGTGTTGTTGGGATGTTTGGGGTTTTTTTTTGGGGGGGGGGGGGGAGGAGAGGAGGAAAATGGTCAGCATCTAAATCAATTGCAGATGAAATGAAGTGTTGGGTTACAGCTGTGTAAACCAGAATCAGATGGCTGGAGATAGCTGACCACGTGCAGTTCATTTTCTTTGTGCTACAGCCCTTGCACTGATGAGCAGTTCAGTACAGATTGGAAACATGGACTGAAATGAAAAAGGAAGTCTCTGTCCACATTCCCCCCCATGCCAGGCTGAGCAGTGCTGAGAGCCAGGGACTGCCTTGGGTTTTCCGTGTTGACTTCCAGTCATAGCTCACATGCATTTGCAGGAAATAAGTTTTTTGCGTGAGAAATGACTCAAAAAGAAATGTGAACAGCTTGACCGATCCAGATTTGGTGTAGACATTTAGGCAGTTTTCAATTTGCTTGAGGCTGATAAAATTAATTGGGCAGAGGCAGGCAAATGCAGTTCATAACTGAAAGAATTAGGGGCAGTGATGAGAGAAGCGGTGGACTAACGCTTTGTTTCAAAATAGTCACCAGTTCAATTGCAAAACCTTGTGAGAAAAGCTGCTGATAATTTTTTTTTTTTTTTTTTTCCCTTCTCCAGGGAAACTACAGTCTCTTCTTCCCATTCAGATAATGGGATGCCAAGTGGGATCTTTAGCAACCCAGGTTCCACTTTCATCCTGGATGAGCGAGTACAGCTAACCGTGGGCTTGCAGACTCAGGAGAGACATTTGATCTTGTTCAGTGATATGCTGATCATCGCCAAGTCCAAGTAAGAGGAATTTGCACTTGCTCATTCTCGCAAGTGCATGCTGTTGAAGCTAAGCCCTGTGCTATTTTCGGAGCAGGCATCAAAATATCTCTTCTTTACAAATATGGATCTAAAATGTTGCATCCCCTCCTTTCACGTTGAGAAATTCCTCCTACTATTAATGTTTCACTCCATTTTCCTGGAGGAGAAGAGTGTCTAATTGTTTCTGCCCTTTTCCTCCCTGGGATTTCTTGGAGAAATTGCATAAGAGCAGGGGGTAGTAAGCACAGAAATTTGATTCTTGATCTCACTGTTTCTGTCACAGTTTCATGTAATGTATATGTGAAGAGCTTAGGTGACTTCAATTATTAGAAAGACGGTATAGATTATAATTAGCTCAAATCGTCACCTGCCTGTAGCTCTAGTGAATCGTATTGCCCCAAACCATAGCTGTCAGACTGGAGCCACCAACCACAAAATCCACATGCAAAACTTTCTTACAGTGCCTCCACATACCCAGACATATGGGTTTGTCTGAGCATCAGACAGTTTCAATCCTCTAACATTTTGGAGGTTTGTTGATGTTGCTGCTGATTGTAAGGTGGCATGGCCAATCACTGGGGGTCTAGATATTAGAATATGACCTGAGAAATTCATAATTTAAATTACAGGTCTTCCTCCAGCCTGAAGTTCAAAAAGCAAGTTCATCTGACTGAAGTGTGGACTGGCACCTGTCTCAGTGAAGTAACAGAGAAGAAGATGAGTCCTGAGAATTCATTTGTTATCGGCTGGCCTACCATCAACTATGTCGTCACCTTCAGGTATTCCATCAGACTTCTCTTTTCAACCAGACAGCTGCCCAAGTTTTCCGTGTATTAAGTGAAACAATGACTGAGAGTGCAGAGCCCTGAACTCTACCACAAAAACCTCCATCCCCAGGGAATGTGGTGGTGGTAGTTTAAATATTGGAAGACAGCTATCTTAAGAAAGTATCTGCAGGCTGATCTCTGAGAGCGTTTTAAACTAGAGAACCAAGGCTTGGAATTGTTGTTATAACAAGGATTGGCCCCACTGCAGCAGAATACACTGGAGTGCTACACCCAGATCAGCAAACAAGCTTGTGCCATCGTACATCCTACAAGCATGTTGTTTCAGTACCTACCAGCAGCCATTTCTGAAAGAGATCCTAGTTTAAGATTTTTTTTCATTACAAAGGATAGTTTAGTTACATTACTGAAAAATTATAGATGGCCTTTTGGCAGGATTAAATTCCTTTACCACTTGTGTAGAGCAGATTGGAACACAGCCAGATCATGTCCAAATGCCATGTCAAAGACACCTGAACTCATAAGGCTTGCTGAAAGGCAGGTGACCTTTTTATTAGCCTGAGCTTGGTCTAGGCTGGCAAAATTATGTCTAGAACTGGTATATCCACACTGAGCTCAGGTTGCTGCTAGTTCAGGCTTCTCTGCATCACACTCCTTTGTGAAGCAGAGAGGCCAGCACTTTTCAAGGATCCTTTTGACTACAGGAGTTCTCTTGACTTTCTCAGCTAGGAAGAGCTGATCTAGCCTAATGCTTTTTTCTTGGTTCAGCTGTTCCAGTGGAAAAAGAAATTAGAAACATACTCTAGTTTTGCACTTACTGCCTCATCATGTCCAAAAGTCAGGGTGGTGTTTCTCAGGTGACGTTTTCCTGGCCTTAGGACTCATGCTCTGACATGTGAGTAGTCACTTGTCTTTTAGTCCGAACTCAACGCCAGCTCAATTATCTCCTTCATGTTATTGAGACTTGGACAACTCATGTTGGCAGTAGAACCTTATAGGAAGAACAGGCATCGGAAGGAAAGTAACAGTAGAAAGAAAATAGTAATTAAAGATCTCTGCAAAAAATAATAAAGGCCCACAAGATATGTTCACTCCAGCACCATAGAAAGACATTCGTTCCTTATCTGAATGTATGTCACCCTTGGCAGGAAATATAGTCCAGTTTGTTTTCGGATCTTTTTGTCATTGTTGTTGAAATAGCATAGAAGGTAGGAAAGGACTGTGCTTTTGTTCCAAGACTTTGCAGGAAGGAACTTTGACTTACAGCTATATATAGGTGAAACTGAGTAAAGTTTCCAAGGGTTGTTACCTACTCAGCACTTGTTTGATGATTTGCCTCCTTTTTATCTTCAGCTCAGCTGATGTGAAGAAACAATGGCTGTCTGCATTACTGTGGTAAGTGACCCTTCTTTCATTCTTTATCTGAGTAATTCCTCTACAGTCCTCAGACGAAATCTGTTATGATATCAAATTGCCCTCTCCATTTTCATCACAGTAAGTGTGTAGCTGCTATTTGAAATGTCTGCCTTTGAAACCTGAATGTAGAATTCCAGTGTTGAAGCAAAACTAGTGTTTATAGAAAAGCTGAAGAGTATTAGAAGATGTTGTTGGAGCATCTTCATTCCTTTGGAGATGGAGATTGACTTTCCTAATCATGGTGGAAATGTCAGAAGTGGTATTGATTCTCTGGTTGTATTTCAAAGCATCCAGATGTTCCAGTCAGTTCTTTTTTTAATGTTTTTGTATGTTGTTTCCATTAATATCCAGGTATAGAGAGGGGGAGACGTTACTTCCTGATTTTTGTGGAACACAGTATTGATCCAAAAATGATGGAAGGAGTCTTCCATCATTGTATAACATGTACCTTGCATTGCAGTACTGCCATATGTGTTTTGCTTGTCTAGGACATTAGAGAAAGATAAAGAAGCCAGAAAGAGCACATGATCGCTCTGTTGTTATTACTGTTGTAATTAATCTGTATTTATTACGGTGCCAAGGAGCTGGTCCTTTGAACCTCTTGTATCCAAACCTTAGGGCTCTTCCTTTTCCCTTGGCTTTCAGGCATATCAGTGAAATGAAACAGAAAGAATATCTGAAGAACCTAAACCTTCAGATCTTTGTGCTGGATGCTGAAAACTGTTCTTCTGTAAGTAAAACTAAGAAATTGATTATTGGACCAGTGCTGCATGGACTGCAGCATGGAGATCCATGGAATAGTGGAGGGAATGCAGGGCTGTGTTGCTGCTACTGCTACCCTTGTTTAAAATTTAAGTCTCACCTCAAGAGGTTTAGAGAGTGCCCATCTGTGCAGCTGCATGCTTCCTGCTGGAAGCCCCCTCAGAGGATTTTGGTGTGGGAATTCGTAAGATATAGAGACGCTTATCAAAAAATATCTTAATGTTATTTTTGGCCTCTGCCATCTGTTCTGTTTTCGTTTTGCTTCACTTCATAGTTGGTGATGTTTTGTGCCAGTGTGACCAGTAGTTCTTATTTTCAGTGTAGTAAGAGGAGGATGTTGATCCTGAAAGAGTCACTGGTTTGTTCTCCTGAAAAAATCTGCTGGAATGTATTCTGGTCTTTTAACAGTGCATTTCTAGACTTCACATCAAGCCTGGTAGGTCACTTATACCTTCTGGCAAGTCTCCCCTCAGAGGGGAGCTGTGGGCATCCTTGATTTATTAACTTTGTGCCATGTTTACCCCTTGCAGTGACAATGGTACTACTTTCAGTTAAGTGCCAAGATGATTGAATACAGTATTTGAACACCACCCGCTTCGTCTGTTTGTTTTGTTTTGTTTTTTTTACTGGATGAAGCCTTTGGATGTTATAATGAATCAGTGATAAATAAGTAGCTAAGAACAATTCTCGTAATATATCACCTTCAACAACAATTCAATTCTAGTTCAAATTAGCACAACTCTTCTATGAATATTTAGTAAAGACAAGCATTAGACAGATAAGTGTTTTTTTTTTTTTTTCTTCTAAATTTTCAGGCTATAAGAAATATAACTGATCTCCATACCTTCTTAATGGCTTCCTACATTTCCTCTGTTTTCCTTTCTAGACCACCACAGTCAATGTGTCCAATGTGGAAACTGCAGAGAGTGTGATGAAGAAGACACTTGTCCAGCTTGGACTTCCTGTAGGTGACTTGCAGGGACTGCCTGATGCTAGCTAGGGAAGCTGTCAGCATTCAGATTTCGGGACAGTACAGAGGTAGAGAAGTCTTCATTTGCCATAATTAACCATGAGGTTACTGATACTCACTGGGCTAGGAGCAATCTGTTTGTGGCAGCAAAATTCTAGAAGCACAGAAGCTAGGCTTGGGCCTAGCTTGTCAAAGAATTATTAATAGAGCTGTGAAATAGTGAATGAATAAGTGATGTTATCAGAGGAGACTTTCCCATTGCAGTGGGGAAAGTGATCTAGCTTTTATAGTGTCAGCTTTTACAGTGTCCAGTAGCACGCCTAGGAAGTTTGTGGAATATTTTGCTAAAATAGTTCTGGAAAGTCTTATTCTCATTCTGTAATATGAAAATCACCTCTATTTTGTCATGCTTACGTGTAACTCTGAGAACAAGTGCCTAACTGTGCTCTGTAGTATTCCAGTCTTGAGATAGATTACTATTTCTCATCTTTCTTCAGCTTGCAGAACACACGATCCCAATACATCATACAAGGATAGCTGTGCTGTGGCATGCAAGGCAAAGGGAGATAGAGAATAGCTGGTACCACACACTAAAAGCGTTGGCCTATTGAGGCTCAAAGTGGTCCCACGTTCTGTGCCCTCCACGTACAATGAGGGACACCAGTGCACCAGCACTATTGAAAAAGCACAGCGACTTGACTGTAGTGCTTTGCTGATTGTATCAAGAGATTTCTTCAGTCAGAACTACTGAGTGAACAGTTGGGAAACCATTATGTGGTTTTGCATCCCTGTGGTTCTCAGTATATTCCTCTGAACCTTTTTTCTTCCACTCTGTATCATATAAAGTGCCTCAGAGCAGCCTTCCCTCCCAGCCATGTGCCTGTCCAGGAGTTATCTATACATGTCTGTTCTACTCTTGCCCCGTTAAGATCTTTTTTTTTCCTGCTGTTTTCTCAGTTGTGTGCAACCTCTTGGGCCCTGATCGAGGCCCCCTTCAACTGATATTTTTCTCTTATCTGTTCTTCAACCATCAGGGTAGGACAAGTGACCATCATCTCTGGGTGATCTCAGGAAAAGATGACCCTGCTTACCCTCTCATTGGTATGAGCTCTCCCATTTTCTTTAAATTCTAGCACCATAGAAATAAGTGAAAAACGACACAGGCATATGTGGCAGAGAAATCTCACAAATACTGTAAAGAAATACAGCAATTCGCCCCAAGCTGTTAGATGTATTTTAACTGTCTCTTGCTTCTCTGTTACATATATCAGTTGTTCAGCTGTTGCTCAGACTGCTGTCCTACAGCCCGCCGCATAGTCACACCAAGCAAGTTATCCCAACGCGACATTGTATTTTCAGTTATAGCCCATAAACACGTCCTCAGGCTGCCCAAGAAACGCATGCTGGCTTATTAAAGAGATCTAGCTCCAAAGACCACACAATCATTTTAAAACCATTATTTTGGGCTTCGTTACACTGCACATTTGTTTATTTGTGGGTGTTTATTGGTATTTTCCAAGTCTTGTTTCTTGTACCTAGACTGTCATAGTGGGGTAACTCTAGCACAAAGTAATGCTTACAGGATGTTTTTGGTGAAATGGGGCTCATAAGTCTACTGCAGTGGTTTGTTGTATGATGTTCTGGAAAACTGCTAATGGGGAATAATGTCCAGGTTTAACTTGCTGAATTTAACTTGTAAAACAATGGTCATAAATGCTCAAGTGCCTCTTCAGTCCTCAGGTGGAGGTTTCTAGCAGCATTGTTTAGAGGCCCAATGGGAGTGGTAGCTGTTGGCTGTGACTGCTTCCTCCTGCCTAGATTTGGAGTTGTTTGCACATCTGCAATTTGCTTGCTTTTTACACACCTCTCTGCTCAACAGGGCATGAGCATCCGTTCAGCATCGCATTAAACTGTCTCCGGGACTCAGCTGACCAGCAACAAGGAACTCACGATCATACCCTCCTGCTTGATGGGACAGAGGCATCCTTTCTTGAGCAGCTCCCAAGGGAGAAACAATGTCAGTTTGTCCTGAAACCCAGGCTCCAAGCTCCAGTGCAACTGAGAAGGGGTAAGAGCTGCAGGAGTGTCTTAACCAGAATGAGATTTTGCTGTTTTCACTGTCAGTGCCAAACTCTTCCTAGCATTGTATGCATATCCATGAGTTGCACTCATACTTGATTGCATGTGTAGAGGACACAATTGCTGAGGTGCTAAATTTGTCAGTGAAGACATTCAGTCCTTGATTAACTTTCAGTTGCAGGCTATACATGAATTTCATAGGTTCCCTGAAGAGCAGTGAGTGAATAAGAGTTTAGCTGATGACTGAGAGATGAACAGGTGGCTTAACTGCTGTGTATCCCCTGACCACCCTCATTAACAGTGTAGTTATTATCCATGAGATGGTAGAAAGTCCTTGGCTTGCTTGGATCTCTGCCTCTGCTGCAAGTCAATCACTGTCCAGTAGAAATGACAGCCACATGTGTGACGGAGGTATGTTTTCTTTCAGAGTCACTGCAGAAGCATACCAAGAGGAAGAAGTCTTTGATTGACTGGGCCCTGCGGCGCAGCACCAGCACACCCACAGACAGCCCTCCTTTGCAGTCGCCTACCACCCCACAGAAACTCTTCGGCATGTCTCTGTCCTCTGTCTGTCCTGACGGGATCCTTCCCAAGCCAATCATGGTAAGGAGTAGGTTAGGCTGCTGACATAAATGCAATGTGTTTAGCCAAGAATTTAAAGTCACTGTGATGTTTACAAGGACTGGTTTGAGAAGATCAATGTTTGCCCGTGATTCAGATCTAACTCAGTAGCATGAGTAAAAATTGCATAATCTGTATCACTTGTTGTGTAGATGTCCATCCTGTTTCAATGGGATTTTCCAGCAAGACCATCACAAGTGAAGAAGGAACAGTGTCAGTGTACCATGTACTGGTATATAGCCTGAATCTCAGTTGACCAATTTGTCCATTGGTGTCTCACTTGCCAAAGGACAGGAGCACTCGTGTGTACTTGCAACTTAGCTGTTTGACTCTTGTCCCTAGTCAAGTCATGACAAACCTCTTGTACATCTGTCCTCTTTCCAGTGCTGACCAGCTCTTATACTGTTACAATATATGAGATATAAGATAAACAACAGGGTGAAATGTTTGGCTCTTATGAATAATTGAGCTTTCTATTAGGATATGCTGTTTCTGCTGTACCATGAAGGTCCCTCTACTAGAGGCATTTTCAGACGTTCTGCCAATGCCAAGACTTGCAAGGAATTGAAGGAGAAGCTAAACTCTGGAGACGATGTCCAGGTGGATGGAGAGTCGGTCTTTGTGGCTGCAGCTGTCATCACGGTGTGTTTGGCCAAATAACTGCTATCTCAGCTAATCATGCCTTCCTTCTTTCAGTAAGGAAGCAAGATGTATTTTTAAAGAGAGGAAAGATTGCAGGCAGGGCGCTGTGGGGGCTGTTGCACAAAATATTTTCTATCAAGGCACATTCTCAGCTATAGCTTCACTTGTCTATATGCACAGAGTTATCTGTCTGACTTGATGGAGGTTGCTTTAATATTCAGGTATGTTCAGTAGCCCTCTTGCCAATGTTTCATTTTGCACCGTTATTGTACAAAACAGCATCCAGCAGCAGATATAGTAGTATTTACTTCCTAAATAACCATGGCTTCTATCTAGAAGTTATCTCACATCAAATACTGTGACAGAACCTGAACTCAGCAATTCAGATGCTACACATATACACTGCCACAGAGTCCTCTGATGTCAGAAGAACAATTGCTCTGTGTCCTTTTCTGGACATAGAAGAGAGTGGAGGGAGACAGATGTTCTCAAAGATCCTTCCAACATAAGATATTCTGTGATCTTATGTTGGAGGACAAGAGCCATTTGACTGCAGCTGCTCTGCACTGCCCACAGAGAGGCCATTCTCAAAGGAGGTGGTTAGACTCAGAGCCTTCACCCTTTAGTCAGATGGCAAGTGAGAAGGAAAACTGCTACCAAATCTGAGCAGAGACAGTGTGTTGGATGGGGGATGAAGACTGTGGTAAGACTCAAGTTTTAATGGGAAAAAGCCCAGTGTTTGTATGGTCAAACATGGTTTAAATCTTGTCAGGTTTAACCCGATCTGTTAAAAACTGGTCAGAACCAGTCAGAACTTTGAGAACTGAAGTGCTGAAAAACACCTTGCCTGTAGTTTTTGCTGCCCTAATATAAAAGGCTGTCAGACATATTGCAAGGCATATGCTAAATTCTTGCAAAGTCCTTTCAGAAAAACGGCAGTCCTTATTGATTAGAAATATTTCAAACAACTATGCACAGCCTTGAATAGCAGTCCTCGCTTTAGTACAGTAGAGATCAGTGCTGTTCTGTTGAGGGGGAAAAGCATGAGGGCTGGCTGTTTACTCTCTTCTGCCATAAACTATAGATACAGTTAGGTAATGCTGCAAGTGAAGAGCCTTGAGGACAGCTTGGTGAAAATGGGGAGGGAAGGAGAAATGCATCTGTGTCACATTTCATTTTATATTCTGCTTAATATGAATAAACATTGACTATATACATTGTGAAACCAAAACAAGGAAATTAAAACTGACCAGACTGCTCTGCATGTATATATTTAATTCAGGATTTTCTCCGAAATATACCTGACAGTGTTCTATCCTCAGACATGCACGGACTGTGGATGGAAGCTGTGGATACAGAAAATCGATTGAATAAGATTGAAACTATCAAAAGGTTTGTAAAAGCCTTTAAAGATTATTTTGGTGGAGAAGTGGGAGTGGAGGGCTCTGATTGTAGGCTCGTCCTCTTGAAGACTTCTGTTGCTGCCCCAGGTCACAGTGGAGCCATTGCTGGTTGCCAGTGTCACAGATCAAAGCGTTTTCCTTTCAGTGGTCTTTTGGTAACATTTCTAACCCACAAAAAAATCTTTAGAAATTTATTTTTTGGTGACCATTTCAAATTATGAGAACAATCAAATTGATAAATTGCAATACTTCTGCCACCAGAAATACCTCAGATATTATTGGAATTAAATCTCTAGCTATTGTAACTCCAGTATTTGAAGAATGGATTTTTATGAACAGTGCTGTTTTTCTGTTACCACTCCTGGAACAGCTTGGTCAATCAGCTCCCAGAAGCCAACCTTGTCTTACTCAGACACCTCTTTGGAGTTCTTCATCACATTGAGCAGAATTCCGTTGTGAATCAGATGAATGCGTTTAACCTGGCTCTTTGCATAGCACCCAATATGCTGTGGCTACCGAGTCCCACAGGGCCTGAGGAGGAAAGCAGGTCTACAAAGAAGGTAATATTTCATAGGCTTGGTCTCATAATTGTCTTCCTCTTTTACAATTTTTATTTATGGGTTCTGTATTTTGTAGGCTGAAGGGAGGCACAGTATCAGTGATATTGCCAGCTGAGTGGCACCTGGGCTTCCCTGTGCAGTTATGCTCAGTTTGGTGGAGCAATTCAGCCACTCTGATTATGTAGGGTAGAAAAGGAAGCTGCGATTGTTTTACCAGCTGAAATTCCCTTCAGGACAAGCATGCTAAAGGAAGATGGGGCAGCTGGAGTTAGATAGTGCTGTTTCATCTGAATGTAAAGCTATCCTACAGTGATAAAGTATGCACTAAACATGGTGGAGGGGAGGAGTTCTTGCTTGTACTTTGTTACTGATAGCAAGGAAAAACATAGAAGGTGCCATGCCTGGCTCGCTTCTCCAGCTCACAAAGTTCATATCTTTGCCTCAGGTGCAGTTAACACAGAAGTATTACAGCATTCTGAACAGCTTTTTGAACAAGAGATTCTGTAGGAAATTATATCTTTTTGAAATAAAAAGGAACTTTGGGGGAAATGCTTGAATTGCATTATTTATTTAGTTATATATTCACTGTACTGACTTTGTAATTCCTTGTCTTTGTCAGGTAGCCATGTTAGTACAGTTTCTGATTGAAAACTCAGCAGAGATTTTTGGAGGTGACATTGTTTCTTTGTTTCAAAGACCGGACAAAAATTCCACAAACTCGGAGAGATCTCGGGGTAAGTTGGTGGCATTCTATCTTCAAGGCATTGTTAAAATCTTTTTAATAGGTGAAGCCTTAATGCAAAATAGTTTGCTTCTCCTTCATCTCTGCCAAAGAAAAGTGTTGAAAAAACAACTGTTTTTGTGTGTTTTTTTTTGTGTTTTTTTTGTTTTTCCCTGTCAGGTATGGCCAAGAAAGGGGAAAGGGAAAGCAGAGGGCTGAATTCTCACAACTTAAATATGTCCCTGAGCATGAGACTTCATCTGTGGCTGATGTTCAACATATTCCAGTCATTCCAGACTGAAGTACCAGCACAAGAATTTATTGTAGCCTTAGCAATGGTGTGTCCCAGCAATGTTTTCTTCCAGATTAATTATGTAGGTCTAAACAAAATGGTTGAATGAGAGGAGATTCACTTTTCTATTAATTGTGCTGTGAATGCAGGCTAGTGGTGAAAGCTTAGGTTGTCAAGCCAGAAATGTTTATTTTGTACCCAGACTTGGTCTAGTCCCTGGGAAAAATAATGGATCATCTTTGCTTTCCTCTTTACAAAATGGTGTTGGTAATATTTCTTATGACTTGGCTGTAAGGTACTGTGTGGAGTTAGAAGACACAGACAATTGATTGTGTTTTCTACTCTAGGCATGGCTCAGAATGATGACTCCTCTGATGAGCTGGAATTTTCTGCTTATGACCTGGAAAGACCAAAGCATCGCCTGATGCCTAAAGCAGACGACGTTTTTGAAGCACCCAGTGGCTTGTTACTCGATGAGGAGCAAGAAGACTGGGACTTGTTCAGTGAGATCACAGCCTGTTACCAAAGCAAAACCCAGAAGAATGCCAGTGCAGACAGCTATGAGCTCCTAGAAGAGGAGGGTTCCTTCTGCTCCATAGGCTCAATACGCTCGCTTAGCCCAGCCAGGGACCGGTGCTCATCAGAGCCCAGTGTCTGTCTTAGCTCCCAGCTTCCTGCTCAGAGCCATGAGCCAGTGGCTCGCCAGTCTAGCTGTGATGCCACCATCATGCACAATCACACAGGCTACATCCACAGACTCAAGCAACTGCAAGTGGAGAGCCAGAAGTTGATTGATGAAGGCCTTAGCACTGGGGCTAATAAAGCCAGGCAGAATCTGTGGCATTCACCTCAGACCAGCTCTAAGGTAAAGAAGCTCAACTTTCAGAAATCTAACCTGTCCAACAGGTCCAGCTTCTCTAGCCTGTCCTCAACCACTACATCCCCATCTGCGTCCTCACTTAGCTCCCTAGACAGTGCTTTCTCGTACTGTTCAGAGTCATCAGCTGTTAGTCCTACAGATGTCTCCTCCCTGTCGTTTATGTTTGGCACATCTGCCAGGCTTCATGCTGTGTCTCCCAAGGTTGCCAAGAAGTCCCCAAAAGAGTGGCACAAGTCCTTCACCTCTCCTATGCCTTTACAGCCATGTGACCTAGACACTTTCTGTGACTATGAACCCAAGGCTGTAGAGAGCAAACATTGTTCTGGGGAGAGGAAAAGCTTTCCTTCTGGCAGCACAGCTGCAGCAGGGAGCCCTCTAACTGACACTGACTGGGAAAAGGAGGAGAGACAGCTGAGATTTGTGGGGGTGCCTGACCTCAAGCTCCAAAGCCTGGATTATCCCAACGAGCTAGAACAAAATTCTGAGTCTTCACCTGATGACCCGGCCAGCAAGAAATTCCTGCAGATCAACCAGCAGCAACACAGGGAGAAGGTAGTGAAGCACATTGAAATCAGAAGTGTTGATGCCTGCTCTCCAAGCCAGGAAGGCCTGAAGCGCACCAAGATAACTTTTTACATGGCCCCAAATAAAGAATATTACTGGGGATTGCCAGTGGAAGAGGAGAGGTCCTTGGCAAACACCAGCAGCAATGATTCACCCAGCAGCCCCAGTGAGCAAAGCACGTCTAAGGGCATGCAGTCTGTGAGAGTCCATATCCCCCAGACAGTGTTTTATGGGCAGAATACCCCCCTTGTTTTGCAGTCTGTCTCCAGGCAGCTCCACTGTCAATCAACAATCCTGTCCTCACAAGCAAGGTACAAAGAGAACCTCCAACTTGCCTCCACTCCTAAGGAGTTGGAGAGCGAACCAGTGGGGGAGGTACAGGTGCCAAACCCGAGCAAGGGTATCAACACCTTCAGCCACACCATCCGTATCATCCTCCCTGCTTCCGTTCAAAGCACCATCAGGGAATATTTCAAACATGATGAAAACAAGACCTGTCCCATGGCTGAGGCAGAAGCAGTGGAGAATGAACTTCTTCGGAGCAGGATGGAGTGGCTCAGGAGGCAGCCACTGTCAGAAATGGCTACTGAGGACTGTGACGCAGTGGCGTTTGCAGAAGAGACATTTGTCTAGGGAGACGGCTGTGAAAGGACTGAGTTTTGTGTGTGTATGTGCAGCAGAAAATATTCTGATCAAGATGTGAAGAATCTAGTGGGCTGTATTGAGCAGTAAGTGTAAAATGGCACTAATGTGTATGTAATATTGGGGTTTGCAGTTCATTTGGGGTGGGGTGGGAGTGGTGTTCTTTTTGTTACATTCTTTTTCTGCTTGAGATACTTCACCAAAGGGTCTGCCACCAGACTGTCCCTGAATTTGCTGATCTTGGCAGAGGTCTTTTTTTTTTTTTTTTTTTTTTTTTTTTTTTTTTTTAAGCAGAAAAGGAGAAACTCTGCTTTATTTTCTTCAGTCACTGATGTGTACAGATGCCTGGAGAACTGGGGCAGCAAATATTCCAGCAGAATTAGTTAAATTTTAAGCTTGCGTGAGTAGCTCCACTATTCCCTGTTCATCACCACCATTCATCCAAAAGGGGACTCTTCACCTCCATTCCAGAAATCACTACTTCTCTCTGCTTATCTTCCTTTTGTCCCCAGGGGTAGAACTGTGTTCATTACTACTTGATGCTGGACTCCAGATAGACCAAATAGAGCCCAAAGCCCAGCTTTCACTGACAGACAATATCCAAGATCCTTTCTTTTTTTTTTTTTTTCCCCCAGTTAATTATCTGTTGATTCTCATTATTTGATAGAGCCACCATTGCTCTGAAGGACTGTAGCTCTGTTGCTTCAACAGAGCTATGACTGTTTAACTTCTTTGGCATCCTCTGGGAACAGCTGGGTCTTCCAGTCCTAATAAGAGGCGACATCTTTTCTATAACTGAGGATGATAGTTCAGAATGCCCTTCCCAGAGGCAGTGGGGATGGGGATCATAATCAAATTCCAAGTTATGCTGAAAGGGGCCCAAGCAGCAGTTGGTTTTAGCATGAAGTCATGGTGTTGTGGAAGTAGTCAGGAAAGCTGTGAAGCGAGTGCTGCAGCAAAAGTCCCATTGGGCTAGGAATCTCTCAGACAATCTAATAAACTGAGATTGTTCAGGCTTTAATAACACTGCTAAAGCTGTGTCAGAGAAATGCATTCCCACTCACCAAAATGCTCTGCCCAGTATGGTCTAGCAGAGATAATTATGGAGAAGTGCCAGGCAAGCGCATGACAGAAGGCTGCTTGTTTGGCACTACTTAAAACATGCAGCCAGTAGGCTCTTACACTATTGCTGTGATGCCACTCAGGATAATGCTTAGAGTAACTTTTGCCATGATGGGACTTAAGAGGATTGTGGTGCTGCCAGCTGAGCTCTAAAATAAGCAGAGAGCACCACAGTAGCTAGATAGGATTTAAGAAAATGATGGGGAAAGTCTCAAAGATGAAAAGGCTCAGGATATGTCATTCTCTTAGAGAGGCAGCCCGTTTTCTCAGCTAACAGCGAAAGGGTAAAAGACAAGAAAAAATACATGAATCTTAGTGATCAAGTCCTTCTGAAGTACCCCTTTGCAAGTTGCTGAGTGCATGCCACCACCATACTTGAGGGTTGCTTGACACCCACTCTTATTCAGGCCTTGCATAGAGGGAAAACCACATCTGTAAATGACCAAGTAAGAATTTTGCAGTTGCTGGTCACTATCTGTGCCTGGGAACTGGTCCAGTAGTCCGGATTTGCACTCTGTGATTCCCATGGAGATGGAGGGAAGCCCAGAGTCCGCATCACAAGGTGTACAGAAAATGTTTTGTTGAGCAAAGTGCTCAACTCTCAGGTGCTGTCTCTGTCTCGTCTCACCCTGGTGGGCCTTGTATGATGAGCAGTATTTATAGTTGTAATGCAAACCCCCTGCTATCGTTTTCCTCACAGACACTAAAGATGCGCAGTATTGTTTTTGTTTTTATTCCCCAGACCTATGGTTGTAACTATTTGAATAAAAGAGGCACAGGTTTGTTTGCAAGGTAGCGATTGCCTTTTGTTCCTCCTGCTCTTCCCTTCCCCTCCTTTCTGTGCTTGTGTAGTACTGCTTGCAGAAGACCAAAGCAGGCTGTAAGGCACATGCTTCCCCTTCAAGAGCTGCAAGGGTGGCCTGTGCTGGCGAGGAACCCCCTGCCATCCGTATTTCTCTGACGTCACCATTATTTGATGCTCTCCCTCAGGAAAACAGGCCCAAACAGCACCAAACAGGAGGCAGTAGATAACTTTACTGTTTTAACAAGGTGTAAAACTATCCCTGCTGATGCCCCCCTACCTGGACACATGGAAACTTATGTCATTGCTGTTTTGCACCTGACAAGCAAACTGAATCTGCACAGGTTTTTCAGGAACTGCTGTAGAATGAGCAGGGTCAGTCATCACCCTTATCTGTGTCTTTTCAGGAAGGTGAAACAGCACTAAGTATTATGATGGAGTTATCTGTACTTGGAAGGGAGATTAATTTATGTTCCAAACAGGCTGACAGCTTGTAGACTGGCTCAGTGGCCCAGCTGGTTTTGGCTTGGACAAGGAGGACCAGACCCAAATGCCAAGAAAGAACTCTCAAGTTGCATCACCTAAAAGAATTTCGAGCAAGTTAAAAAGAGATTTGTTTATAGAAACAGAGGGAGGGGAGGGGCAAAACAAATTTTCCTCTTCTCATTGAGGCTGCCTAATATGGGCATATTTCTCTAACAATTTATCTAACCCAGGGCTTACTCATTTTTTTAACAGAGGAAAATTTTATTAATAAACTAAATTTGACGAAGTTTATCAGAAAAGATAGGACAAACCACTGATCCCTGTGGGAGCACATGGCAGCTCAGCAGGCAGCACTGCAGTAGCAAACAGTCTGATGATGCTCACACAGTATCCAAGAGAGTTTGCATTATGACTTTAGGAAAGCTACACAGTAAGTAAAACAGTTACTTTGGCACCAAGAAAACGTGCATCTTGCTCAGAAACATTTTTGCCCAAGCTCCTGCTCCTATGGATCTTCATATCATAATACTGTTTTTTAGCCTTGTGCTAGATGGGATTCAGTTCAATATCAGGGAAATAGTTACCTGTGTGATAAGTACAATTCATTTCAACAAGACCTTTTGGTAGCCATCACTGTTCTCATATTCAACATTTCTAACTTTTTTTAAAAAAAAGTTTTTATTCAGATTACATGCAGTAGCTGACAGTTAGACATGCTGTGAAAGCTGGAGTACTCATTCACCATGAGCCCAGCCACTCATGCAGGACTGGAATTTTAGCTTTGTGGATATGAAGATGCTCCCCTCAGTTTTGCAACTAATCCTACACCTACTAAGTTAGCAGAAGCTTTCCCCTTACTTCCAAGTCAACAAAATATACATAGCAAATTAGTCATAGAATCCCTAGAGATAGAAAACTGAGAAAGCCCCTGAGAAAAATTTCACACGACCCTGTTCGCTCAGATCAAATGATATTGAATACACATTGTTTTGACCTAGAAAAGTGACGTTTTCCTTTTAGCACAGCTCTCAGGTGTAGACACAAATTTCCCTTCCCTTCCTGCTGACTTTCAGATTAAAAAATAAAAAAGGGATTTAGTCCAAGTTATCTTGACAACTCTGGGCTCTGCTGGACACGGGCACTCAGGCAGCCACGTAGTACTGTTTTGCCATCTTGGAAGCAAGGAGCTTTCCTGTTCTCTTTTACACTAAAGATCAAGGCCAAGAAAGAGAAGCTCATTTGCCTTGAGAAGACAATGACTCACACACTTCAGCCACCTCTCATTTTTGCTTGGCATGTGTAATTTTGTTCTCTTATCCTGTAGGCTGACAGAAACTGTGATGGAAGTGTCCAGGGAACAGCTACAGTTGTTAATCTCAACTATCTTAGTTTCATTTCTGACATACCTACAATCAGGAAAGTCAGATCTCCATCTGACACTCTGTGGCACCTTTAAGGGTCTGACTTGTCAAGGATTTTGCAACCTAAATTTCAAAGCAAACAGCTCACCCTCACCTTAGAAACATTTTCTTCAAAAAAACAATCGGACTGGAGTGGAATGTGACAGCCACTGCTCAGCCCTTTCAAACCAACAGCTACAGCCTCACTCACCATCCCAACAGTGCATGGCTTCATGCTGGCTAAAAAGAAATGATATCTTCCAATAGCAGGCTGTGGTCCCGCTGCAGGCTCACAAACAGGAATCGGCCAATAAGTACAACTGCAAAGCCCCAAACAGCTTGTCAAAGGGGCAGTGGCAGCATCAGGAATGGGAATATATAAAGTGGTACTGCACCGGGTGGTTTCACTGTTTTCATTACATCTCTTTTGCAGCCCATGGTAAATCACAAACGAGTGTGCAGCACCTGAATTTTTTCCTAGTGCACTTCCTTCTCTTAGTTTTCTGGCATTCAATTTTGTATTGATTCCCGCATGACAGATCAGAGCAGAAATCGAAGTGTGAGGCAGGGGAGTTATAGGGTGTCACTGCCTACCTGTGGGCAACACACTGACCCTCAACCACAGTGATATGAGTAGAGCTCATGGCAGAATTACTCCTGCCTGAAGGAGAAATATGGAGGGATTATCAGCCATGGAAAACTGCTCTGAGATGTCTCAGAGCCAGCCACCAGTCAGAGTGTAAGAGACCAAGTAAAAAAGAACAGAAATATGATGATGTCAGAAAAATTCAGGTTCAAGTCTCATCCTCTTCCTTCCTAACTGCGCCCTGGGTTTCCTGAGTCGCCGGTGCACAACGAGCTCCACCTGGTGTCTGAGCGAAGCCTCAGCCGTTAGCATCTCTCGGCCCCTGGCGTTCAGATGCGATCTGACGCTCAGACGCACCGCACAGCGTTTGTATTTAACAACAAACTAAAGAGCTGAGTATGGGTAAAGACTACGCTCTTGTTTTTCTGAACTGTTCCAGGTGGATCCTGGCTTGCAAATCCAGCACAAACCTGGAGGATAATGCAGGAAATCTCCGGAAGGAAGCAGAGTCATGAGGTTGTCCCGGACAAATCGTTTTATGTATTTCAACACCTTGAAAGGCTGCTTTCCACTGCAACAGGATGCTTAAGCTTGGATTTTGCAGTTCTTTCAAATCTAGAGGAGGACTTGTATAGCCAAAAGCACCTGTCCTCCCCAGTACAGTACTAGGGATAATGAGAGATACTACCCGTCTCTACGAAATTCATTTTTCACTATCTAATTATAACGCTATAATGTGATGGAAAGTACAGCAATAAGAGCAGAATGGCAATATCTTTGGCTGCAGCAAATGAGGGCAAACCCAAAAGCAGCAGCTGTGGATGCAGAAACAAAGGAAGAAAATTCATTTATCTTTGGAAGGTCTCAGGTAGGCAGGGATCTCCAGCAAGATACCCTCACCTCCACTACCAACCCTTAAATGAGGGCTGGGAAGGGGTGGATCCTGCCTCCATCCCTTCCGTCATCAGCTGCATTGCTCGCGCTTGAGCTCCCCTGAATTGGCCCTGCCTTCCCACCAGGTGCTCCATCAGGCTCTGACTTAGCATTTCTACCATATTTGGTTACATATAATGGATTCTCTACAACATTCTGAGTGAATATGTCAACCTTGCCATCTAAAACAAGGGGAAAAAAAAAAAACAAACAACCAAAAAAACAATGGTAACTGGGACAGTAGGTTCTACATCTAAATTCCCCCTAACTAGTTCTACTGCAACCAGATTGATGTTACAAGAAAAACATATTTACAGATCTAAAAGCCTGATTATTAGGATTTTATTTTATGTACACTGCAGTACATTGATGAGAAAATGTGATATTTAGAGAAATTAGCATATCATGGCACATAACAATTCAGTGACATGCATTCAAATGTTCCTGCTAAGCAGACTAAGCTTGTCGATGTCATCAAGCCAAGTAGCACAATCTTGCATTTGGAACAGCTATCTCTTCTCAAGCTTCCCAAATTGGGAAAAATCTGCTCTGCAGTTAAGTAACAGAACATCACAGAATTCCCAGTAGCCACAGAGAATAGTGGAATACTTAAATTTAAAAGGAGATGAGTTACACACAGCACAGATGTTTACTGCCACCCACCCAGGGAATTGTAAAGCCACATGTTTTCATCCAGTTGTGCTCAGGAGAGCACTTCAGCATTTATTTAAAACTTATGTTGAAAATCCTAGCATTAAGCTTTGTCTAAATAAGAGATTTGCTGAACAGTCATACATACTAAACCAGACTTCTACTGTCTACTGTAAACCAGCTGCAGAGTACTGGTGTTAACATAAAGCCAAGTGTCCCTGCACACCTAAGGAAGCGGGTTGTGCAGGAGCTGTTTCCGGTTACTGTTTGCTTTGCTTTCCAACCTCCAGCTGACTCCTAATATCTGATACTTCCACAGGGACCTGCACTGTCAGACCATCCATCAACTTCTTAATGCGCACCTGGCATCCAAGGCGAGATCTGAGGAGAAAATATTGAGTGAATTTCATTTGTTTCCACAGTAAAGGAAGAAATTCCCAACTCACATTGGAATATTTGGTCCAGGATTACTTTTCACAGAAGCAAAAGACCCAACAGAAAACAGCTCTAGAGGCACAATTGCAATGCAGAACATGTCCCTTTGGAAATGGGTGCCAAACAGGTACTGAGAATCTGTCTCAGAAGGGCTTTGAGCATCTATTGCTGCCAGCAAGTATACTTACGTCTCAGTGAGTCCATATGCCAAGTCCAGCATATCCATCTCTTCATCTGAGATGGCATCCAGCTTTTGAAAGGTATCTTTCTCAAAGATGAGGTGGCAGGTGGAGCAAGCCAATGTCCCTTCACACGCACCTGGTGGAGAAGTCAGGGAGTGGCAGGAAATCAGAAGAAAACACTGGGGTAAAGGGAGATGATCTTTGGAAATAGTGGGAAAAAAGGTCCTTTAGCAGACCTAGAGCATGTCAAAAGAGACACCAGAAGACACAGCAGATGAAGATAGACTTCAGCCTGCCTCTGCTCTGGGAGGATCAAGGTTTTCATATTCATACTTCAACCATCATGCCACTGGAATTCCAGTGGCAGCAGGGTGGTCAGTGTGGTAAGACAGCCCAGTGAGCAGCTTTTGGGACAAGAACCTTGCCAGAAAGCAGATGCAAATTGAGACCCCAGGTTTAAGCAATTCAAGAAAAGCTGACTGCATAGCTAATTGCTGATGATGAAATTAGCAAGAGAGATGTATGCATCCTCCCTATGCTTCATGGTCTCATCAGAACACAGTTCTGTGTGTGCAGTTGTACTATTCCCAAGTACCCACTGGTCACAGCACAGACACAGAACTCCTTAGAGTACACATCCACCTGCAACACCTACCAAATCCATCAATGGCCAAGTTTTGGTTGACTACCACTTCCAGCAGACTCTCCCCTTCTTTGGCCGTGGTTGTGAGTCGCTCTCCATCCCGATTTATAAAATGCACTGTCACTGAATCTGCAGAGCTGTAGGAAAAGTTTGCAAAAAATCAGAGGATCCCACCTTCTCCTGCACATCCTCTGCCAAAGCCTTTTGGCTGAATACCTGAAAGATTACACTACACATACTAGAAGACATTCAGGTTGTCAGTTCTCAGTGGAAATGCACAAACTAGGGCAGTTCAAATCTGAGCTGACCCATAATAGTTCCCATTTTACCAAACTTCTCTCAAAATAAATGTTCAGCTGTGAGTGAATAAATGCAGAGGCTCTGCACTGCTTCTGCTTGGGCTGGTGTGTTTGTAGGCAAGGTACTATGTTGTGGAGCCTGGGATGTTAATCCCAAATGCAGTAATAACAAGAGAAACCCACAGGATCCAATAAAGTAAATGATAAAGGATGTTGTTGTTCACTCATCATTTCCCCCTCCCTTCCCAAGGGAATTACTTGCTGACCGTTCCTTTTCTGCTCTTTATTCCTTCACAAAGTGTTCACTTCTTGTGTGAGGTCAATCACAGTGGGCTTTCTTGTGATAAGACATGCTCAGCCCAGTTTACAGAACAATCATGCTGAGTAACATCCTCTGTGCTGATGCAATCCTTTCTTAGGAGAAGTAACTGGTTGTGTTGATTGCCTACGGGATTTAATCTAGTAGTATTAAGGACAAAGCCATCAGCATCACTTAATGCTGACTTGGGGGAACTGCATCTACAAACAAGAGAGAAACATCATTCATTTCATCTCCTCCAGATCAGGGCAACTTCTGACCAACTTTCACAGCACAGTTCAACTCACAAACTCAACCACTATGACGAACTGCATGTCCTAACCTAAGTAAGCAGTCTCAGCAAAACCCAGCATGTGACACTGCACTTGGAAGCCTGGCAGGACATAGATGATGCGGTCTTGTACAGCCCCTGCCATCTACAGCCACCATCTCAGCAGATGAGCACTTGATCTACATTCCCCATATCTTATCAGAAAGAACGTTCCAGGAAGGCACGGCAGCTTGCAGTGAGGCTTCCAATTATCTAGATAGAGTATTATACTTCCCAGAGTGGCAGACAACACCAGTTCCCCACTCTGCATTTACAGCAGCAGAGATAAGAAATGTGAGAGAATCTGCAATTCATAGAGCACCCCAGTGATCATCTCACCATTTGCACAGCAGGAATGCCCAGGTACCTGACCTGACCTGCCTACCATCCCCATTCCTCGAAGGCCTCATGGTCCCTAACGGGACCTCAGTAGTGCATGAATTCATGTGCCATGTTGCTATACTCATGCTCAGAATCCAGGCATTAGCTGTGATCTCCTTGGTTCCAGAAGCTTTCAGAAACAGGGGAGCAGTACCTCTTATAGATCAGCTCCCTGAACCATCTTCATCCCAGATGAGCATCTACTTAGCCTCATCCACCTCTCCCTTACAGATCGTGTTTTGCACCAGCTTCCTTCTGTGGGGTCCAAGGTAGAGTTCAAGGCATTTCCCTTCTGAGAAAGTACTTCCTAGTTCAGTGATAGATGGGTCAGGATTTTACTCACCTCGATTCCCCAGGAGAACCCTGGAGTTTGCATGTGGAGCTGAAGCCTCTTCTTGACATCTGTTTTGATTGTAAGCAATTCTGCTCAGTCACCTCACAGAAATAAACAAAGTGAGTTTTACTCACTTTCAGTCCACTTAACAAGGGTCGCATGAGCCCCGAGATGCCTTGAGCTATCATGCTACTGAGGTCTTGCTTTGTGCTTCCTGGGATGTCTTCTGTTGCAAGGCAAGCTAGAGTAAGAGTTATAAATATGGTGGGATGGGAAAGGAGGGGGGAATAGAAAAAAGTTAGGACTGCCTCCCTGGGGAGGGAGGGGGAGAGGGAGGAGTTATGCATGAATCTTGCTGCTCTCCAGCCCACTTGTGGCTGTACCAGGGCACTCATGGGTACTGAGCAAAATATTGTAACAAGCATCATTTCTTCACACCAGTCCCCAAGGAAGACTCATCTTGTTTTGCCTTCCAGACTTCCTTTACAGAAACTAGCCCTAAATCCAGATTTTAGGAGCAGCGTTCAGTGCAGTGCCCCTAACTATATTAGGGGGCAGGGAGAGGGTCACAAGCTGACAATTGGAAAAGTAGAGTAATGGAAACATCGAAGGCCTGAATGATGGTGCCTTGTGAAAAAACGTGGGGGGGCCAATCAGTTCTTACACAAACAGGGTGAGAGGTAGACTTACCAGACATCCTCCTGACATGGACACCATCTGGCTACATCACTCCCCAGTACTGCAGGCTCCCAGCTGTAGAATGTGAATATTCATTCATACATTTCCCAGGACAGGCTCAAAAAGCAGCACAGTTCTTTCAGTTGTTAAATTCTCTGATGAAAAGTGCCATAGAGGCACAGATAGGTATCACATCTCACACTGACTGATATTTCATGCTTGTGAAGCTTCCAGAGAAGAAACTTCCAGTTTGTTTCCTGAAACACTGACATCACTTCAGTGTTGCTCTGCACCAGGGTAAATCACTTTGCCTGAGAAACAAAACTCTGCAGAGCGGACAGTTTCAGTTTCAGGGTTTTTTTGTTTTTTGTTTTTTTTTTTTTTTTTTTTTGGGGGGGGGTGGTTTTTTGTTTTGTTTTGTTTTTTTGTTTTGTTTTGTTTTTTTGGTGGAGCATGAGAACAGCTCTAATCTCAGGATCCTGAATTGTCCCTAATAGCCAATTAACAGTTCACCATTCACTAGGATGCTTGATTTAATCAAGTTTTTAATGAAATAATATAATATTAGCCAGCATAAGCAACAACTTTTGAAAACTGACTCTTTAATCACTCCACACAGGAGAAAAAAACTAAAGTATAAGAGTGAGAACTGGCTGGAAAATGTTCCTCTCTACATGCACTCACATCCTGTGCCCAAGCCTGCCTTCACTTCTCAGGCACCATCAAGAGATGCAGCAGGCAAACCAGTGATCCAAACAAACCAACACAAAGCATCTTATCTCTCCAGCAAACCTTGAAATGAGAGATAAACTAGATGTATGTGCAGCAGTTTTCACAGCAAGGACATTCATGTGCTTGCCTGACACTGACCTCTCTCCTTGCCAGGAACTCAGAGCACAGCAAGTGACAGGTCAATGCCACCAGATGGAAGAGAGGAGAGCACAGAGAGGGAAGTCAGGCCTGAGATCATCATCACACCCAACCCTGCAGGGAGGCAAGCAGCAGTTTTCTTGTGAAAACAGAAGTAGCCATGCTAGGGTGGGATGGAACCACATCCTAAACTGGGTTCGGATATCCTGTGCTAAGGTCTTTGTAACAGGGAGGAAAAAAGCCTGTTAGTGTCAGATCTTTTTTTTTTTTTTTTTTTTTTTTTTTTTATTCCCTTACTTCTTCCTTCCAATTGTATCTAACAGCATGCTTAAAAGTAAATCCAGCATTTCCAGAGCAAAACTTCTTTCATTTAGTCCAGGATACAAATAGAAAGCTGTTCAAATAACTACCCATCCCACGGAAAGAGAAAAGAAAAAATATAGGAGATTTTAAAATCCCCACTTAAAAAAAAAAAAAAAAAAAAAAAAAGCCCCTCAAAATGTTGGTTTGGAAGTTCAGCACACTACGGGAATGACAGGCACAGCTGAAGTGAATCTTTAGCTCTGTTTCATAGAAATTTGGAGAAAGTCAAGTTTCCACCAGCGAACACACATGCACATGCCTCTTCTTGCTCACTAGCAGGTCAGGCTGCCATCAGTGCAGTGGCTGCGCTGACATGTCTAGTAACATCTTAGCACACACTGGGAATGAAGAGATTTTCTGGCCTGAAATACATTACCCAGTTTCCTCTGCACCACACAAAGGACAATTTTCTTTCCTCCCAGTCTAGGGACCCTCACAAAAAATTTCCAAAGTATCTGTGAGATGCAATTATCCCCTCCATCTCTGACTGTTACATAAGTAATAAACAGATTGATATCAGCACAGCACTGGTCCAACAAGACTTCGTGCAGTAGTGTTGCAGCTCTCCAGAGCCAGAAGCATGCTCAGGCTTCTGGATTCTATCTCCATCTCCTCCAACCACAGTTGGTTTCAGGGCTTTGAAATACATAGGCATGGTCAGCACCAGGCAGACTTACACTTGTTCCCTTCGGTAGAATACACTGTGCAAACCAGAAGAGTTCTTCTGTTAACTTTGTAGCTTCCAAGAGACTGCAGTTGGACAGTGTAAAGTTACAAATCTGTTGCCTCTGAAAGCAGATTAAGATCGTGATCTAATCTTGTAGTCATTGATATGCATAGGTATGCAGTTCTGGGTTTGTGAGAGCAACTTCACTACCATTGAATGAATATTTGATAAATTAAGGGAGGAATAAGTCCATCCTGAGAGGTAGTGGGAGGAAGAATCAGAGGCAGCCTTTCCTGCAGCTGAGCTTCCACAAGGACAGAAGGGGGAAGGGATAGAAATTATACACACAGCAGAAACTACCCAGTCCCTACCCATGAGTGAGCTGCAAGGTACACAGATGTCAACCAGGTCAGCATATTGTCACCTGCTTTCTCCAGTGAAAAACTGATACTTGATAACATTCAGGTTCTTAACAGTGGAACTCAAAAGAAGTCCAGACAGAAGAAAGGAACTGAGCAAACAGCTCAATGAGTCATGAAAAAGCTGAAGTCCAGCATTCTGTCCCAGTAGAGAATTGGTTCCGTTATTGTTTGGAGGTTTATGAGAAGGGCAGGTTGTCTGAACACATGAAGGTAGTGCAAGAAATCTGAACTGATTTCCATGAAACGAGCCACTAGACTCAGCCACAAACTCTGTTCTACCTTGGAATAAACACATCACCCTCTGTATTGTGTTCTATAAGCAAACAGGACAAATTGTACTTGTTCTGCTTTCTCCAAGCCCACAGGACCAGGCAAAGAGGGCTGCCCCAAAACTGATGTTCTGAACCCAATCCTACAAAGTACTTGCATCAAGTGAGCTCAAGTCTTTGAAAGCACTGACTAGTAGGGGCCAAAGAGTTAGGGGGAAGGCTTTAAACATGCCTCAATCTCTGTATCTGTCAAACAAGACTACCATTTTCTTGCTCTGGCCTTTCTCTAGGTGTTCAGCAACCTTAGAATTGCTGAAAACAAATGAATCAAGGGACAAATTTTCACCACTGGAAGCAAGAGGGCAACAGTGCTATCATCAGAGATGAACTAATGCTGCAACAGGGAAGCAAAATGAACTTTTAACAGAGCTCCTTGACAACAGCCACCTCTCTGGCAGTGCAGCTGCTGCCTGGCTGGGTGAAGGCCACACCAAGTTACAGTGCCCAGGCAAGGTCTTTATTTGCAGCTACAGTTGCTTCTCCTTTAGTCAGTCAAGGATGCTTCAGAGATGAATGGGAGGGCACTACGTCTGCATGTGGAGTATAGACAAGCTTCTCTGTAACCTTCCAAGTCAAGAGCAGGATATTCCACATTCCCTTGACCCTCCCTCTTGATTGGAGAGCAACCCTGATTCGTATTTCTCGAAAAGAGCACAATCAGAGGCAATAACAGTGACAGGGATTTGTAATTTTCCAACTAACTCTGCTCACTAGAAAGCTGTAAGAGTGGTGTTAACACTTACACAGAGGAAACAGCTTCTCAAAAGATGCTCCTGGAAGGCACTTAGAAAACTCCTTTATTCAGACTCACCTTATTCTTTCCTTTCTCCTCCTCATTTGATTCTCTGTTCTCTGGAATAGCCTCATCCTGCTGTTTGAGAATATCCATCCTAAAATTACTAGTAGCTTTGAGGGAGCTATCACACCGAACAAGATGTGCATCCAACCATTGCTCTGTAGCAGCGACCTGCATCATCGTCCACAAGATGCAAACCTACAAGACAATAGCTAGCCTTAGCCTAACTCTGAATATGCACTGTAGCCTAGATCCTTCTCTTAGAGATGAGCTGATTTTCCTGCAAGGAAATATATGACATCACACATGGAGTCAACTTGCATATGGCTATGCAGCAGTTCTGTGCTGACATCAGTCACAGATGAATTACACTGTTCTCTGCCAGCTGCCACATGTTCCGATTACAGGCTGGTGTAAGTTAATTACACTGCATGCTGAGGACTGAGTTATACATAGCTAAGAACCTGCACTCAGCAGAGCAGTCACACTGAATGGCACGGAGAAAACTAGTTGTACCTGTTATTCTGTGCTTCCTCAGTAGGAGATATTCTGTCTTCGTGATTTTCAAGCAGTTGCCACACAACTGTGTATGCTTAACATATTGCATAATTGAGCATTGCAAGATGTTGGAACACAGCTAATAGATGCATCTTCTCAATGAAGAGCCACTGTAGCAAGATTCATGAAGTCTGAAGCTTCCCAGGTCAGCTGAGATGAGAAACATGGGAATAAGTTCAGTTTAGTATCTCAACCTGTTTAAAGATAGACTAGGAAGATCACTGAATCACAGAACATCTTTGAAGTGACCCAAAGGGATCGCTGAGTCCAAGCCCTGGTTCCATCCAAAATTCCAACCCTGCATCTGAGAGCAGTGTCTAAATGCACCTTGAGCTCTGGCAGCTTGGGGCCCATGAACTCTGCCCTGGGGAGCCTGTTCCATGCCTGAATACCTTCAGGTGAAGAACCCTTTCCTAATAGCTAACCCTGATGCAGCTTCACACTATTTTGGAGTCTCCAGATCCTCCAGAAACATAAACGTAAGTGAGAAAGTATTGCCCACCTATAAGCAAGTGCAGTAAATGATAGAAACTCATTTGTGAGAGCTGCATTTACAGATCAGCATGTTTTCTCTTGAAGAATGCACTACAGTAGTGTTTAGGTAGTCATCACAGTTCATCTAGTCTTGTGTTTGGGTTTATTTGAATCCTGAAAGGAATGAGGAAGACCATCCTACAAAAACTGTATCTATGCCAAAGCCAATACAGATTTCAGAAGTTTCCACTGCTCCACACTACACATTTTGTTTCAGACAAGTTCAAGTTTCTCCTACAATAGCAAATCTGAGTAACAACAGGTTTTTATTAGATCTCTTGCCTTATTTTACAGTGCAGCAAGCAGGAGACAGAGGTTATGCAAAGGCCTTCTTAACAACCGCATGAAAAGCAGACAAAACTAAGATCAAACAGTTCATCAGCAGAAAGTTGGCAGCGGCCATATTCCTCCATCACTGGGCCCTGTCTTGCAACCTTAGGAAACAGAAAGAAAGCCAGAGCAAAGTAGTTGTGAAACAAATGAGGTTGTAATCAATGGTAAAGGGCCAGACTCAGACAGACGCAAGTTCAAGACATGCAGCAACGCCAAGGCTGGCTACCTTCTTACAAACTCACCTGTTGCTAGATTCCTTGAGGGTCTGGGCACAGCCCTGCACACCAGGTATTCCACTGGCAAATTCCTGAAACAGTTTTTCCTTCTCTTGCTGGGGAAGTTTAAAAGTTAAACGTGATACAAATTTACCCTCCATTAAATTAAAACTTACACTCAGACTGACCTTCTATGGATCATGTGCCAGAAGTCTAACTAGGAAGCACATTGCTAGACCCAAAGCAAACTTTAAGCAATCATCCAGACACCATCTGCTGAATTTCTCTAAACTTTATTGGCACTGTAGGAAGAACAGGGTATGGATTTTAACAACTCCTCCAAACAGGAAAAAAAAATGCTTTAATATCAAGGGTCTCTTTACAGATAACCACATGGATCCATGAATTACTACATAACCCTAAGAAAATGTGTTTTATTATAATCCAGTAAAAAGGCTGGTCAAAAAAAAATAATAATTTACAGCAACAACAAAAAAAAAAAAAAAAAAGAAAGAAAGAAAGGAAAAAAAAAAGAAAAGGAGAGAGATAAATCAAGCCAGGCAAACATTTGATAGGGTATTTCTTCTTCCCTCCCTCCATCCACCTGAGGAGTAGTTATCCATTTGAATTGGGACATGGAAAGAAAGAAAAACAAATCTGAAAAATAAAAATTAAAAAACATGCCTACAAATCTCACTGTAATACTGAAAGCTTCTTACATTAGTTTTCTTGCAAAATATCATTTCTTTATAATACAGTATACATTTCCAAGGGAAGGGGACCATAAACACATCCTCCATCCCACGACTAATATTTTCTAATTGTGCATAGCTAGAAGTATTGAAATCAAATATCATTAGATATCACTGGAATATAATACTGCTTAAGAAGAAGGCATAGCTGAAACAACTACAAAGAGGGAGGTCAGGTCACTGGCACAGGCCGTTCTATTCCTATATTGGACCAACTGGAGCTAAAATGACTTAAGAAAAAACCAAACCCTATAAACAAGATATGCCAGCATCGTAACACGAATTCAGCAGTGTTGTGTGACACACCAGAACAGAAAGGTTCACTGTTTTATTATTCGAACACATATTTCAGGCACTATATATCAGATCGTTAGGAAACAGTTTTAATGTAATAAGGGCTTTATTTCCCTGCAAATGCACCAATAGTTGCCATGGACAGTGCAGAAGTGCTGAGAACCAGCTTTAAAGCACCAGAAGAGAAGTGTAATGGTTGTCTGCTCCACCAGTGACGAGACTCTCATAGAGTCAGTGCCAATAACCCTTCAGTACAGAAATATGCAAATCAGTTCTGACAAGTTTAACTGCAATCTTTCATTTGTGACTTTCAAAGCACTGGAGCATATGTTTTTGGTCAGCCAAAAGCTTCCTGCGTTCCCATGTTCTGTCCAGGAGGATAAAGGGGGCTCCCATACGACTAATCAGGATGTTCAGAAATAGCACACTAAACTTCTAACCATGGTTTGGTTGATTGGTGTTCCCATGGATTTACTCACAGACATGTATTGCTTCCAAAAAAGTACAACACTGGTGAGGTTGTTTCTAGCAGCCCAAGGAATTGTTGAGGAAATACTGCAGTTTGTTAACACTGATGTGGACATTTCTTTTTTGGCACACTCCTCCTTTGCTTATAATAATAGGAGCTGAAAACACTTCAGCATTCAGATGTGAATCATCACGAGCAGTGATACCATGCAGATAAAGAGGGTATCTACAAAACTGAGAAAAATTTAGAATCACATTAGGCAAGAAAATAAATCATAGGCTAGCCCCACTTTCTATAGGAACAAGCTGTTCCAAGGAGGGCAAAGCAAATGAAGACACCATTGTAGAGGGAATCCATCGTTAAGAGGCCTCTTCCAAGGGTCGACATTTCCTTCTACAAAGGATCAAGGCTAAATTCAATTCAACCTGAGATACATGGCTGTTCCCTCCCCAGAAGTGACAAGGATGACTCTGGGTAGCCGCAGCATGAGTAGGAACGGATGGAAAGCAATTACAACAATTAACACAGGACAAGTCTCCCCACAGCCACCACTGTCCTCCTCCTAAGAGACAGAACCCTCTGAACTAGAAACTACAAAGGGGCAAAGCGTCCTTCTGGAGAAAAACACACACACACAATAGAGCCAGGAATCTGGCAAAATGCTAGTGAAGATTAAGGCAACAATTGGACAAATCTCATGACCCTCTCCCTTCAAATGCTGCTGGAAGCCAGGAAGACACAGCTGCAGTTTTGTTTCTACATGACCCAGATACAAAATAGTTTTGGTCCTCGGTTGTTCTTCACTTTTTATGAACGTATCTATTTTAAACAAAGACATCTGAGCTACAGTAGATCTATACAGTCATAAGGCACCAATGACTACATGCCAAAAAGGCCTCATGGAAAAAACTAAATCACCTCACCTGACTAGAAATGTACTGGTTCAGCAAAAGAAATACAGTCATGGGAGTTTTCAGTTGTTTACATTTCTGCTTACCCCTTTCCATTTTCAGTGGTGACCTCAAGATGAAAGGCAGTGTTCTTTAGCTATCTCTGCCTCACTAGTTACATTCAAGTCAGACAAAACAACAGCAAACAAAGCCATTTAAGCCATTTACCCAGAGGAAAACTTATTTTGGAAAGCCTGGAAGTCAAGGCTCCAACACATCCCACACCAGTGAAAATATTTCAAAGGCCTCCTTGTGATTAGGAAATTTCATGTTTCATCTTTAAACAACATAAGGTAACACCAGCAGGAATGCCACAGATTCTGTTTGGTCTGCTTACATTTAAAGGACAAAAGCTTTGGTCTTTTGGAAAGTATGTCCACATTCTACCTCCAACCCTTCTTCCCAAACTCCAGGTTATCTATCTCAACTACGTGATTCAGACCCTTAATGATGTCAAAAATTTAGATCCTGGCCTCAAAGCTTAATACTGAAGCTTGTGCAAGTTAGTAGGAAGGCACAATGTCAAACTGTTAGCACTTTTTATAGTTCAGTGAAAGTATCTGCTGGCCTCCCTACTCAATGAGAGAGGACAGTTATACAGCCATTTCAGTAAGCAAAACAAACTAAATGCGGTATGACTTTACCCAAAGTCATAGAATTTCAGATTTGCCCTAATACAAGTTAGCTTTCCCAAGCTACCCAGGAATACGCAAATGTCATTCTTTCTTCTGTCGCCGAACTCCAGCATTTACCAAAAACTCTATAAATAAGACCATGGTCGCTCTTCTGTAGTGGTTCCAGCACAGCACGATTATGAGTGAGTGATGGGAGAGGATGAGAAAGAAGGAGAAGGGACTGCAGAGCGGCAAGTGCAGGGGAGAGTTTACATGGACTCAAACTCATCAATGCGCTGCTTGGTGTTGCCCTGCCGAATCTGACGGAGGGTCTTGTACTTGTCTCGGCCCAGCCGCATGTTCTCAGCGTGGATCATATCATTGGCCGTCTTCTTGGTTTCATCCCGAGCGTTTGCCAACTCTGAGGAAAGAGCCTAGTGAAGGGGACAAAGACAGCAATGGGTTAGGCAAGCCAGAACCTCAATGCCAGGCAAGGAAGTTCCTTGTTAATCCTCCTACACAGGAAACAGATAAATTCAACTGTACACTGTCTTGGGCAACCTGCTCCAGCTGAGCCTTCTTGAGCAGAATAGTGAGACTAGATGATCTCAAGAGATCCTTTCCAACCTAAACAAGTGTGTGAAAGTTGCAAATATTTTTCCTCCACATTTGAAAATAGTATACCGCGAGGTGCTTCCACCTTACTTATCTTTGTCTAGCACAGTGAGAAAGACTGTCACTAATTTACTTCACAGGAAGGAGAAAGTCCAGTGGAGAAACACCTGAAGACTTAAAGATTGCCAGGAAGAAATCAAGCAACTACTAGCCTTCTACCACAGAAGAAATGTGTTGTGCATGACAGAGGACACCTCTATCACTCTACCTGTGCGTGATCAACGCAGCATGATGCAAAACAAGCCAAGTCTGTTCCAAGCCATGCAGCCAGCAGACATTAAAAAAAAAAAAAAAAAAACTACAAAAAAATGAGCTACCACCACTTTCTAAGCATCAATACCAGAAGGGTGGAATTCCTTATGAGAAGGAGGTGCAACATTTCTAACCCCCCCCCCCATGCTGAGCTGTAGCAGGCTACTGTCAGCATTTTGCAGTGCAACCCATTCAGACAGGACAGTTACAGCCAGCTGTAGGATAAGAACTCAACCAAGCCCTCCAATTCATTTCAGCTGGACTCTGAACAGCTGTCAGGTAGCTGGCAAGACTCACACAAGCATACTCCATCTCACAGATGCTGCCTCTTGGCATTGCTTGAAAAGACTTCGCTATTTCCAATGAAATAGAAATGAACTGGAGACAAGTTCTGCCCTTTTCCCTAATGGTAAGCAGCAATCCAATGAAGTCATGATCGCCTTTTCCCTCACTCACTATTCACTACTCCCTTCTTTTTTTCCTTCCTTTTTAAGGAATACCTGTAAAACCTCACAGTCACAATTACAAAAAGAATAGAAGCAATGCCCATGTACATACACTCGGCTGCAAACTTCTTACCTTCAAGTGTTTCTGCACTCGTTCATTTTTCTCTGCTTCAGTGGTCCGCTGCTCCTCGCTGCGGTCCTTGATGGTGGCCTCTGATCGAAGCTCAGCACTGGCTTCTGCTGCATTTTCATCCTGCTCATCATCATGCTCATTCTCAGAGTGCATTGGCTCAGTGACATGAGGAGTGCTCATGGCAGTCTTCAGCTCCTCTTTGGTTTTTTCTAGGTCCTCCTGCACCATTTGTGCCTGCAGTAAGACAGACCACACTTAGTCTGTGCAACTCAGATGTAACTTCTTGCAGAAGCACACAAAAATAGTACTTAAGAGCCCTACATCTCTTGCACACTGAAGTGCTGTGTTCCAAAACTACTCAGCCACAATCACTCGTAATATTTTCTGCTGGCTTGCACATAGAGATTTAAGGAATGGTTATAATTCATGGAAAATGACCTATAGGCTTAATCAAACAATTCCAAGCTAGAGTTAGAATGCAGCACACATTTTACGAGAAAAAAACAAAACAAAAAAAACATAAAGCTGCATATTTGCAACAGCCTCAGCTTGCAGACATCTCGTCTAGTGACAGTATTCTAGTGTAGTAGTTTAGGTTACAAAACAAAATGAAATTTAACCCACAGAAATTACTGCTCCTACTTCAGATTCTACTTTACCTTCTGCTGCCACTCCTGGGCCTCACTCTCTTTTTTCTGCCTGGCCAATTCCAGCTGTGTGATCCTAGCTGTGAGTTCTGCCATTTCAGCAGCCTGCAAAGGAAAGACTTTTAGTGGGGACAAAAGAGAAGTACTTGCAAAATGAAGCATTAGTCCAAGTTCTGAATAAAAACAGTATCTCTAATATCTTCCTTGTAAGGAGGATACTTCAGTCCCACTGATATCTAAATGATGCATGGGAAAAAAAGGAAAGGGTTTTGTTGAGGGTTTTTTTCCTCCTCCAAACACAGCTATAGTACTCACATCTTTGAACCCAAACCAAGGAAAGCAATTAATGAGATCTAATGAGATCTGTTCTCAGCATCAGATACTATTGTAAGGAAAAAAAAAAAATCAGTCTCAATCTACTGCACAAATAGATACAAACATGCATATTTAAATATTAATTCATCTTCTTTAATGTCTATCCTTAAGAACTAAAATATACTTTTTCACTATATTCATAGCTTAATTTGTTCTATGACCTTAGAAAGTCCCCTACAATGTCACTGTGCTACCGGACTTTCAGCAAACCCACTCACCAGTTGTTCCTGGGTTTTTTGTTGATCATGGGATGCTTTCAGCAGGGCTTCCTTTGCCTCTTCTGCTTCTCTTCGTTCTTTAGCCAGTTTTTCTGCTTCCTCCTGAGCTCGCTTTCTTTCCTGTTCCAGCTCCATGGCTCTGCGGGTCTGTTCTTCCAGTTCTGAAGGAATAGCAGAGTACATTTGAAGAGAAATAAAGCAAAGAAGGTAATAGGAGGCTGCCTTTATCCCTACCTCCTGGATGAAATCTTTCCTTTAGAGAGAACTCAAGCAACTATGCCCTTTCCTCCTCTTTACATTGCAAATGGAGATTGAAGATGAAGAACTAGACCTGCAAGCCAGCACATTACTTGCCTGATTGATTTGTGGGAAGTACCCGTCTCAAAACGACATCCTTAAAGACAGAAAAGCATGCTACATTTCAATTGGGCACTGCATCATAATGCTGGCCAAGCAACTAGGTTGTAAAAGCTAGGGTACTGGCTGATATGATCCTTGCTACACTTTCTGACTCTTTCCTCTACAGATGTGCTAAGATAAAGCTTCCAGCTGGCATGTGGACAACTGAAAGACAATCTAGCTGCCAGAGAGGCAGCTTGGCTGCCACCCACCTCTTTAATACAAGCCATACTTCAGAGTATCCGCGTCTACAGAGTTGCATTCAGCTTTAAAAGGTTAAACTAGGGCCCTAACACATTGGCCAGCACACAATACTGGAATCTGAATGGATCAGAGATGCTCCTAGCTTTACTATTTGAATCCTTCTCATTCAGACTACCCAGACTGTGCTTCTAATGGAATACTGGAGTATTTCATATTACCTTGCTGAGCTTTCTTGGTTTGCTCCTCAATTTGCTTGAGTTTTTCCATCAGCTCCTCCTTCTCACGTTCAATCTTCTCCTTCTCTTTTTCTGCCAATTCCCTCTTCTTCTTCTCATTCTCCAGCAGGGCTCTGATAATGGGGAAAGTCGTAATGCAATTTATAATTTACAGCTGTAGTAGCTCTTCCTAGTGTAACTATAAGCACACAAGAGAAATGCACTAGATCACTTAGCTGATGATTTTTACTCCATATGTGCTGCTTTTAAAGTGAAGTGAAGAAACAAAAAGCTTGCTTTGCTGGCATTCACCTTAGTGGAAGTTCGTAATAGTAATGCTACTAGCAGAAGATCCTTATATCAAGACCAGATTAGTCCTTTCAAATAGAAGGGCACACATTTAATTCCAAGAAAGTGGTGGTGAACCACACCTGAGAGCTACTTACATCATCTCATTAGATATACTGAAGTCTGCCCTGTTCTTGGCTCAAGCAGGTTAGTAAGCATGCTGCCAGCACTTCTATCTAGCACATGATGCTACTGTGGAGTGACCAACCAAGTCCAGGTTACTCAGAACCTTGCACAAACCTCTCCATCTGTTTCTGATGCTTCTCTTCTCGAGCCTGTGCTTTCATCTGCTGCACCTCAATGGTGTCTGGTTTACGTCTGCGCATGTAGAGCTCATGGTTTCCCATACAAAGTGCCAAGATTCGTTTGTTAATCCGTAACCGAGGGGCATAGAATACGAAGTCCTTGGGAAAAGAAAAAGGCAGCATTAAAATTGTTCCTTCAGCGTAGTAAACCCTCTATGTACGCAATACACACCAAAACTCTCAACTTTCTAATACTGCTAGCCAGCATTTCTGATCAGTGTCTAATTCACTGCTGGTAGTAATCAGACCTCCATCTTTCAGGAGTGAATTTCAAGATGATAAATTGACACAGGGCAGAATTGCCCAACTTCCTGTTACAGCCTACTCGGTATCATCGTAAAGCATTCATAGTACACAGAGTATGTAGCAGCTTGGCTCTATTGTTTCATTAGAAATACAATCAATCATGAGTTAGTTTACTAGGAACATTGAGGCTGTGCCTTCTTCCACCTTTATTACCACTTAGTTCTTTAAATCTGGTCATCCACATCATGTGTAAGTTTTTCTCTTATGCCACAGTGTTAAAAATTATGTTCTAAAGGAAAAATAACTTAACTCTGTTAAAACAAAAACAGCAGCAAGAATATGCTTCCAAGCAGCCAAAAAAACAAGAATAACCAGAAGAACAGAAGGTATCAGCTGACACAGGATATTAACAGGCCTTAAAGAGTAAACTAAATTAAATAATGTTCATTTAAAAAATGTAAGGAAAAAATGTACCCAGTGCACCCTACAAAATGATGTGAAGCTTTAGCTTCAAATAAATTAAAACATGGTGAAAGATGATTCCACGCTACAAAAATCAGTGGAAGCATACAACAGTTAGCACAGGTGCTTCAGATCCCTAATCGTATCAGAGAATTAGATTGGTTGTAGGAGAACCAGAAACCCTAAGCAAAAAGCCTCTCTCTCACTGACTTTGGATAGCATAAGGTTACACTGAGCAAATGCCTCCCTTCCCAGCCAGAACCAATTTCCATCTATCCCCTGTTGTTGCTGTTCAGTACATTCTTGGCATACTGCCCCAAAAAGGTAGTAGAGAACTACTTAAGCAACTGCTGATGTTACTGATAAAAATATTATTTATGACTAAAAAAAGTAAAAACACAGACAACTGATCATTCATTTTACATGATCTAATAGCAATGGGACAAGGGGGAATGGCTTTAAACTAAAAGAGGGAGGATTTGGTTTAGATGCTAGAAGGAAATCCTTTTTCTCAAAGGGTGGTTAAGCCCTGACACAGACTGTCCAGAAAAGTGTAGGTGCCTCATCCCTGGAGGCCAGGCTGGATGGGACCTGGGCAGCCTGATCTGGTGGGAGGGCAACCTTGACCACAGCAGCAGGGTGGAATTGGATGACCTTCCAGATCAATTCCAAACCAAATCATTCTACAATTCATCTAAGAAGAAACTGAAAGTTCAAAAGCTTTAATACGGCTGTTGCTTCTTACTGGTGCTTTCTTGTCAATAGGCTTGATTACAAACTTCTTGTCATTGAAAGAAATATTTCTGATCTCACTCCAAGGGAATCCAATTTTTGGCGTTAGCCTGCAGAAGCAGAAAACAGAGGAGATAAAAGTCCGAAGTCATTTCAAACTCCTGAATTACAACATAAAGATCAAAATTCTGAAAAAGCTGCCCTCATGATATTTCAGTACTCTCAGGTTGACTGGAATGAGCAAATAGAATTGATCAGATAAATGAACGAGGGAGCAATTTTCCAATCCTGATTGATTAAATGGAGAATATCTGAAGAATGCATCCACATCAGGAAGACAAAGGATACAGGTAAAACTAGCTTGGTAAGATTTGAGTGTCTCATTGGTTTTGCTCCTAAGCAGCACATTTTATGGTGCATTCTAGCAAAATACAACCAAGAATGACACATAAGCAGCAGAGTCCAGTATAAGAGCAAAATATCAGAGCAGATTAACAGATTACTTTTAACTATCCTTACATCCTTACACTGGAAAGGAGATGAAGTCAGTGATGAGGAGAGTGGATTTATTACCTGTCATTCTGCTCATAAATGTTGAGTCCAAGAGCGTCTACACCTAGCCAGAGTTCTGAGCCCTTTTTGTTTTTAATGCTGAAGTAGTTCACACCATACATTTCCAAATCTTGTGCAATTTTTAGGTACTCCAAGACAGCATCTTCTCTGTATCATGCAAAAAGAAAGCAGATATTATTTCTCGAGTCAATAAGCCATTTGATCAAGAAGGTGCTGATTATCTACACAGATAGAGCAGCAATAGACTAGCCAAAGATTCCAAGAATCATCCTTGAATATAGAAGTGAACAAGCTCCGCAAGTTCAGCTTTGTTTTTACCAACTAACGTCAGCCAGTTACATGGACTAGCAAGGTCAGAGGCACGTTGGCCTAGCTACTCTCAGTAGAATAACCTGATGAATGCTAACTCATGCTGGAGCAAGCTACAGATTACTGTGTGACTTCATACATGACTTCATACATTATACACTAGCATGTATCACACTATTCTAAATACAGCAGTTTCACATGCACCAGTTACCTAATCATTCCTCGATGTTCTTCATGCCACACCTGGATCCTCTCCTCCCACTGGTCCTTGTTAAGCTTGTGTTGCTCCAGAACTCTAGAAAGAATACATTGGATTTTTGAGACCAGCCACTGCATTTATGCACACACCACCACATCAGTCCAGAACAACGCTTCATTGAATACTCCATGGACATCACAGCTCCCAACTCAAAAAACATTTCCAGAAATATGGATTTATAAGGCTAGGCAGAGACACATCAGTAGAGTATTCAAGGCTTCTGACAAACAACAAGCTGTATTCAGCTATGTTTCTCCTTGTACCATTACATTATCAGGCTTTTTTGGAGCTTCTCCAACTACTTCCAACTACAATTTCCTCAGCAGCAATAGGATCTTTAAGAGATGCACGAGGCTATATTTTATTATGAATTCTCTGGTTAAGACTCCAAAAAAATTCCAAACTTTTTAGCGCAAAGATGTTCTAAAACTGAACAAATTCTCATACCTTTGCGGGAGTAGTTTGTCGCTAGCAAGGTAACCAGACTTGTGCACTTCTTTATTGAAGTCTCCGTACTTGGACTGGACAGCATAGGAAGCCAGTAGGACAGCTGTTTCTGGAGGACAGTAAATGTCATCATTCAGAATTGCCTCTTTCACTTGGAGGAAGAATAGGCGCTGTGTGATGTCCTGGATCAGCTCTTCTGCCACATCTTCTGGGTAGAACTTGGCTCGGAATTTGAAAAGAAGAGGGCTTTCCTTGCGTACATCCTGTGCTGTTACCTGGAGCAAAAGAGTTATCAGATTTTATAGCTAACATGTCAGATGAAAGTGAGCAGGGTTAATGCTCAGGAAGAGAAGACAAGCATGCATTAGAAACACAAATCCACATTTGCAACACAAATATGGATGGGCAAGATGCTCACATGAGCATCACATTAACAGTTACAAGGGCGGTTAACAGATCTTGCAGACTGGGGAAGATTGACTGTATGATGGGAATAGGGATGTGTGACCTGGGAAGAATATGAGGATGCTGTCCAGACATGCATAGATGAGATCAGGAAAGTCAGGCCACAGACGGAATTGACCTTGGCAAAGGATGTGGAAAAATAACAAGAGATTCTACACTGATCAGAAGACAATGGTCAAGGAGAGCGATAAATGAGAAGGAAGAAATTGCAACAGTCATGAGAAAGCTGAGGTACTCAACAGTTCTTGGCTTCAATCTTAACAGAATCGCAGGGGTTGGAAGGGACCACCCTCCTCCAACCACTGAAGCAAGTTCCCTACAACAGGTCACACCAGTAGGCACCCAGACACACTTGAATATCTCCATAGAAGGAGGCTCCACAGCTTGTCTGGGAAACCTGCTCCAGTGCTCCATCATCCCTATTGTAAAGTTCTTCTGCATGTTTGTATGAAACTCTCCGTGTCTTCACAGGCTTCCCACATCTCTCATGCCCTTAAAGCTCTAGATGAGAGTTGAAGGAGTAAAATTCCTCCTGCTGTAGCATAACAGCAAGTTTGAGACTGCCTTATGAGACTAATGCGTACAGATCTATAGGGCCCAATGACACACATCCCAGGATCCTGATGGAACTGTACATAAAGGCTGAAGGCTGATCATAAGGAAGGAATGCCATCCAAAGTGATCTGGTCAAACTTGAAAAGTAGGACCATGTGAACCTAAAGAGGTTCAACAAGGTCAGGTGCACTGGGGCAATCCCAATTATGTGTACAGACTGGGAGAAGAACTTTACTGAGAGCAGCCCCATGGAGAAGGACTTGGGGCTTCTGGTGGACAAAAAGCTTGACACGAGCCAACAGTGGGTACTTGCAGCCCAGAAGGCCAGTGGTATCCTGGGCTAGAGAGAGGATCGGGGTTAGAGAGGGGATTAACCCTCTCAGCTCTGTCCTCTCAAGGCCCCATCTGGAACACTGTGTCCAGGCCTGGAGCCCCCAGCACAACAAAGACATGGAGCTGCTGGAGAAGGTTCAGAAGAGGGCGACAGAGATTATCAGAGGACTGAAGCATCTCTCCTAAGAGGAAAGGTTGAAGAAGATACGCTTGTTCAGTCTGAAGAAGAGAAAGCTTCGGAGAGACCTCACTGCAGCCTTCCAGTACTTAAAGGGAGCTTATAAAAAATAATTCTTGCTCCTATTTATGTGGTTCAATAGGACAAGGGGAAATGGTTTTAAAATAAAACATGAGATATTTAGATTATACTAGCAGGTTTTGTTATAGTTTTTTTGGTTTGTTTGTTTTTGTTGGTGGCGGTGGGTTTTTTTTGTTGTTGTTCATTTTGTTTTGTTTTTACAAATGATATGGTGAGGCACTGGCACAGGCTGCCTATAAGAGTTGTGGGTGCCCCATCCCTAGAGGTGACTGAGGCCAGGCTGTGTGGGGTCTGGCCAGTCTGATCTGGTGAGTGGCAGTCTTGGGTTGAAACTAGATGATTTTTAAGGTCCCTTTTATGCCTTTCTATGACTCTAACAATTGAAGGAAGGTGGTATGAACTCACTAATCTTGCTGTAACTTCATGTCTGCAGAGAAGCAAGATCCCTGATAGAAGTACAGAGTCTGCTCCTGTCCTCCAACAGAAGGGAACCCCAGACAAATGAGAGGTTGAAGCAAACATACCTTTTTATTTAATTTGAGCCACGTTGAGAATCCCTTTGTATCTTGATACTGGAGTCCAAAGAACCAGACTTCTCTTAGACCAATTGTCTTGACAACCTGCAATAAAGATAATTAGCAAGAGCCATAGCCAGACAGGCTGATCTCACTGGTAGCAGAAAACCTGTCAGAGGTAAGTTCAGATGAGCACAGAGACAAGCAGTGCCCTAGCATTCTGCCACCCCTGACAGTGTGCTCGTACACAGATGACAGAGCACCTGAGGAATTCCATGTGGGAAGCATCTCTCTCCCCCATATCCTTAAGATTTGTTGATACTTAAAATCAGATACCATATTGATTAGCCACTTACAAGCCAACTTTTATAGCCAAAATACAATGCAATGGATCTGTCAGGTGTAGCAGGTAAGAACCTCAATAGGAAATATCTATGATGGTATAGAAACTCTCTCCTTAGTCATGTCTCTAGCAGGTCACAAGTGTTACATAAATATAGTTAAGGCAGCTTTACGAAAATATGGTAACCAAAAAAAAAAAAAAAAAGAGCATCATGGGGGAGGGCAAGACTACTGCAATATAATGCTAGTAGAAAGGAGAGAGAGAGGTTCCTTTATAAAGCAAGTTCACCAGCACAAGGCCATCACTTTGTACTCTGGCAAGTCCAAGACACACCTGCTATAGGGTTCATTCAGTCTAAAAACTGAAATTCCTTCACATCCCTCCTGGACACCCTAGAGTCGATCTTATGCCTGCAAACAGGGCAACTACCTTTAACCTCCACTACTAGACAAAGGAGAAGAAAGGATAAAACACTTATCTTTAGGTCTAACACTGTACCTGGAGAACTGCTTTTCAACACTACCCACCCTTGCTTGCAGCTTTCCTCCTGCAGATGCTAAAGGATTTGACAAATAGTTGAGGTAGATTTAGTCCTGCCTTGTCCCATGTTTTACATGATGTTTCTCTAATTCTCTAATTTCTGTTAAGTTACTTCCTTGCTGATTCCTAAAGATGTGCTCTATTCTCTTTTATGTGGAGTCCAGTTTTGCTGAGCCACAAAATTAAGGACGGAGGGTCCCTGCAAACATACTACTAGTTCTATTATTTAGGGCTTGGATCAGACATTTCTGCTGGCTTTACAGAAATAGCATCATGGCAGGAAAAAAAAATAAAATATCGGAGAGCTTTCAGCAGCTGTATGCTATTAGAAACACACACGTGCACGCATACACACACACACACAAAAGCACAAGGCCGCATAGACTGTACACATGATTCTTCAAGTCCATGAAATTATTCAGCCTGTCCTTGCCTGAATATGGAGAACTGGCCTAAATAACACATTAAACAAAGGATGTGGGTCTGATAAGCCTTCACTTTGCACATGTAACATAGTAGGATGCATCCAGCTAAGGAGGCTTTCAGAAAAGCATTCGATTTTGCTGTATGTACCAAAAACTCTTGGTAGAAAGAGAGGAAGACAGGCTGTCCTAGAGCCTAAGAAAAGCTTTGTTCTCTGCAATATTAACATTTGAATGGAATGGAGGCTCACCCCCACTGTTGTTTGCGTCTGCTTGCTTCACTTTCATTTGTCTGCAGCTTAAGCCTGGGAATTCAATAAGCTGAACTGCCAGCAAGGAACTGAATGGCATCACACTGAGGCCTCGCACAAAAGGACTTTTATTCCACAGCAGAAGTCTGCACAGCAACGCACTGACAACAATGGTCTGGACAGAAGAGAGGGGGAGACAGCACAGCACGCACACACAAGAACTTCACAGCCTCACTTGGCTACCGAATCAAACTAAGATGCATTGCAATTCCTCCTCTAGGAATTATGTGAAATGTAAAGCAAGGCACATCGTGGCTTGTTAGTCTGAGCATGGATCTGTACCATTCAGCCTTCATCCTGAAAGTAAAGGTAGATGATGGTAGCCTCTATCAAGTGACAGTCCTTTCCACCTCAGCTTTAACAGGATATTTGGTTCAATCTTGAAAGCAAAACTATCATGAACTAAAAAGTTTTCTACAGGAAAACTCCACTTTTTTCAGGTCTGCGTGGCCTTCTCACCTCCCCCCTCCACAAGTACCAGTCTCGTTCCCAGCTATTGTTCTTGCCATTAAGAGCTGTCCCACAGTAGAAGGAGGGCCACAAGTAGACCTCTTAAATGTACATTTTAGCATGAGGATGACTGTTCAAGATTGCTATAGTTCTCAGCCTAGGAAAATTGTCTGGAGAAGAGGAGGCTCAGGGGAAACCTTACAGCTCTCTACCTGAAAGAAGAAAGTACCTGAAAGGAGGTTGTGTCGAGGTGGGGGTCGGCCTCTTCTCTCACATAAGTTGCAACAGGACTAGAGAGAATGTCCTCAAGTTGCACCAGGAGAGATTCAGGCTGGTTATTAGGAAAAATTTCTTCTCTAAAAGCGTGGTCAGGCACAGGATCAGGCTCTGTCCAGGGAGGCGGTTGAGTTACCATCTCTGGCGGCGTTCAAGAAACACTTAAATGTTGTTCTAAGAGACATGGTTTAATAGTGAAATATTAGTGGTAGGTAGATATTTGGACTAGATGATTTTGGAGGAAATACACCACACATGGAAACAAGTGCAGATCCAGCATGAGAGCAATATCTACACAAAGACAAAAGCGAAGTATTTAAGCAAAAAAGACATTTCAAGTTCCTGCTTCAAAGGACAAAGCATCCACAACACTACATATGTCTTGAACACCACCTGTTGTCCTTTCCAAAGATGAAAAGGCCACGAGAGGCACATCAAGTATTTTTGAGAGAAATCTGCTTGCAAACAATATTGCTGGACTAGCTCTGACCTGGCTAATCTGTCACATCTGCAGTTTAATATGCCATAGTATAAATTTAATTTAGTAAAAGAGGCACTTTGCAGATAAATGTCACCTAATTATCCTGCTTTCACTGCCACTGAAAACCTCTGTGCCACTGCACAAGTGTCCTTCCTTGATTAGGACATGGATTAGACAATGCAAAAGATCTTTATCAGGCCCAGGCATTATTTGGTTTTATTTCCTGCAATGATCATGACTGGGGAAGCCTTCTCTCAATTACTTTTCAAAATTGAATACAGCGTTGGCTCAGCTAGTATTCAGGCACATTATGTCCAAAATGAAGCACGAGTAGAGAAGAGTAGAAATAAGAATCCATAAAAGGAAAAAAAAAAAAAAAAAAAAAATACCCCTTCTTAGTTCAATTGCGGAACCAGGTTTCTCAGAGAGTTCAGCACGTTTACATATTCATCTCAGAAGCACTCCCTCCACCTCTTAAAGAGAGGTAATATTTCTAAAGTATAAGCTGACCTTACCAGAACTTCAGATAACGTAATCCAAGCAACCCTGTGAAATCTAGACTAGGCCAAGAGAATGATGCTGTGTGAACATGACACTCTCTCTTAATAACATGCAAAAAAAAAAAAAAAAAAAAAAACCAGAAAATCTGAGAAGAGAGCAATGGCACTTTGACCAAGATTAGCTACAATGCTTCAAGCCACTTATCCTCTAAAGAAGTAAACAGAGCCACTGATATCACTGTTTGCTTCAGGTGCTGACCTCATACCCAGGAAAGTGTCTCGGGAAGGCCAGCAACTTGCTGTCACAGTCTGAAGTAATAAAAGTTTTTCTAGTGTCACATTCCTCCTTAAACTGTACTTGAATTCACAGCTCCGGACAGCTGTTGCCTTGAAAGAGATGGTATTTTTGCTTACTCTGAAGGTTTATTCTGGCATGACATGCTGAGGTCACTATCTCTTGATTCTGTGATGTCTAAAAGCTAGTACTGAACAGTCTGAAGTTTACGTGGTCAACTATAGGCTTAGAGAGCACAAAGCAAGTCATTGAGAAGAAAATCTGCAGTCAGAGAAGTAGAGTTCATTGTAGGATGGAAAAAGAAGTACTGACTAAACAGTTTAGAAACCACTACTCAATTGTTTAAAAAAACAAAAAACAAAAAAAAAAAACCTGACGTAAGGCCTATCAAGTGGGTAGAGATGCCACCCATCTATTGTACTAACCACTCAGTAGGTCTAGTATTGCATGCAGCTAAGATGCCTCTACAAGAAGCTAGAAGAAATAAGAGGCTTTCAAGGGGGAAAGAACAAGAAACCAAAAGAATCCAAGGTCAAAACTATCAGAAAAAAAAAGCATTTGAGAAGCTGCCATGTGCAGCTGATTGGGTACATGGAAGAAGGGAGTATGCTTTCATACTACTGATGTGCTCAAAATAGTTGAAGATCTAATGACCACAGCCAGAGACCATATTCATCCTTCACAGAGCTACTCGCTTTTCTGGTGAGTTGGTATGCACTGCAGTTCAGCAACTGACACTAAGAGACACATAAGCAGAGCTGCTGAAGACAAGCTCGTATAGTCCTCCTGCCTCAACTAATACAGTTTTGTCAGCATAAGCTATTTAATGCTACAACTATACAAGCATTGGGAGCAGGATGATATAGGTAGATCTCTAGTACAAATCATGATGTTACTACCCTATATATCAATTCATAAGGATTTTTCTGCTCCAAGGTATCTGATTAGAGAAGATAACAGTACATAAGTTTACTTTGGAATTTAGCCAAGCATGAAAGAGTGAAGCACTAGCATCCCTACTTCAAGTCCATTCACCTATTATTAGTGCAGAACGTTCTCTTTAGAATCAAACTGCTCTTCCTCATGAAGATATCTAGCTTTCAAAAAGTCCTTTTAATCCTAATTCAGAGTAGGTCATCACTACGTTGGGATAGATACATTTATTCTACCTTTAGACACGGTGGGTGGAACCTAAACACTGCTGCTACCTAAACACTGCTGAACAAAGCCGGTAGCGTGCACTGAGACAGCTGTGTAGCTAAAAACCTTGGTAAAACTTGTTTGCTTCTTGTCTAATTCAGAACTTACAACTCACTCAAAACGAAAGGGTACTCTGAGGCAAAAACATTCAGGATATCTAAAAATTTTTCCGTGAAAGAGTTGAAGCCAGATTTCACACCAGGAGGTCAATGTACTGCAGTAGCAAAAACATAAGGTTGCTTTGTAGAGAAAGTCTCTCTACCCTCAAAAAAACCCTGATGATGGCAGACACTTTTTCACATTCAGCATCATGCACAAAACCTAGATTAGCAATTTCAGGAGTACATCATAGCTCAAGGAAGCTAGGAAATTAACACTCACTTTGTTCTTGTAGATCCTAGCATGAGACCAAAGACCACCTCAGGATAGAAATTGAGATAGAGTGAACAGATCTTAGTCAGAGAGCAATCATTGCTTAGATCCCACTAGTAGCATAGGCAGGGAAAACAGCTCTGGACTAGCCCTTTAGAGGAACTAATCTACACAAATAGCTCAGCCACTTTGAACCTATCGCATACATGCCAGATGAAAGTATAAAAAAAATTATGAAGAGGACAAGCCAATTGGATAAGCTACAAGATTGCACTTCTCCTAGATCCTCTTAAGAGTGAACAAGTATCTGTTTTAAAGAGCAATGAAGAGAGATGATGGGGGTAAAGCTGAGCACTGGATTAAAGATTAACTAAGTGAAGACAAGAACAACGTTTAACAAAGGAAAAGAAGGCATATGCAACAGTAAGAAGCCTGCAGCTACAGTATACAAGCACTTGCTCCCTTATCCCAGCATTTTTAGCCGTGATGTGCAAGTCTGACTGTGGACAAATTCTCTCTTCTGCACATGCAGCTGTTCACAAAGGAGTGAAATCAATTACTAAGAGATGAAAAGTTCCCATACAGGAAAAATGATCACAAGCTTCACAAAAACAGACAAGCTGTTGAAATCCAAGTTTCACACCACAGTTTTATTTTGTACTGAATGTCCAGTAGGCAAAAGCTACAGATGGTCTAGAGTAGACTGAAAAATTTATGCACAGATTTAAACCACTACTGACTTCAGCAGCAACACTTCTTAGTACCTGGTGCTTTATTTAGACAATACCAAAAATTACACGTTGAAAAATAATTACAGGAAGCATCCAACTGAAGAAGCACCTCTCCAAAATAAACAAACAAACAAATAAATAAAATCAGTTCATCTCTCGATGAATTTAGGAGTATATCATGTAAGCTTTAATAGAATAAGGTTTCATAAACTAACTGGTTCCATTCTCGATGGAACCCAGAACTCAATTCCATCTATCAAAAGAACTGTGAGAGTCTTGAGATCACACCAGACTCAATATACTGCAGCTACTGCACAGTAAAATGCAAACAGCTGAGAAACTACACTGCAGCACAGAACTTTTTCGAAAGCCTTTTTTTTCCTATCCCATCATAAAAGGGCACTCTTTGTTAAGCCATAGAATCTCACTTTACTCCATTCCAGGGCTGGGTATAGAGGACAATATAATATCTAATTTTGAATCATTCAGATGAGTATGAAGGAAAGTAGCAATTTGTGGTTAAACATTAAATAAATAAATTAATTAATAAAAATCAGGCTCTCTGGCCCCACATGAAATAGCTGACCTCTGCAGGTGGGTCTTCTCTTCAGTTTCTCTGTTTATTAAGACAGGCTCAGGGTAGAGCTGGCCCCAGAATGCCTGGTACTACCTAGCCATGGCCATACCTGACATATCTTGTCATGAATCTGAGATTCATTTTACTTTCCTTCAAGCCATGAACTTATTGCTCAGATTCTTCTCTGATTAGGAAACCGTTGATTTTTTTCCTCAGTGTCCTCATAAAGCCTTGACTGACTACAGGAAGAGACTACATCACTTGCTAGCAGCACAGATGCTTTGAGTGGCTAGACAGTTGCCTAGATATGCCCTTCAGGATTACAGCAGGAACACACAGTGGAGCCTGTCAAAGTTTCAGCAGCTGCAGTTTACAGTCTGTCTTCAGCTGCTCCAAATTTGGGATGCACGTCTCCCTTCTTCTGTTTGGAGGAAAGTAGAAAGAAGCTTGCCCAGCCAGTGAATGACGGGGAAGGCTAAAGCACCTAGATGAAGGCTCAATATAATACACTATGTAACTTCTCTTAGTATCACCTTCAAGCTGTGTTGAGAGCATACAATATCACTTTGTGTGCACAATGTTGAACAATGTTTGAAACCTCAGCTAAGACCCTCCTGATTTACATCAGTTTCTCTTTGAAATCAATTACACAATGTTTGCAAGTAAGCCAAGCAACAGTAGCTTACCAGGTGCCCTGTAAGATTGATCTCATGAGTTGTGGCTGCAGATATCTACTGCTATCCAACTCAAATTATGAGCTACAGTACCAATACAGTTCAGTGAAAGTAAGAATAGCTCCTAACACATTCTGAAAAAAAAAAAAAAAAAGTAGTTTTGAAAAAAGCTGTCATTTCATATTTTTTTGAGTTCTCTTAAAGTTGCTATACATACTGTCATTTAGTACTTGAAGCCCTTTAGAAACTGTTATCAGAATCACAACATCAGTGTCAACTTCAGATCTTCTGCAGCTCTATTGCTTACCTGATCAAAGAGCTGTTTCCCTGTAGTGTTGGGCTGGATGGCAAATTCCAGCTCAGCATCCATGGTGGTAACACGCACACTGATCTGGAAAACAGAAGAGACATCATTATAATACATGCACTGACACTACACAATAATGAAAAACATCATCTGCCTCCATCCAGAGACCCATTCCCAGGTTTCCAAGAACTCCACTGCCAGCAGTTATAAAGTCACCTGCCCAGACAGCCCAGTGTTCCCAGCACCCACCACTTCAGCTTGCTCACAGAGCATAGCTTTCAAATGTCCTAGTGTTCATCCTGCCTGATCCAACTTGCATTCAAATCTACATACTGATAACATATGAGAGGGCCATTTACAGCTTATGAGGTTGTATTTCTCAGTGTAGAAAATCCTGGAATCAGTCAACAAAGCGAAGATGTCTCAGACCTTGGAACATACGAAGCATAAATATCAAGGAAGTCCCCGGAAGCAAAAACAACCTTAACCTGCTGCAGAAGAGTAGTAGGAATAGAACAATATTGTTCCAGTCTCCATGGATGTCTGGGGAGATTACAAGGCACAATCCCTGATATAGTTCAAGGGCTACGAATACAAAGCAAACAAGTTAGAATAACATGTGAAGGCAAAAAGAATGCACACTGAACTAAGACACTCGTATGAGCAGGCACTTCACAAACCAGTAGAATGATCCCTACGTAAGTGCATACTACCACCTAGTTCTTTCAAGGAGGTGAAAGATCTAGAAACAATGAACGAATGTTTTAGGTGCATCTTACTATGCAGTCAAATTTCTTAAAAACACCATAAGCAAAAAAGTAAGAAATGAGATAATGAATTGTCTTTCAGAAGAAATATTATATGATGCACTCCAGTGACAAGCATCTCACCGTCATGCTTCCATGTGAAATGAAACTGACAAGGAAACTGCAGCAAGCAAAACTGTAATTTCAATTTACAGAAGCAAGAATATACCTGCTTATCTTTCCCCGACAGTTCTCAGGGAACAAGTTAAGAAATAAGGAGCAGAAGTTTCTTATCTCAAATATTTGATTAAAACATAGCTGATTCCATTTACAACTTCACGTTATCAGAATATTTTATAGATTCTTAGATATAGAAATACTCCCTCCTGGACACGCAGATGACTTAACTTCTAACCAGGCCAAGTAAAGTCTTCAAGTATACCGAGATTTCTGAGAGCTCATTTCTACTTGCATGTTTATACTCCAAAAAAGAAAAACATACAGAAGCTGCAAAGATTTTAAGAACAAAAACTGTTTTAACACTTCTCCGTTGGAGCAAAAGTTGAAAATGTGAAGGTACATAGACAAGATTCACAGTGCACGAAACCCCAGTGTACAGGCATTATCTTGCAGTTCTCTTCCCTGCCAACAGCAATTTACTGTACATCACTAAACACTCATTTATTTGCTCTCCAGTGTAATCCACCTTCTTACCCTACCTTACCCACTTTTCAGGGGTTGGAAAGGTATGCTGTGAACAGTTTTAGTCAGAGCAGCTCAAGCTGCCATTTATACTTTAAGTTAACAACGTGACACTAGAGACTAAAAAGATAGAGCAGGCACAGAAATGTTTGATATGCTTGCTAGGAATGAGAGCTCAAAACCAGTTTTGCTACTTGTACTTAGAAGCAGTTTCCTGTACCAGAGGAGTGTCAGCTTCTACATCTGCCTTCCTTAGGACATATACAGCAAGAGCAAAGATATCCATAAACTATGTCTAAAAGGCATTGGGTTAAACAAGTCATTCAGCAACAGATTGTTGTTTGTTTGCTTTAAAGCCCCTCCTGTTCACCTAATCCACTTATATACCAACTATCATGAAAACAATATATCGGCTTTCAGATCTCCTGTTAATGGATAAAAATGCAGTAGCTACCCTTGGCTGACAACACCTGCATACATGATTAAATGCAGAAGTATCTGAGCACAGTATCTGAGCACCAGAAATCAGAAACATTTATGGCAGCTCTTTGCAACCTGGGCCTGAATTATTTTTAAGCTCTGCTCTAAAAGTTTTAAAATAAAGCTGGCTCAATAAGTATCCTCCTCACAGAATTGCCCAGTGAGGTTACAAATGCTCCCTCCCTGGAAACAATTAAGGCCAGGCTGGATGGAACTGTGAGCACAGGAGGTGCCCCTGCCTATAGCAGGGGGTTGGAACTAGACGATATTAAAGATCCCTTCCAACCCAAACCATTCTATGATTCTGTGAATTTCATAACCCATTATTATTTGTAAGACTCACAGCTCTGTTAGCACAGCAAAATAAGGTTCCATGGTACAATCAGCAAAATTCCTTCACTGTCATTCAGTTAAACATACTTGAGCTCCCTGATGGGTTATCACCCTTCAGTTAGTACATTAAGTAATAAGAGATGCACTTTTTTCCTAATAGTAGCTCTCTGTGTTCAAGATGAGTAGAAATTCAAGGAGAAGTTTTAAACAGGGTGTATGCATTTGCAATTTCAGTATACACTTTTTTAGAATACAGCATGAGCAAAAATACCACAGGAAACAGGCATGTGTTTTACAGAACCGCACCCCGGTAATTCTAGCTTCCCTGATCTGCACAAAGTTTTACCAAATAGCATACTGCTCTTAAGTACTGAATGGAGGAAAGCATGTCCTGGGATGTAACACCACCTCAAAAAAATCCAAAGTTTTTGTAGTTTCTTCTCCCCTCCCCTCCCCCCAAACCCCAATGTGCTTCCAAGCTGTATTTTTAAGCCAGCTGTTGTGAACTGGAAAAACAAAGTGAAGTTTCCACCGTTACAGGCAGTGGGAGGTACTGTTCTCCATTCCCAGCTAGCAGATAAGAAGCCTGACAGTGCTCCGGAGCAGATGCAGCTTCACCGGAGTGTTTTGCTTCTGCTCAGTACTGCTATAGAAATCCAAATCAGTTCTTAAAGCATGGGGGGAGGGAGGAAAAAAAAAAAAAAAAAAAAAAAAAAAAAAAAAGGAAAAAAGCACTAAGGAGGGAGCTTTGTTCTAGACAATGCCCTACAGCAATCCAACTCCTGGTCACTTCAGCTTAATGGGTTCTGACTGCAGCTCAGAGAGAAACCACCAGAAACTGCCTACCTGATCTACACACTACCTACCTGGCAAGTGAATGCCAGGAACTGCACGATCACCTTCATTCTCCTCATTCATTCAAAATATTATCTTTAGTTAAACCACTCTGCTAAGGCATATACAGCTGAGTACTGTCTAACACAGAAGTAAGACAAGAGGTACACAAAATGATTATCAGAGGAAAGAATAATCTGTCCCAGCATAATTCAGACTTTTATGCTTGCTTTGTCCCTTGAATTACTCTGCCAAAGTACTTTAAACCATTAACTTAATTTTGCATCAATGCTTATTCTAAGCAAGAAAAGACTCAGGATTCATTTGTATTACGATTTGTATTTCTAAACCATCTAATGAGGTTTTCCTAGATTAAATATCCTAGCACCTACGAAGCAGTACACATGGGTCTGTCTTCCTGTCAACAAATAATTGTAGCATATATACAACAGATTTGTTTCCAAATAAGAATAAAAGCCTGTCCTCCAAGTAACTGTGCAGGAATGGTGTAGTGCTATGCCTGAATTAAGACACTGCACAGTCCTTTTCTTCTACAGGCACTCAATCTCTGCCCCATAACAAGACAAGTTCTGCCTGAAAAACTCGATTGCTTTTCCCAGGCAGAACATATCAAAACTACTAAACTAGAATACTCTAGAAGACAGCCAGTCAGACATGGAGACTGTAATAAGAGTCCAATTCCTCATCAATACCTTCATTTGAGGGCAGCCTGCAAATAGAATAAAGCACTCCTTCTGAGTGTAACTGACTTGGACTGCTGAGCATACACAGTTCTAGCTCTGTCATATCAGGCAGGTGAGGCACATTCTTCTCCAACACTAGCAACAGGAGAAAATACAGTGAGAAAAAGACATTACCTGCCACTGATTACAAAGTCCAGTGACAGCAATTACCCACATTCCTTTGTCCAAAAAGGATTTTGTAAATTTCATAAACCGTTACTAATTGTAAGACTCATGCCTGTTAGCACAGTAAAAAAAGTCCCGTGGTATAATCAGCAAAATTCCTTCATTGTCATTGCTCTGTATGTGTTTATAGAGGACTTGTTTTCATCAGCAGCAGATTTACCAAAAATGTTATCCTGAAACAGTAAGTTATACTGAAATTCTATTTAAAGCAACTAATTGAATTTCCATCATTTATAATGCGTTACAGTTATAATTGCTGTACCCAAGTGTCTCCAGCCCTCAAAATTCTTCTTAGATCTTAAACTAGTAGAATTTTTACCCAGGTAGATGGCCTTTAAGTAGGCTTCTTTTGACTTTCCATTATCATTTAATAAGAGTATTTTGCATACTAACAGCTAACAATATTGTATAAAAAGCTTCTAGAAAAGCCCATCTTGCAGATTACAAGAAAATTCATCACATTTCAAAAGAAGCACAGAGCACACACATTTCAAAAGGCAACTAACCTAAAAAGTACTCAAGAAAAAAAGCCAACATCTAACTGATTCATTTCATAATGGCTACAGGAAAGAGCTAGAAAGCTAGCAACTCTTCCTCTTCTCTATTTGAGGACTCGCACTGCTTTACCAGTAAAAGCACAACTAAAGATTGCCACTACAATCTATTTGCATCTATTTCCAATGTCTTTTCAGAAAGATTGCCCATACACTTTCAAGTCCCACTTTTTGCTCCACTCAGATTCCCAGGAAGCTGTACTAGCAGGAATGATCAGCGCTCTTTTCCAAGTCCGTAAGTGAGCCCAGCTATAATAACCTGCTGCAACTACATGCTAAGATGACAGTTTGTACATAAAACACTCCTGGTTACCAAACTGGAGAAAAATGGATTTGATGAGTGGACCACTCACTCAAGAAGGAACTGGCTGAGTGGTCACACTCAAGAGTTATGGTCAACAGCTCAAAATCCAAGTGGACATCAGTGAAGGGTGGTATTCCTCAGGAATGGGTGCTGGGACCAGAGCTATTTAACATCCTTGTAGGCAACGTGGACAGTGGGATCGAGTGCATCCTCAGCAAGATTGCGGACTTCGCCAAGCTGAGTGGTGCAGATAGATGCTAGAGGGAAGGGATGCCATACAGAGGGACCTGGACAGGCACATGCCAACCACATGACATTGAACAAGGCCAAATGCAAGGTGCTGCCCCTGGGTTGGGGAAATCCCAAGGACAGATACAGGTTGGGTGGAGAATACTTTGCGAGCAGCCCTGAGGAGAAGGATTTGGGTGTGTCAGTTGATGAAAGACTCAGTATGAGCTGGCAATATGCGCTTGCAGCCTAGAAGGCCAACCATATCCTGGGCAGCTCAAGAGAATAGATTCCTCCCTTCTATTCCACTCTTATGAGACCACACCTGGACTATTGCCTCCAGTTCTCTGGCCCCCAATATAACACAGTATCAGCCTCTACAAAGCCCAGATCCTGAGTTAAATCTTCTTTTCTCCCTGGGAATTCCTGAATGCAAGGCTGTTACACACTGCTGGTCTGCAGGCCACAATCTTCACATTCTGTCTTCCAGGTTTAAGACACCAAGAGGATAATTACTGGATAAAACTGCATAACTATAATTAGGGAGAAATCATACTTTATTATTTGACTGTTATGGAAATGATGTAAGTTTATTTTAAAAAAGAAATCCCAGGCCAACTCTTAACCATTAATCTGTAGTGCAGGCTTTCTGCACTTCAGAGCATCTTTTCACCCAGCAGTTACTGTAGGTAAAGATACTCAATTAGCAACATGCACTGGTGGCACCTGTTATGACTGGAAAACAACTGTGTACATAAGTATTGTTAGAATTGTGCCACACTCCCACAGAACACGCCTGAGTGTTTTTGAGTGTTTTTGAGACTACAAATGCTTCTCAGGGCTTGTATACTCTACTCCCTGCTATACAGATAAGCTAACATGGGTCCTGCCACCTTACGTGCCTATTGGCCTAGTGCCCTGCTGGAAGGGCAGGAGTCATACAGCAATCCACAGAGCACACTGAAGCACCTTGCTTTGCCTTGAAAGAGCATCAGAGGTAACACCCCCCACCTGAAGCACCAGCAATACTCACAGACATCTGGCTCTTTTCCGAGTACCAGCACACTTCTGAAGGCAAACCTGGGTCCTTTGTGTTAGGGTGGAAGCTGGACTCCGGTCATATGAAAGTGCTTGCAATTTCTAAAGGGATTACATTTAATTAAACCAGCCCCCTTCCAGCCGTCTTAAAGGGTCTTTTCATAACCTTAAGCTCATCAGGAGCAGAACTCCAGCAGAGAACAGACACACCCCAGGCAGGATGGACTCTGCAGGCAGCAAGCTGCAGCTTTCACACAGGTTCTAAACCAAGTTACTGAGAACAGCAAGACTAAAAAGATGCCACAGGAAGAGAGCTGCAGTGACAGCAGTCAAGAATGAGAAAGTTCACAGCTTTCAAGAGTATACTTGCAGAAGATGAACTGAGAAAGGGTGGAGGAGGCAGAGCCCGAGCTGGAAGAAACCAGACATGCCCTGACACAAGTATGCATCTGACATTTTACCTCACTTCTGTAGAGTCACCAAGAGAAGTGATACCAGTGCAGAAAACACTCTGCCTTAGCTGCCAGCAAAATGCAACTTTGTGGAATTGATTTAGTACCACTAGCAGGGAGAGCTGGTTAGAGCACACCGACCACTAAAACAATACCTATGCTACTGGTTACCCTCTCTTCTAGTGCTTGGAGACTAACATGTAAGTCTTTTAGAAGTCATCCATCCCATGCGGAGCTTGGAAGAGTAGAAAACTTTTGCTTTATCTCAAAAAGGGGTTCAAAATAAACAGATTTTGGGGCCACTCTACTAGCATTTCCTATACAAATATTCTCACATGATTTATAGAAAGTAGCATATCCAGTAGGTGAAAGAATCAATCTCTGTTCTTGAAATGGATAGAGGTTGCACTAAAAATCTGGTACATAACGCTAAAGTAGTCAGATTCAGAAAGGAAACTAAATTATTTACCCTAACATAAACCCTGTCATACGGTAGCACCAGAGCCCTAAACATGTTTGTTTGATTGTTACCACAAAAGACTATTGTTTGAGCCCACGATTTAAAAGGCAAGTCATTTAACCACATGAACACAAAAGTAGGATTCCAGCAAAGTTTGTTCCCCCTCTCCCCCCCAAAAGCCTGCAGTCAGGCTTTGCAGCTCTATATAATTTACACTTTAATGACCAGTATTTACTGTACATTTAATCTCTTACTTGTCTATTTTGCAAAAACACTTCTTAAGCCCAATTATTAATAAGAATAGTGAAAACTGCATTACTCCTGACAAGAGTGCTGCCCCTCTTATTTCATCTGCCCTTTCAGCAGATGTAGATACCTATCACAGTCAGAAGCAGTACAGCATGTTGGCAGACATCTCCTCAAGACTTCTCTTGCCCTATTGTGGAATTTCCTAGCTAAAGAGCAAAGCCTCTATGCTTACTGATCTAGCAAGTGTCCCTCTAAATTACACATTCCTGAAAACACTTGTTAGCCATAGTTCAAAAACTCTTACGTTCCTGTTACCATAAGTTTCAATGAGCTGTACAGCAGAACTGAGAGCAACAGGCTAAAAAAAAAATAAAATAAAAAGCGCCTGAGTTATGTGAAGAGGCATATCAGTGAATGACTCACACTCCTGGCTCTCAGCAGGACAGCTGAGAAAGTCTGTCTTTGACACAGGACAGTACCGCAGTGCAGTAGGCAAGAGCAACTAGTTCCTGTAACTACGCTCATCAGCAGAGCTACCAGAAACTGCAGACAGACACAAGTTTTTGGATGTTTCATCTACCAACGCATATCTGTGCTAGGGTCACAGCCAATATATTCTGCCTTTCAATTCCTCTTTCTCACAAGGGATCTCCTCACAGCTCTTCCATTTCCTCCACAATGAGATGAAGTTGGATACTTCACATCCCAGAGACAATAAAATTCTTTCATACAGTCAAAAATAAACTGGAATGCAGCCGTGAAAAGAACTGTCTCTTTAAAGACACCTTTTGCAATAGAAAAGGTAATGCCTACAGAGCAGAGCAACACAGCAGTACTTTGTTGCTTTTCTGGTTCTTGAGATAAAGTGTGACAAGCTAGCTTTTTGCTGAAGTCTCCCTTTACAACTGATCAATAGTCCAAGGGGCCAGATTACAGGATAAGACAATTGAACCCGAGGGGATCCTCAGGACAGGCCCATCAGACAAGAGATTCGGTACTCACATTAAGTCAGGGTGGCTACTTCAGGTGTCTTCATACATGCCAAAGCCTCATTTTCCCAAGTAGGGAACCAACTTACAACCTCAAAGGACATCCTTTTTAAAAACTCAGGTCTCCCTCAAACCATATCAGCAGAGAGAGCTTCAGAAAGGCCTATTCCTTGTTCAGAAGGACTGACTTTTACATTGCCCGCACTTTAGAGGCTGCCTTCACCCACCCCTCTGCCTCAACTTCTGTTTTCTCATAATACATGTTACAAAGATCTGGGCTTTTTTCAACAGTGCTAGCAAGCACACATTATAGCACAAGGTCATAGAAAACCAGAGCTTTATCAGTGCCTGTTAATGGGATGGAGAACATAGAATTTTAAAATTCTGGGGGCATTGTTTACCTGGTTTAATTAATGATCAGGTTTAGGTTCCCAGACAACTTTTATTCCTCTAGAAGTTCTTCTTCCTAAGACTACTACCAAGTAAGTCATTCAAAATTAAAAAACAAAATAAAACAACAACAACGACAAAATAACAGGGAATTCCCCTACACAGCTCATCCTCCAAAGTCCTCAGTAACATGTTTCCCAGTTAAAGTTACTTGAATATAATTCCTTCCTTTACAGCCAAGCAGAGAGTAACCAGGTACATCCTACCAGTGGTATTTCAATGGCTGCTAAGAGCCTAGCAACACTGTCTGAAGCACAAATTCCAGTTTGATCAGAGGAACTGCAATACAAGAGTCCTAAGACAGCAAAAGATGTCAAGGTTGAGTCCTCAAATTTACAATCAAGTCCAGATGTCTGTAGGTCATACAACCATTACATATTCACAACTTTGTGCATTGGGTCAGTTCCTCTATTTTTGCCATTTCCTTTCTCATAAATAGATTCCTTATATACCTCCCTTTGCTTTCCCATAGCTGTTTCAATTCCCAGTATTGCCATTTGCTGTTCGTTTAGAGCTAGTTTGAAGCCAGCCCCTCGAAAACTATTTTTGTACCTGTAATTTGGGCTATCTAGAGAAAACACTCTTTATTATATTAGTCAAAATCCAGAAGAGATGAAGAAAAAACAATGATGGGAAGGAAAAAAAATAAAACAAAACTTTCTCTCCTTCTACAGTTCCCTCTACAGAGGGAAAACAAAGCAGAATCTAGCCATACAAATCACTTGACCACTACACTACCAGCAAACTTTGTTTTTTTGTTTGCTTTTTTGTTTTGTTTTGTTTTTTTTTAATTTGTTTCGTGCATGCTAGAAGGTGCCACTCTCTTGAGAAACAGTGTATGCCTATTATGGCCTCTCTACCCTAACAGTGGGGTTGGCAGCTGTGCTTCACATGTCTGAGCTTAACCACATCCCTCATTAATGCTCTTTGACTTAACGGCACTCAGAGAGCAGTGGGCATGTTTGAAATGCCTGTAGCAGTGGGTGTGACATTTCTCAGTTATTGAGCACACTTCTCATGCAATCCCAATTACAGGTTACAAACAAGTGTTTTGGTCCAGCCATCACCACCCTCCCCATTAAAATCGGTGTTATGACCCTGACTGCTACCGTAGTAATTGAACACATGAAACAACTCCAACACCCCTGGAAGCATATCAGATTTTCTGAGAAGACTGCTAGACAGCAGCTTTTTGCCCCTTAAACTTGCATTAGTCTAGTCCTTTCCTCCCAAGCTTCGTTTCAAAGGTGGGAGATTTCCCAGTACCATTTAGCAGCTAAAATAAATAGTTCAAGGTGTTAAGAAGACATGTCTGGTAGCCAAGATGCATTTTCAAAGAACCGATAGGCTTTACAAACCTAGCATCCAGTAAAGACCTGCCAAAATTACAACCAGCAATTTTGTTGGCAGGAGCTCAAAACAAGATCAAGACAGGATGCTAACAAACGTGACCCACACAGGCACACCACGTGAACGTTAAGTACCTACAGGTTCATAGGCTACTAGGCTGAACATCTAATTCCCTATGTAAAGGTCTCCAAATTCACCTACAGTTAGGAGTAACTCGAAATGTAGGGCAATAAAAAAGCCACACGCAGAAGCTGCACTTATCATTCAAGAGAATTTCCACTCGGTAGCTGCATAAAGATCACTTCTGTAACTGAGCTCTTACTTCTGCAGAAAGATTCTCATGTTCAGAAGAACAAGTCAGAAATGTGCTCAACTGTTTCAGATGCTTCCCTGTTCTTCAACCAAGAGACAAGCAGCACTTAAGCTTGCTGATAATAAGCAAGAAGGGCAGCTACATGCAGCAGCTGCCTGTTCCAGACTTTCAAAGCAGTGCTTGGGTGTGGCACATTGAGCTCTTGGCCAGCTCACAGAGCTCACTGAGTATCTTGAACAATAGCCAGACTTCTAGGAGTTAGAACACAGCCTTATTGTGGGATTCAACTGCCCAGACTATGAGCCATCCCTCCAAATTTAACTGCAGGCAGAGTCAAATGTGAGGTAAAGCTGTTTCATCATCCTGTGATTTTCAGTTATATCATTTTCAGTGAGCTAGAAAAATCCCGCAATTTCCTTTCAGTACAGGGTCTCATGCAGGCTGGCTGCTTCTATGCTTATTTAGGTCACAGTTCTCTAAAATGAAGGATTTCCCTGAAAGAGCTCAGTTCTATAGTACTTTTAAGTGTAAATTTCCCCACCCACATTTGCTTCCCTCTCCAACCTATTTTAGGTTTCAAATAGCTCTGTCGGGACTGTACATAGCTTATAAAAGACCAGCTTGTGATCGCTGAAGTACCTTCTGTTATTTTAAGCTCTGTACAGTTCAAGCACTTGAGCTTTCCTATTATAGAGAGTAGCTACAACAGCAGAATACACAGAATCCTGTGTCCCAAAAGGCTCCCAAGCGGGTGGGTGTCGAGCTGCTGGCAGCAGCTGGAGAGAGCAGTGCCAGCACACACAGGGTGTGGTCACACCACCGCTGCAAACCATCCTGCCACCATAACGCACTCTCCCTCTGCCTCCCTTGGAGCAGTATTAGTTTCTTGTTTTGTTTTTGTTTTTGTTTTTTTTTCCCCCGTTATACACGAATAGCTCTTCTACTGTCTCCATCCCTCCACACTCCTGAAGGTAACCTTAAGAACTTCCAGGCATCTACATAACACTTTGCAAATTCAAGCACTTCTTCACATACAGTTTGGAAAGTCAAGAACTATTGTCTCACCACAACCAACACAAGATTCTGAACAATTCAATCCAGCTCAGAAAGTGATTCGGCCTTGAAATCAGCCTTCCTCTGAGCATGAAATGGGATCAGATGACCTCTAGAGATCTTCCTCAGATAAAATTTTGATAACTCTGCAAGACTACAAAAGCTGCTGGAGAGCTAGCTACCCTGTACTAACCAGTTAGAACAACAAGTTCTGAATTTTAATAGAGAAAAATATATAACCAGAACCATCCTGCCCATCAAGCAGCCAGTCTGAAAGGACATACAGTATATTGAGGAAATATACATGGATCATTATTTTAATCACTATTCCAGAGTAGAATATTTAAAGGATAAAGAAAATCTACCTTATTCTTAAAGGTATTATGAATAAAAAGAGACCAAGGGGATAGCAGAGTTGTTGACAGTTCTAACACTTCACCCTAAAATTTGTCTGTCAGGTCAGTTTTTATAGCACAACAAAGTAGAGAACTAATACTCAAGAGTGAATTTCAGTATAGCCCAAAAGCTATACTGAAAGGAGAGATTTAGGCTACAATTGCATGTGTCATTGGACTCTGTTACAGAAAAAGAAGTACATTTATTAAATGGTGTGACTAAATGACTGATTGCACTTTTCCACTACTTAGTCACTTCCCCACCTTAACTGTTTCTAATCCAGAGAAAAAGAAAGTTGAAAGTCATAAGGACTTAGTAACGGGAAAAGGAGAAGCCAGTGATAAACACAAGAATGGATCATGTCTGCAGGAAGACATTCTTTTTGCCAAAAAAAAACAAAAAACAAAAAAAAACCTCCACACTGAAGTTAGCATCCTCTTCAGAAGCCTTTCGCTAATGCTAACATAGTGATCAACAGTGCTATGAACTTGCAGGAGAGCATGGATCAGTCTGCACTATTCTGCTTCTCTACTTCAGTTATCCTCTTTCTGATCTTTTCAGATATTTCTTTATCTCTATGCAGAACTGGTTTAAAAAAAATAAAAAGATAAAAAAGCATCCCTTCCTTCCCAGCATGCCTAATCACCTCTCTCCACAGAACTGATCAGATTCAGAATTTTTTCATTCATTCTTCCTTTTTGGGGCACCTCTCTTTTTTGCCTGTAGCTGTTAGTCAACCAGTCGTGGCCAATGGGAAGAAAGAACCACGTACAGCCCCCCAAAAAACCTCCTTTTCTATGCCTAGGAGTGAACATGTTTGAGATGAGCACAGAAAATTATTCCTCCATGCTTCATCTGACAATTTGAGAATAGGTTTTTCAGGACAGCTGCAGCTTCAGAGGCATCAAATCTTAATAGAGGTTCAGAAAGTTAATACACATAGGCCAGGAATTTCTGACGGCCTCACTACTCCATTGGAGGACCACACATTCGCAGAAGCAAACATATCCTTTCAGAATACACAGGAGGGAAGCAGCACAAGATCGCCTCGTCATGTGTCCACATTTGCTACAGGTATAATTGCCTCTTGCAAATGTAAGGCCCAAACTTCTGCATTTTCAGATTTTCAGCCTCCAAACAGCTGCAGTTGACTCCGTGTCTTTATAATCACTAAGGTCACCAGTGATTTTGGTACTACCTCACTGCCAAGTATTTATTGCACCATCTATTTACAGTAAGAGCCAATAGTTAGCTACTGTAGTCAGAAGGGAGGGTATAGTGCCAACAACTTCTAGAAAACTTATATGTGTTTCTCCAGTTGGAGCACTCAAGTTGTTACAAAGAGGTTAACTCAAAATTAGTTTTCCGTGAACCTGGAGGCTTCAGCCTGCTCTAGAAATTTCTGATAGGATAAAAACAAATTCCTTTGATGTAGCAATATTGGCTGCACTATGCAAATCCCCGCTGTTCTCAAACACTGCCATGGAAAAGAAAGCGATTAACTAGGTGCTCTTCTTTTAAAACAGTTAAATGTCCCCCATTATTCCTAGGCAGAGAAGGATTTCCTCTCTTCCATCATTGTGTCTGCAACAGCAGGGACACTCCTCATAGAGGATATAGATTTCCACTATCATCACATCCAGAAGGCAGACAAACAAGACACCTGGGAAAGGGGGTCCAAGAGTTAGCACTGAGATCTCGGAACTCTTTTAGAAGCACTCCACTGTAATCCTTAGAACAATGCCTGAGCACAGACAGCAGCTTTATTGGGCAAATTCAGGGAAGCCTTCTTGCAGCACAAGAGGAAAGGAAAAAAAAAAAAAAAAGAGGAAGAAGAAAAAAAAGAAAGTCAGCCAAATAAGGCTGTTTGAGCTGCACCAAGCCAGGAAAGAGTGCAGGAGATGACGTAGTTAGAGGAAGCTTTTAGTCAGTTTCCTTTAAAACTGGGAGCAGGGCCAGAGCTACCTCTGCCAGACAAGTTTCCCTGAGAGGTGTCAGTTGATCAGAAAGGGTGCAGAGATCCCAGCAACTCAAGGATCCCCCCCCCCAACCCAGTTTCACAAAAAGGCAGAAGGTATTTGAAACAGTTTGCCAACTGTCTTTTATGAAGCTACCTAGAGACGTCAACAAAGAGGAATTCAATTCAGACCAGATATCAAAGCCACTATGCATAAAACAACAGAAATGAGTTTCCTCTAGAGGCAACAATGACATTTCCTGTCAAAAAAAGGAGTCCATATTAAGACATCTTATAGAGTAGCTGCATGAGAAAAGCAAAAATTGCAATTAACAATCAGGGTTGATTAATCAGATGAGGCAGTTGCCCCAAGGAAAGTGCTGCAACCCCTTGTAGGTCCAAAAAAAAAAGTACTGCCTGTGAGATAAAGTGATACAACATTTGCAAGAAGCAAGTAATGACCAGTCCTCTGATATTAAGCACTATTTCCCCCATAGGATTCTTACAGAAGTAGCAAACCTAAAGCTTCCCTGGGGCTCTTATTATATGCACCTTACCAGCCTACTTCTTGGCTTTCTGATTTGTTTCTTGAGCAAGAACTGAAAATCAAATCAACTAATATTTAATCCTATTGAACCTCTGATACGATAAGCACTCAACCCTAATAATATGCCATTTAGTTTTACGAGTTAGATCACGACTACCAGTTTAGCTCAGGCACTCAGGATAGGCCTTCCTTGCTACAGTTTAAAACCGCTGTAACGGATGTTTTCCGCAGTGCATTGACAGTTGGAGGTAGGGCTTTCCATAAGAAGGGGAAGTAAAATGTTAGCATTATGTATAAATAAACTGAGCACAAAGGTTATTGAAAATACCTTTTTAACTTCAGCATAGAAGGCAGAAGTACAAACTGAAGCCTCTGCTCAGTATCATCAGCACCAACTGGTTCATCTGCCCAAGAAGTAAAACCTTGCTACTTCTGCCAAATCCAGGAACAGTATGCAAGATAGGGTATAAACATCCCACGACAGATATAAATCTATAGCTCTAGTAGTTAACCTGGTCCCACAGCACACTCAGCATATTTTAGCTATTGTTGCTTCCTAAGTACAAACTCATCTGAAATTCACCAACAGGGCAAAATCAGCTTCTATACAAATCAAGGCCTCTGAGAGCTCTCAGTCACACCTTTTCAGTTCAATTCAATGCCTGTGAGTGCTAGAAGAAAGATACAATGGATTGGTTTGCCCAACTAGTTAGCACCAACATCAGACCAAAGCTCAACTTCGATCAGCAGTGCCAAACTTTTTGAGTTATACTGAGGGAGGGAAAAAGGGAGATACAACATCCCAGAAGCAACCCTTGGTAGGCAGAAGGCATCTGGAATGCTTTCAGTGTTCTGTTACAGTACAGTAGGACTCCAATCCAGGGCACCAAAGTAAGTGCCCATCATTTCTAGTTACCCACCACTGTCTACCCTCTGCCTCCAGCTTTTAAGACCACTAGAGAAGTCCACAAGAAAAAAAAAAAAAAAAATCAAATGCTACAAATGTAGCACTCTGCTTACAGCTGCCACTTGGTTGCAGTGCTTCCCAGCAAGCTGCCACACCTCAAGAAATGATCCAGCAGGATCTCCTGATGCTCGCTACGCAGTCCCACAATAACCTTCCTTCTAACCAGACCTACTCCAATCCTAAAGACATCTGGAATCCAACTGGAGTCCATCAATATCAGCTACAGGCAGGGTCCTTCATCATCTTTTGGCAACTGTTACGCTGAACTTTAGAAAATATTAAGGGAAAAGGTAGCAGCAAATAAGATTTGTTTTTAAATCCGAACTATCATAGTAATCTTGAGACCTGCAAATCTCACTGCTCTTTTGTTCAGAGGACTTCATGCTTGTCCAAGCTGATTTTCTCTGCAATAACACTTCAAAACATAGTAGACATGTTCCGCACATAAAAAGAAACAGTTCTGCTAATACAGGAAGAGGAGTCCAAACTTCACAATCCCCACTTTGAATCTGTTTGCTCTGATTGTATCAATTTATCCATGTTACCTAAAACAGAACTGCTCAGTTCCCAGTGATAGGACAGTCACAAGAGTTGAATACACACTTCATACAAGGTAGATGCTCACACTCCCAAGTTCTCAGTGACAAAACCATTCACATAGCCACTAAGCCACTACATTCACAGACAAAATAGCTAAAAATACATTGAAATATCAGCACTGAAATAGATGTGACTGGCACAAAAGAGTTGTCTTTCCTTCCATTATTTCTTCGCAGCTAAATGTTTCTTGCAGTATTAAAGTTAAAGCAATTAACTATGGGGCTTGGACCATCTGCCAATGTGACAACTCATTCATTTTTATCAAGATTTGGAATCTAGTGTGACATTCAGCTCTGTCACCCCTGAAATTGATCAAAACCAGAGTACAAGACAGTGAACATGAGATCAGAGCCAATCACAGTCAACTGACTTCTCAGAACCAGCAGAGTTTGAAATTGACAATAGTTTGCAAGAAGAATTTTACCAACCAATCACTTCCACCCCTTCGCAATACAAAGCGCAGGGGGAATTGTACGTCCTCTTTCACAAGTGCTTCAGCTGTTTACATCCTGCATGTCTTTTAGAAAAAAGTATATATAAACAGTTGGCTGCTTAACTATAACAGCACTCAAGATAAAACAATGAAGCCTTCCTGGGAAGAGTGTGGCAGGATTAGTAAGCAGATCTATGATGTTCTACACTGTCTACAAGGCCTTCAACAAACCCCATATTGACTGCAGACATTACACTTCACAACAGCAAATCACGTGCCACTAGTTCGAAGGTTACCTGATTTACTCTTGGACTCCTATTAATAGTGTACTAAAGCATAGTGCCCCTGTGAACAAATCTCATGTAACAAGCAATTTCTAGCTAGATATGTTAACATTTAGCCTGGTTTACCAGAAAGCAGGGCCTCAGAACTCAACAAGTTTTGCTGCCCAAGCCACAAAGCAGCCACAGCATGTTCTGTATGCTTGGTGAGATGAATGATAAGAGCTACCAAACACTTTAGACACAAATGTTTTTCCTGCCCAGCCAGAACTGTTCCCTGAAACATTTCCTTCATCTGTCTTCTTCACAATGGATTTATTTTTGTAATGAAGCCTACATATAGCTACATCTAGCTGCTCAAGTTTCACCTACATTTGACCTCAATTAAGGAAAGTTACTTGTGTTTTATTGTTTTGTTAATTAAGTAGTTATTAGCAAATCTTAAGCTAGCATGTTAGTGGTCATGTTTCTTTCACATGAAGAACTGATTACACAGTTACGCCAGCATTTCCTGTTCCTGTAAACCACAGCTCAAGAAATGATGTTTAAAGTATTATTTCAGTTGGGTCTGCAATTGTGGCAGATGGGGCGGGAAACTGAAGTGGCTCCTCTAGCAGGAGGCCTGCAGCTTTCTCTCTCAACAAGCACAAACATGTGAACCACTTTCTGCAACGTATAACAAAATACCTAAACTTCTTTATCTATTCCAGCTCTGACTGTTCTGTCAGAACTAGAAAGCAGCAGCTAGCGAACGTGAATCCAGCCTAGGGTGTGTCTCCAGATTGAAAGGAGGCTGTAAGCACCTTGTAATGCAGTGTCAAAACACTTGGATTCATCCTATCAGCAGGGAACCCTGCCTCATAAGCCTCTCCATGACATATTCGGGATTTTTGGTCTGATTCATGATAAAAGAAGTCACTTCACAACTGCAAACCCTCATAAGGCTCAAGAGCCTCAACTGCACTTTACACAGAAGTCCCTTAACCTGAGCTAATTCTGTTGATCTTACTGAATTTTTTGCCTTTTTTAGGAAGTAAAAGTCTTCACTAATCATTACTATTGTCTGAAGAAAGGCCTTCCAAAACCTTTAGAAAGTACTGTCTTCTCAATCTTTAAGGGTTGAATTTGATATCCTTTAAGACTCCAATGTTTAAAATTAAAAGCAAAAATAAACAAACAAATAAACAAAAGGGAAAACGCTAAAACACACTAATCCAGCTCATCTCAGGGATCTGGCATGCTAGCATTTAATATAGCAAGAAAAGCAGAAGTCAGTTAAATATGTAATTAATATCTATTTTAAAATAACATTGAACTACTTAAAAAAAAAAAAAATCAGGGTGGATTCTGTTTCAACTTCCCTTTATAGAGGGGTGTGGTTATTTTGTTTGGTTCTCCCTCCCCCCCCACTTCTCTCGATGTAAGAGATACTGTCTTTCAGTTTAAGATCACAAGTCCCTAGGCCGTTTCAGAACATTCTGAGTGAGGAAACATCCAGAGCCTTCCAGTCTGCTCCTTCCTGTTTTATCAACGAAGGGCAGGGACCAATTCTTTCTGCGGACAGGAGAAATTACATTGAGAAGAAAAAAAAAAAAAAAAAGCTCCTTATTAGTCACTGAACTCCTGCTGTAACAAAGAGTCAAGTATGGACTTGAACAGACTTTCTGAAGTATCAAGATCTCTCCAGCCAAGAAATACTTGGAGTCAAGCTGGGACAAACCTCCCCTAGCAACCTAGACTGACTAATTACAAGTTGTGAAAACCCCAAACCGCTCCTCTGCACAAAGCACACGAGAGATAGCCATAGATTTAATTAATTCCCCATCGGGCTCTCCAAAGATTCACCCAACGCGCTCACAACACAGAAGACGCCGGCAAAGCAGAGCAGAGCAAAAAGGCGCCTCTTTATTCAGGCATTTTACAGAGGACAGGCGGCATCCGGGCGAAGCTCCTCGCTCGCTGCTGGCCAGGCGGCCGCCTCCCGCCCGGCCCGGCCCCTCCGGGCGCGGGATGCTGCGGCGGGACAGGAAGCGACCGGCGAGGAGCGCAGCACAAGATGGAGGGGCGGGCGGATCCCTCCCTACCCGCCGCATCCCCCCCGCCGGGCCCGCGCCGCGCTCCCGAGAGACCCTTCCTCCCTCTCCGGGTCACGGCCGATCGGTGGCCGCCGATACCTCCGGGGCCCAGCCACCAGGAACAGGGCGAGCCCGGCCGCGAAAAGCTCCCGACGCCCGACGGGGCGGGCGGCCGAGGCTCCGCCATCCCAACCCCGCCGCGCCCCGGAGGAAACTCGGGGCCGGACGGGCGGCTCGCCCTCCCGGAGCGGCTGCGCGGCGCTCACCGTTTTCGGCATCTTCCCGGCGTTCTGGGCACGACGGACCGCTCGTCCTGCGCTGCTGGGGCTCTCCGCACTGCTTCTAACGGGATTCTCTCGCCCGCCTGTCCCGACGCAAACCCCACCCCGCCTTCTTTTGGGGCTGTACCGGGGCCCGGCGCTTTCGTGTCTCGCACGGGGGAGGAAGGCGGGGCCGGGAGACGCCGCCCGGACTACAGCAGGCCTTGCCCCGCTGGAGGGACCCTCTGCGAGGCCGCCTCGGAAGGGGAGCGGCGTTGGTGGCGGCGGCTGAGGCCCACCGGGGCAAAAGCTGAGGAGTGGTCCATCGTCCCCGAAATCAGGTGCCCGAGAAACCGGGAAAGCCCCGGGTTCTGAAGTTCGTTTGCGTATCTGATGTCACTGGGAGTCCTGGTCCTTACTGAAAGCATTATTTTAAACATTAGCCGTGTGTGTTACGGGCGATTGCACTTTTCAGAATAAGAAGATGGCAGTGGTGTGCGATAGATCCTTTTGTCTTTTATTTAGTCTGAATCATGTGCACTGGGTGCAGCTCAGAGGTGCTGTGGTAAGTCGATGGTCTCTGACTCATGAGCACATTCATTGAGCGTGCTGTCATGTACAACGTTCTTATAGCTGCCTGTTTTGCTATAAAGCACTCCACCGGCTTCGGGTATTTGAAAAGCATAACCAAAGGGGCTGTGGCTTCCCACAGTTTGGCAGACACACCACTCCTGGTCCTCAAGCCTCCTCAGAGGCCATCACCATAATGATATGATATTAGTGAGCTGTCAAATCCATGGATGAAAATAGTCTGAGGACCACTCCAAAGTTTCCTGTGGTATCTCTGGGAGGGAGCCACTGATGGACAGAATCATGTTCCAGCATTTTCACAGGGTTTCAAAGGAGGCATTTCATCTCATTTGGGACTTTGAACATAACTGTCAAAAAAAAAAAAAAAAAAAAAAGTAATTATTGTTAAAGTTAACAACTTGCGTCTACAAGAAGAAATTTAAACATTCTCAATAAATGTAATGATTAATTTTTAAGGAAATTTTTAAAGGAAAAAAGTTACTGGCTTCCTAAGGGTCTATTTCACACAGTTGCCTTTTTCCTTTTCTGACTCATTTTTACTCAGAGTTTTTCATGACAGTATTCCATTTCCCTTCCCCTCCCCCCCGACAGAAAATGATACTGACAGAAGAGCTCCAAAATAACAAAAGGACTTATGGACACATATATGGAGATACATGATAGGGAAAGTTGTGTTCTGTCTCTGTTGAAACTTCTATTCCTAGGTTCCTTCATAAAACTGAGGTTACTCTTTGGAGGATTTTGTCATTCTTCTTCATAGAGATGATAGAATGCAGATGATAAAAGTCTAGTTATTTTCTTGCTATATTTAAGGAGTTACAGTTTAGCATTCAAGGAACTGATGTTTTCATCGTAGTGCTTAGGGCAGTAGCCATGATGCAAAGGAAGTCCCTTGCTAGTGAAACAATTGGATCCAAAGTAATTGTATTTGCACTCATGGTGTGCTGGACATTGCCTGTGTACATAGAAAGTCACTAACTATAGGCCAAGCAGTCTGTAAGCAGTCTGAATGGGTGAGGCAAAACAAAAGAAAGTCTTCAGCATGACAGACACTTCTTTCTCATCTCACACCACTTCTCTTGTCCTTCTTTACTGTTAGTAGCAATAGCTAAAACAAAACGGTATTCATGCCATTTTGAAAGACAATGGTTCCTTGTGACAGGCACAAGTCTCCAAGCTTTACTTTCTGTCCTACTTCTTCCTATCCTCTTCCCTTAGAATGAGACATCTGAAATGCCTATGCTGCAGGATGCTCCAGCTACAATATCTTCAGAAATCCCTGCTGTGAATGTGCTGCACCAAGATCTGACCTCCACTACAGACCTCTCCTTTGCCAGCTGCTGAGAAAGGATTGAAGTATCAAGTAGTCCATTTGCTTACCTATATTTAAAGGCTTAGCCATGTGTGAAAACAAACCCATTCATGGATTCCTTGAGAGCTACAGACAAGAGTTATCTTTCCTACCCAACTGAAGGATGAGATTTTAAAGGGTAAAAGAGTCAGCTGTCAAAACCTCCTCCTTGGAAGAGTCTGTACAGATAAGTAACATTGCCTCAAAAATGCCATTATTTCCAGCCCACTCAGGGCCTAGATAATATTCAAGTATTTCAGAATTTTAAGCATTCTTCTGGGAGAAGACCTGGTATTTCTCTGGGGATTTATTATCTTGGTTTTCTTCAGATCACATATTCTTTTAGATAGAAAAAGCACACCAGTGATGTGGTCTGGAAAAAAAAAAAAAAAAAAAAAAAAAGAAAGAAATATTTAGCATGAGCTCTTTCTTCAATATACAGCTTTCTTGGATTAATGCTGGGTAACTTGAAACTTTCCCATAGCTTTGAAAGAATCATAGAATTTGGGTTGGAAGGGACCTTTAAGATCATCTAGTTCCAACCCGCTGCTATAGGCAGGGACACCTCCTGCTAGACCAGATTGCTCAAAGCCCCATCCAGTCTGGCCTTGAATGCTTCCAGGGAGGGGGCACAAACTCATTGAGGGCAACTGTCCAGTCAATTCCTTATTCTGTGAGTGGTCCAGCCATCAAATCCATTTTTCTCCAATTTTGCAACCAGGATGTCATGAAGGACGGTGTCAAATGCCAAGTCCACATAGATCCCAGAATCACAGAATCACCAAGGTTGGAAAAGACCTGCAATATCATCCAGTCCAACCATCCACCTATCACCTATCACCATGATGTCAGTTTCTCTTCCTTTATCCACTGATACTGTAATTCCATCATAAAAGGCCACCAAGTTTGTCAGGCATGACTTGTCCTTAGTGAAGCCATTTTGGTTACCACCAATCACCTCTTTATTTTCCATGTGCCTCAGTAGGGCCTTCAGGAGGACCTGCTGCATGATCTTGCCAGGCACAGAGGTGAGGCCTGTAGTTCCCTGGATTTTTTTTTTTTTTTCTTCTTGAAAATAAGGTTATGTTTCCCCTCATCCTATGAGTGGGATAACTCATATGAGTTCACCAGACCACCATGACCTTTGTCATGTTGTTTGCTTTCTACACTTTAAAAACTTTTCAGCAATAAGAAGAACAAGGGGGAATCTAACAGATATTCTGGGACCTGACTCCAAATATTTGCAGCTCAAGTAATAGATAACACAGCTAGCAAGGACAAAACTGTGAGTGGGCATAAACTGCCAGTTTGGATGAAAGGCAGTGGTGTAAAAATGCTCAGAAGGCTAGGTAGGATTGGAACAATGTGAGCTTTATAGACTGACACTGCCACCTTCTCAGTGCAAGAGGATGGGCAAAAGTACCCCTGGCCCATTTAATCTCAAACTAATCAAGAGAGATTATTTGTATGGATGATGGAGGAATTAGCTCATACTTTCTTAACAGGACAATTCAAATCTTTGTATGTATAAAACCCAGAAAATTTTTTATCTAATAGAGCTCAGCCCAGCAAGTGCTTATATGCAACAGTGGCAAACTTTGTTGCAGAAAGGAAGATGAGTTGGATTCTTAAGCTAAGCACCCACAACGAAATATCACAGCTAGACTAACTGCAAAGAGAGCCTGATCATAACAGGAAACAGTGGAGGCAGGCCCACAGTGCTGTGATACATTGAGTAGGGCGTGGTGATTGCTAATATTCAACCACAAAGGCTTTTAGTCCATGCACAGCCATGGAGAACAGCCGAGGCTTTTTCTATTTGGTTCATGGGATGACAAAGGAGGAGCTCTACAGTCAGGAAGGAAGGAGGCCTTGCAAGGTATATTAATCTCTTGCGGAATCAGCAGAATTATACCAGGGCTGAATTTGAGATAAATGAAGTGAGAGCAAATTACTGTGGCAATTCTTGCCAAGTTTATTAGAAATATCAGAGTTCTGTGCACAAGTATCAGTAGTTTGCCTGCCCTGGTTCATACCGAGTATGACAGAGACTGATGGTCTTTGTTGATCTTTCATAAGATGCACAACAATTCCTGTGACAAGATGTCAGTGACATTATGAAAGAAGAGGTAATTTAAACTATTCATTCCTATTCCTCTTCCATATTCTCATTCGTATTCCTTCCCCTCCCCCCCAAAATCACATAAGGTGATTCATTAAAGATTTACCTGCCAGCACCCATGGAAAAATCTTCAAAAAGCATATGAGGAATCTCTGACCATCCAGTAATTCTTTGTTGTTGTAGAAAATAAAGAAGGAAAGAATGCGTGGAGGAGGAAAGAGCTTGTTTTATGGGAGTAGAAAGCAGCAAATAGGAAAGAGAGCTCTGCAGGGACAGCAATAACAAGTCTCTTCAGAAGTCCTGTGGCTGCCATCTACACAGGATCTGCCTACACTGTTCAAAGATCACAGGTTTCTTTTTCATATAAAAATGACCAATTTGCTTCTCTCTGAGCAAAGTAAAAGTACCTCAGACACTGCAAAGTCACGGACCCCATCCTAAGGAATTTTTTATTTTATTTTATTATTATTATTTTTTTTTTTTTTAGGGACAGAGACTAGAAGATAGCTTTCCTTAGTTCCTGTAAGCTGCACCAGTGACTGGATGATTTTTCATTCTTTATTAGCCCAGCTATAAAATTAATGTAATAATATTGGCTCTCTTAGAGGTACAGACAAAATGTCCATGTTCAGGTTTCAGGCAACAGTGCAGATGCTATGCTATATTTTGTGTTAATTATGTTAGTAAACATTTATACACAGTGCCTGAACTCTTAATTGAAAATAATTGTTTCCTAATTTTTTTTATTTTTTTTATTTTTATTTTTTTGAGACAGTGCAAAGAGTGTATCCAGCCCGGCCTTGAGCATCTCCAGGAATGGGACACCCACACTTCTCTGGACAGCCTATGCCAGGGCCACCCTCTGAGCAAAGAATTTCCTCCTCACATTTAACTTAAGACTCCCCACTTTTAGTTTAAAACCATTTCCTCTTGTTCTATCACTATCAGATCATGTTGAAATACCACCAGCTAATATTTGCATAATAGATGTAGATAATCAAGGAGTCTAACTCTCCACATCTTAGTATCATCATGCACAGCAAAAGATTTAAGTTTCTTCACTTGAGAAATGTTTCTTTACTCATGTTGCACAGTTGCCAAGAACAGCTGGAAAGTCAGCCAGGTACCTACCTGATCCACTTACGCTATAGATGCACAAATACTGCTGCATGGTTGGATTTGAACTTCTCAATGTTACAGCATAACCATTTGTGCACTCTGTTCTTTATAGGAAGTGGTGGTGCAGCCTGCTAATCCGAGAATTTCCTTGCTTACATGAGAAATTCAAACAGAGCAAGAGAATAATAGACCCTGACATTGGTCTTGACCAAAGGTATCAGTAACCTCAGGGGCAGCAGGATACAACCCCAATGCTATGTGAGTGCATGCATGCAGGAGCAAGCAAGCTAGAGAGCAGGTGCCAGAGGAGGAGAGCTTTTGTCATCAACTCAGCAAAAGCTGCATTTTACCAAAGTCCAGGGCTCTCAAGAACACTTAAAAGCAGCCCTTGGTCTCTTGTGCAGATCTCCTTGCCCACTTTTCTCCTTTAGGTCCAGCTGAGACAGCAGAATATAAGCCCTCTTACACACAGTCTGCTTCAGGATCCTGTTTCATGAACTTGTGACTCCAGAAAGCTGCTCACTGCCTTCTTACATGCACAGGAAGGCCCAAGCAAGTGACCTTTAATGTTCCCAGCCTAAGACCATCTCCCCTTTGCACTCACATAATGCTATGATGTGATGGAAAGTACAGCAATAATAGCAAGGTAGCAAAGTCCTAGATTACAGCAAATCTAAATAAGCCCAAATGCAGCAGCTGGGAATGCAGACAAAGGAAGAAAAATTTACTTACCTTCAGAAGGCCTCAAGTATGCAGGGATCTCCAGCAGGATACCCTCACCTCCACCACCAACCCTTAAATGAGGTCTGCATTTGCATGCACCTGAGCTCCCACCAGGTGCTCAATCACTGTTTCAAGCCACAACTTAGCATTTCCTCTACAACTCGTAGGCCATTTAATAGGGCCACTGTGGGAGAGGGAACACAGTTATTCCTCCAGAGTAATCTATCATAAGTAGGAGTTATCTGTCCTGAAGCAGTAGCCAGTAAATAAAGCTATGTGTCAACCCTCAGGCAGCTCTGTCTCTGCTGTTGGCAGTAGTTTGGGTTATAGTGCATTCAGCTGCGGACCAGTACAGCACACAGGTCGTAACCAAGCTGGATTAAGGAGTTTTCACCCCTCCTGTCATCGCTACCGATAACACTCATGGGAATCACCAATTACTCAGCCACTAGACTGTATTAGTAAAGCTGCATCTACTCTAACTTTTTAGTTCAGATCAGGAGTTGGTTTTTGAAGTGAATTCTCTGTTCACTGCACTTCATTTCCTGTCATGTTGTAGCCACATAATTGGTAGACTAAATTCTGTTTGAATGAAAATAGGCCAGAAGATGTGCTCCAAGAATACACCCAATGAGCTCCAGCAATAGTTTGGTTGTCAAGACAAGAATAGAGCATCTCCAATATAAGCTCCCACTGAAACACATTTCATGTCAGCTACTGTTAAATATCTAACACTGTTTTGTTTTCCAGATCTGCCTCTATTAACCGCACTACCTAATGTAGACACACTTACCTGTCAAAGGAATCCAGGCTTGCCTGTGTCTATTGAACCTGTTTAAGCATTTTTATTAGGACAGATTTTAAACTACGTCAGAGCCGGTAGAACTAAACTGGGGAGCGAGGAGAAATGCAGATTTACTGTGGGGACAGTAACCTCCAAAGCAGTCTCCAATGCAGACAGAAGTGTCCTCAGCCTCAGGAAACCCAAGACACACCTGGAGGCCAGGCTGGCCAATGCTGCACAGATCATTAAACTGTAGTTATGGAGTTGGCTCTTAAGCTCTCCTCCCCTCTGCAAAATGCCACAGTCTCGTCCATGGACTCAGTCTTCACTGACAGAAGTCAAACTCATCCTTGAATGTGTGCTTCCCCAGTGATCTTACCCACAAGTTGCACTCACACATAGAGTTGCTGGCGTTGCTGCTTATAAACCTAACTTCTCCCCACTATTCCATGGCTCTTCCATGATCCAGTTCATGTAGAGCAGAGCAGGAGGGAACTCTCAGTCTCCACATGAATGTTAAGTCAGTGCTCCCCACTGTACTGAAACTTCATCAAAATTGATGCACTTCAGTCTTAGCAATGAAGAGAGAGAAAACTGGCCCATGTTTCCAGCTAGTGACATATAATATGGAGGATGATCTCAGCACTGTTACAGACAAATCACCCTTTACCATTTCTTTCCGTGGCATCATTCATTTTTTCCCTGAGATTTAGATCTATTTTTGGAGGTCATAAAAATACACAGGGAGTTGCCACTCATTTTTATTCCAGTGCAGGAATACTATATACAGAAGATATTATTTTTGGCTCCTGCTTGAATTTTTGTATTTATTTTTTCCTCCAGGTGAGATCCAAACCGTGACAGAAGAAAAGTTGTCTAGATAAGTATTACAACTGTTTCTCTGCGAGGATGTGGAGCAGCCTCAAAACAAGTAATTAATTGTAGAAAAATCTAGAGCATCATTATGCAGGAGAAGCCTGGGGCTGGAGTATAATCTGAAGCGTTTATGATACTTCTCCTACCCAGCTCACTCACAAGTGAAGGGAACTCCCTCCCACCTTGTTAACACTACAAGGTGCAATCTGAAGTCAGGATTATGTGACTGTGAGAGGCAGACACCCACGGGCAATACCAATTCCCCCCAGCACTCTATACACAGTCCTTTTTTATCCACCTTTGAACACAGTGGTGCACTACACAGCACATACAGCCTCAGTTAGACACAGACATGGCAGCATAATTTGTATTCCCTAAGTTTTTACAAAGTACTCCCTTGCCATTCTCTCTCTGTTCTTAAAACGCAGAGTGTTACGGTATGGTTACGGTGTCACTAAAAACAGGGATGGATAGGTGGGTAAACAGATTGATAGATATGTAGATAACAGATGGATAAGTAGATGTATCAGTGAATATAAAGATAATTATAATAATTATGAAAAAACAAGAGAGTTTGTCTAAGCAGATTATAGTAACAAAAAGAGAATAGATAGAAAGCTTACCTGCATCCAAGGCTCGCTACAAAACTCCAGAGGAGGAATCTCCAGAAGAGATCCTTCCCCACTGGTGGTCAGCTCTTAAATGGCTCTGGGAGAGGTGCAGCCAGGCTCCACCCCTTCCAGCAGCACAGCTGAACTGCCTTCACCTGTGCTCCCGTGGCTGACTCACTGCTCGCCTCAGGTGATCAATCAGAGGCTCAGGCCATGATTCAGCAGTTCCCATACACATATATACAATGTTCTTAGAAATTTTGTCCTTAAAGTGACTGCTATTCAGCAATAGACACAGAGAAGCAAGTACTCCATCCCAGTAATGCCTGTTCTGTTTCAGGAGGATTCTTTCATCTTCATGGGGACTACAAGCTTATATTTTCAGAACAGCCATAGAGTTTTTCCTTCATCTCACAGTTTTTTCTCTCACTCACAACTAATTTCTTATTCTAATAAATAAATAAATAAATAAATAAAAATAAAAACTAAAACTAAAAAAATAAAAAAGCGAAATATAAAAAACTAAAAAGTAAACTAAAATAAAAACTAAAAATAAAATTCTAAGAAATAATAAAAAAAAGAACTAATTTCTTATTCAAGTTTTTTAAATTTCTTGTCCTGTTTTGTTTTTAAGAAAATTCCCTGAGTTAAAGCTACAAAAAAGCCCTCAACATCAAAACTGGCCTAAACATATTTTGAGACAATCTCCAAGCCTAGATGATTTCTCCCTTCACGAACAGAAACATCCATACTCAGCAATCCTGGAGGCAGGAAGGATATGTTCACTGCTGCAGATGTCTGTTCATTGCAGGGGAGTTGGACTAGATGACCTTTAAGGGTTCCTTCCAACCCAACTGATTATATGAAGTTCATACAGTGCTTCGAAAATACAGAAGTCCTCCATACCATCTATTTTAGCAACCATACAGCCACCAGCATACCAAAGTCCCTCTCAGTGAACGATTTCTTCTCAGCATACAGCTAACCATTAAGCAGAAAAGATGGATCCTCAAGAGCACAGGACATATCAGAAGTCCTCACTGAAGCCAGCAAGTTAGATGGCCTTCTGACACTTTCAGGGCTGAGTCACAACATATCAAACTTGTTTGTGAATGGACCTTTGGGATTTCTGTGCTGAGAGAAAGCAGCAGGGCATGGGTCAAGCTGTGTTTTCCCTGAATCACAGCACAAGGCTTCACTAACCTGTCAGCAAGCCTCCCTGGACTCACAGTGCTCCATCTGTTCAGAGGGATCATGGGGATAAACTGCATGCAGCAATTTCCTACAACACCAATTACCAGCCATATGAGTGGAGTAGTTTAGGGTGCTAAAGTCTGTCTCTGCAGGAAAAAGCAAATTGCCTCACACAGAGCTGTATGGCTTCCACAGAACACTGTTGTCCTCTGTCAACAGCTACCAGATGAGCACCTAATCAGAATCAGTCAGCAGGCACCCAGTTTGCTAGAAGGAGCTTGATCTGATGCATGCTTGACTCCTAGCTTCTGTTCACGTCCCTCATAGCAGGATATCCAAAATAAGGAACAGACCTAAATGTTTTTTTGAAACACATTGAGAACTAGAGAATGAGTTTGAGATTTTTTGCTTCTTAGCTGCACCGAAATCACTATTTTCATGTTTGAAGTAATTATTTTCATTATTCTTCTCATTGTAGACTTCAATATGTATATATACTCACACCTACCCAGTTCCAGGACCTCAAGTTCATTAAAAATAAATAAATAAAGCTGTGGATTTTAAAAACTCAAAGCTAAGTCATCAACACTGGCAATATTGCTTTACTTCACTACAATAAACGTCAGTGTTAAAATAATAGAAGACTTGATTCCATGTCTGAAAGTGTTTAAACTAACGCACCTGTGAAAGAAGCTTTAGTTCTAAACTTTACGCTGTATTGGATATTTTCTCTGAAGGACTGGTCCACAATACTGACCATATTTTAGTACTCCAAGTCATACTCTGACTATAACTTGTTTCATAATCCATGAGGTTTAGCTTCTTAATCATTGTCATTTACTCATTGGCTTTTTCACCTCCCTATGAGATGTGAATCAGCATTACAGAGATAAAAAGACACTTCTGGTTAAGATTTTTGCATTTGATAAAAGCAACAACAACAAAAAAAAGTAATTTACCTCCGACTCTCCAAGTCATTAATCAGAAGTTTTCCATTGTGTTCTCCAGGAGTTGAGTAATGACACAGCAGTAATGTGTTGTGTTGATCCTCCTCCACTGTGACATCTTTCTGCATTCTGCTTGAGTTGATACACAAAGAGCTAGGAAACATCGTAGGTCTTGTTTTGCTTTTGGCAGCTGTAATGATAGCGTTTCCCTCATCTCACACCCACGCTGCATGTTTCCTCAGGATTCACACCAGCAAGGTTAAAACTGCACAGCAGAACCATTTTTTCCCTTTTTGTTTATGAAAAGAAAAAAAACAACAAACCAATAAAGAGAACAGCAACCACAACCTATTAGCCTTTTCTTTGTCTACAAAGAATCCACAGAATCACAGGGATTGGAAGAGACCTCAAGAGATCTATTCCAACATCCTCTGCTAAAGCAGGTCATATTTGCTGTAGATTATTCCTCAAGGAGAGCTGCTGACAATACCAGCATAAGACAATGGGAGAAAACAACAGAGGATTACCCATGCACCCAGATAAGATTTACAAAGTTGCCTGCTTTGATTGCTAATGCATGGAGGAACTGTGTATTACAGAAACAAATAACCTCCTTTCACCTCCATACCTGCAGGAAGCTTTCTTGTTTCCTCTTGTAGAATCATGGGAAGGGAAAATGGGATTACAACAGGCTTCAAGATGTCAGTCAGCATTAAGTCATCTCTGTTTTGTGAGCACCCAGTGGGCTGCAGAACATTAGATATGTAGACATTGCTTCACAGAAAGACCAGACAAAATACAAGTAATAAATGAAGATTCACATTCGAGCCAAAACGGTACTTCACTTTTGACAGGGAAAAAGATGTGGCAGCACATTAGGGAAGGATAAAGGATTCTCCAATCCTCGGATGAAAAGAACTGAGAAAAAACTATTCAAATCCATTTCTTCACAGAGAACAGAAGTAGATTGCAGTGAATACACAACATGAAGAGCAGCACTGTACAAGCAAGTCATTCCTGTGCTGTGGGAAGAGAGGATATACTGACATGGCATGATCCTTTTCTTGTATGAAAAGGGATCAATATCCTAGAAATACATAACATGGCATCTTAAGTTTGTGGTGTGAACATTCATCTATCAGCTACCTACAAATGCTGAACTGCAAAAATTTGTATCAGGTACTCGTCCCTGCTGCTGGCTGCCCTGCTATTTGGCAGGGCACATCTTTTTACACATCTCAGCAAAAATCCCAAAGCCAGAATAATTGCACACTAGATCTGGTATATTCAGTGTTCAGAAGAAGCTCCTCTCCTTACCTCCACTGCGAACAACGCACGATAACCTCCACTCTCAGATGAGATACAGAATAACAGAAATAAATTCAGGGCCTTAAAACTGCACAGCTATCCCGACAGAATCTGAGTAACTTGCTTTCCTGCTTCCTTATTTCAAGGTTCCTAGATCTTGATTTCAGTGGATGCAGAGTTCTGTCATTGCTGTGCATAAACTTCAATTCCCAGCGCTGCAAATGGGCGGCACTGGCAGTGAAGAGTAAACTACTTAATGAGTGATAATCATCTTATATAAATAGCTTTGAAAGGAACTCAGCATGGCAAAGAACTGAATGGCTTGGTTCTCCTACCCAAAAGTAGCAGAAATGGGACAACTCCCTTTTGTATTCCAGTAAATCCAAGGTAGAGCAATAACAGCAAAATTTATACGTGGCTGTAACATCTGTCCAGTAAACTGGAAGACCATTCTGTTTATTTTAATGTCAAATCCCAAGCATGTTTTATTCACTAGACTTACTTTTATCATTTTCCTCTTGACTAACTTTCTTCAGACTTTTAAAACCTACTTCATGGTAAAACAAATCTAATTTGCTGGCAGCATTTAGATGTATGGGATTAGTATAAAACGGCATGAAGAGAACAAGTTCTGTTTTAAAAGGTAGTATTTCATTCAATATCACTGCCTCAGTTTGTTTACATATCAAGTGAAAATATTAATTTCCCCTGTTTTGGGAACAAAATATTTCCCTGTATTCATGGTTGCAAAGAATTTGGAAGACAGGATGGTATGAATCCCAATGATTACAGTTACAGTACCACACTTCTGAAGCTTATTACTCTGATTATGAAGAAAAAACCACAGATATCCAACTGTGGTCTGCCCAAACGGCTGGTCACGAACTGTAGCTAAAGGGTGTGGTGTGTATTTGGCCAACTCCTATCCCTCACAGAAAAGCTATGAGAACCCATTTCTGTGAACCTGAATCTATTCTTGCTTAGAGTGGTACAGACAAAACAGTGAATCAGGATTAACTGTAACTGAGACACAAATCTGACCGATTGAGTCAAATTCCAGGATAGTTCATGTATCCGGGCTCAGAATAGCTCGGCTCTTCATTTTCCAGACAAATGTCTTCTGATGTAGTACACAGGAAAGGAGGAAGAACATTTCACTGGCAGTCTCTGCTACTTTTGGGACTAGCTGTACCTTTCAGAATTATCAATTTAATTTCATGTTGGACCGCTCTATATTATCTACAGCTTTTTGACTTAATTACCCTGTTCGTAGAATGGACGTAGAAGCGAGTACTATAAAAAGTGGATGTCTGGAACAAATAGCTGGCACGATTAGGGGAGAGCTTACCTCTGCTTGTCCTCTGCTAAGAGCATTTCTTACATTTCCGCTCTACTTTAAAGCAAGCCCAGTTCCAGGCATCAATGCACCATAGGCATAAATGGTTCCTCTTTAGGAAAAGTAAAAGCAGTTTTTCCTGTTTGTGAAATTCCCACGTTGCCAAGAACAAGAAATCTTTCAAAACTCTATCTTTGCTGCTCACAGAGCTTCACTGCCTTATAGGGTCTGAATCTCCTGGAATCACTCCGGGGGCGGGCTGAGAATGCTGACTTTTCCTCCTTCTGGGCAATTCTGGGAGGTCCGCAAGTGATGTCATGGTACATTTTAGGCTACAATAACAGGAAATCATCAAGTGTTTATACTGGCAAACTGGGCTGTGATGTGATTTTCCTCGTTTCCCCCTCCCTGCTTCACCCTTACCATTGACTTCCTTGGTATATCTGCTTCCTCTGATTAAAATACTACAAGGTGACAACACCGAAGGAGGAAAAAGGCAAGCGGGGAGGAGATAAAGGCATATTTTGAAGGGATGTCTCTCCCGGTATTACTCACAAATAGCGTATCCTCACCCCCCGCCCCCTGCCATACACATGGTGTATAGAAGTCAGAAATTTAGCCTGATGAAGCACTGGGATACACTCCTCCAGGCTGCAGATATGAAGAACCTCTCCCCTCCTCAGCAGAGATGAATCACAGAACAGATCTCAGAAAAGCTTTGCTTCTGAATTTCTCTGGCTGCAGAAACTCTGCCACACAGACGAGATTGAAAGTATACTGAATAGGCTGATGGACTCCAAGGAAGAGGAGGCCACGCTTCCAGGTTTGGATCAGAGGAAGGATGCAAATTACCTATTCCCGGAGTCCATACCACAGTGTGACACCCACACTGATTCTCAGCAAGAGGTCCTTGAGAGTGCTTGGTTTGGGCAGAGTTTACATCATTGCTTGGACCAGGGATGTACTGCACAAATCTTAGATATTCTGTTCTTGCCAGCTTGCTAAAGCTAGCAGAAAAACTAGGAATTTACAAGGAAGTTCTCTGAACTCTAGGATTCCCTATAAGGAAAACTAGTATCACTGCTAGACTTACCAGCTTTTAAGCAGTTTGTGTTTCCCTGAAGGATATGACATAAATGTATTCTTCTGGCTCATTGCCACTGCAGTGAACTAGCAGAGCTCAAACAACAGTTCTGAGCTGTGGGACACCAAGGAGACGCTCAGGGTGGCCACCTCTAGAGTGTGTTCCAGGATGACTGGAGCTGAAGGAGGATATACAAAGAGACAGAGGAGATCGGTCATTTACAGCAATGTGAAAGAAATTGTGAGGTTAAAAAGGCAGCAAATATTAGAGAAGTTCACTGAAGAGGAAGAAGCATAAAAAGTATACCTCAATATAAGACGGACTATCCTTTCTACACTCTCTGACAAGATTAATCATAGAATGCCTTGGGTTGAAAGGAACCTCAAAGGCCATTTAGTGCTACATCAAGCACTAGATCAGATTGCCCAGGGCCCCATCCAACCTGACCTTGAACACCTCCAGAGATGTGGCACCCACAGCCTCCCTAGGCAGCCTGTTCCAGCACCTCACCACCCTCACAGTGAAAAACTTTTCCCTGATATCTAATACAAGTCTTCTCCTCCTTCATTTTAAAACCATTGTCCCTTGCCTTATCAGTCTTTTACACTACCATGCAAAAAGTTTCCCTCTTGTTTGCAATCTCATCTTAAATACCAGAAGCCCTCTCCCCTCCAAGTGAAGAAGCCTAACTCCCTCAGTTGTCTTCATAGGAGAGGGGCTCCCAGCCCTTTGAGCATCTTTGAGGCCCTCCTCTGGACCTTCTCCAAAAGCTCCACATCTTCCCTGTGCTGGGGGCCTCAGACCTGAGTGCAGTACTCTGCGTGGTGACTCACAAGAGCAGAGAAGAGGGGGACAACCCCCTCCCTCACCCTGCTGTCACCTCTCTGTTGACACAGCCCAGGCTACTGTTGGCCTTCCAGGCTGCAGAAGCACACTACTGGCTCATGTTAAGTCTCTCTTCTACCAGTACCCCAAAGTCCTTCTCAGCAGGACTACTTTCAAGTTCCTCTCCCAGTCTATATACATATCTGAAGTACCTTATGAAACTGGAGAGGCAATCCACAATAAAGATTTGTTTATTTTTAGCACAAAATGCAGTTAGCCTGCAATAGGATATCATTGAGCATGCAGAATTTGTGCTGATTCAGAAGAGGACTGGATTTTTTACTGATAACAGGTCCACAGTGTTTTTAACAAACAGAAACAAAGACTAGAGCAGCAGAGCGCACAAACAAATTTCTAACCAGTCTTTTAGCAGACTGTATGCACTCACCCTGCTCCAAGGAAGTGACACAACAGGACAGACCCAACAGGAACTCTGTCTCTCATTTCTTCAGTTCTTGTCTCCCAGTTTTCCATGGCACAAGAATTTAATGGGTCAAACTACATGAAGATCCTGATATGAGTCTTACATTTAGCCACTCTTGCAGATACATATGTTCTCTGACATCTTCAGCAGCTGTCACAGACTTACACAGAGTTGCTTTTCGCTCTAAGTTCTTTATTTTCTGAGTATGCCTTTTTAGTGTGTTGGCTGTGAATTCCTACATCTACAGCCACAAAGCAGTAGAAAGGACATCTGCTGACCCCACATAAGTGTCCTCTCTATGAAGACATAGAGAGATCACAGCCGTTTACTTCTTAGAAACGGGCCTAGGTAAGGAGACAATTACTTTCTTTGAAAATAGAACATTGTGTTGAGAATGAAGAGCGCATAACTCCAAAATGAGAGATATCCATCTCCCAGTCACTGCCCTGTGGTAGAATTTGCTGTCTTAACTCTAACATGAATTGTCCTAAGCCCAAATGGTATTTCTTTGGAGCTCTCTGGATCAAAAGTGGTATCTCTCTTTATCCCTGCTGAGACTCTAAGTGGCTAGCCAGGCCTCAAGCATAGCTAATAGAAATGAAGACAGAAAATGAACAGTTTACCTGAGGCCACAGTTGTCCCAGCTGATAGAAATCATGGAATCTTAGCTGATGCAAGTGTTCTTTCTCCTTCTTCTGTACGTGCCCTCTCCTTGTGACTCATTCCACAAGAACTAGATGAACAAAGCAGAAAGGGAAAAGATAGAGCAAATAATTTTCATTTCTATCATCTTTCTCTCCATTCATACATCAGCAACACCGGCAGCTTTGAATAAGGCCAAGAAATTCCCCCAAATGGAAAAGCAAAAAGGCTGAGACAGCCACTCAGCAAAATCAGCCTAGATTATAGCACCTGTCTTAGAGCATGGCTGTGTTTGGTGTGTTTCGAAATTGTAGATCTTTGATCAAAAAACTCAAAAGCAGCTAAACAGGAACAGATTTAGAAATAAACAATACAGTCAGAGGCACTGACACTTTGCATCTATGTTGCCACCATATTTGCAATTGAAAGAAGTCAGCAGAAGGAACAGGCACCACAAAAAAGTGACTTCACCATTTTAATTTTCTCAAATACCTATCTTTGGGCAGAAGTGGGATGATGCAACCAATAGTAAAGCAGCCCAAATTCAGGATGTCCGGGACCTGAATCTAACAGCAGCGTCTTGGTTTTGATAGCTAGGTGAGTTTCACAGAGGTCAGTGAAACCAGCCTCTCCTCACTGCTGGAGTTGAATTAGTCCTCCATTTATTCAATATGCTCAGGAGGTCTATGGCTTGTACGTGTACTTGGTTCAAGGTGAAGAAACATAACAGAAGGTATTACACTTTGAAAAACAATATGGTAAGAAATTGCTTCCTGTTTGTATTCGAAGTGATCCAGCTAACCTTGTGGCAATGGGTCAATCACAAAACAGGACCATCTACCTTGGCAACAGATCCATCCTTTAGAAATTTCTCTTTGCTTTGTGGCACAGCTGAAGCACACTCTATGGATTAGGGCAGCCCTAAAGACTTCTGAGACTCTTGCGTGATAGTCACAAGTTGCCTTCTTTTTCCTCCCACAAATGACAATCATAACTTACGTGGGTTTTTAGTGATCACTTACTCTCATCCCTAAGAAGTCAATTCTCCAAACCTTCAAATTCCTAGCCCTGGAGCTGAGATAGTTTTATGATTTATATATTATTAACATGCAGAACGCTGTTTATCCAAAGTATCTTCTTCTGACTGAACAAACTTCAAAAAAAGACAATTCCAGCATGCAGCATGAAGATTCAGACTTTGGCACTTTGCAAATTGGCTGGATGTCCAGTCTCTGAATGGAATTGTTATTCATTGGTCTATTCTCTAAGCTAATTGTGTTTTTAAAGTCATTATTCTCCTCGTATATATAGCATTTTAGCTTACATGAAACGAGACTAGTTCCTCAAGAACAACGAATCACCTACAATACCCAGACCATGTGCAAGACGCTGAAACCTAACTCCAAGCAGTTTTTTTGAGCTGGTCTTCAGATATGCATTCAACCCAACCGTTAAGCCCAGTGCCAAGTTCTCAGCAAGAGTAGATCCAGCAGAACTATAATGATCTCTATGCATTATCACACTGGCTTTGCCTTAACGTTGCAGCAGTAAATACTAGTTTTATGACAAATAAGAGCAAACACTAACTGACGTGACAGGAGGTACATTAGGACCTACATGGTGTTATGTTGCACAGAAATGCCCCACTCTGACGTTCACAGTGAGCTTCCCGTGCAGAAATGAGTCTGCAGTACACGCTTAGAGAGCACCCTCTCCTGGGCGCAGCAGTGAAAACCGATCTCCTCAAATGCAGAAAACCTCTCCTATCGAACATCTACCAAAAGATGGATGTACACCAGAGGGGCTGGCTGAACACAGAGATAAGCACTGCAGACAACAAACACCGAAGCACTTCCTAAATTTGTAGCCAGTGACATGTAACTCTGTCCCTTCTCCCCCTCACCAGGGGATTTGATATGAATTCTCAAAATGGGATTATGGCCTATGATTAATACTACAGATCATTTCCTAAAATGGGGATACCAGCCCAGCTCTCCATATATTATTACCTTAACCCTTAAAGAGTGAAAATTTTTTTTCAAAGATAAGCCAGATATTTAACTACCACTTAACTCCCCAGTTGAAATGTCTTCTTATGCCTGGGCTATGAGGCACTGGTTATCAGTCGATTCATTTCTACCCCAAAAGTTCAATTTCTCTAGCTAAGCTTTGTTATTCAGCTTCAGCCAACAGCAAGATGCTAGCTGTGCCTTCTGTATTTCCCGAAATCCGAAATTTTCTTCTTCTAAGACTGTCCTACAGGTATTTACAGGGCACTGGAAATGTTTGGTCCTACTGTAGCTCAATACATAAATAAGCATCTCAGCACTCCTATCAAAAAAACTCTGGCAGTCAGATCACAGCTGTAAATGCTTTGAGGCATGTGGTTCTGCGAGGCTACACAGCTTAGTTCCTGAAAAAGCATAAAGGATGCTACTGTATGTCGCACTGCTTCGCACTTGCACAGATTTTCTGACTGCTCAGAATCACTGTGTGTGCATATCTGCAAGAAAAAAGCAACATCTGCACCCCTGTACTCGTGCTTAATCCTGCACCCAGTGAAGTTACCACGACTTTTACACTGACTGCAGGGGAACTGAGCCAAGTCAGGCAGTGGGATTGTCCATACAGCGGGCAGGCAGTAATTCTTCACTGTAACGAGCAAGCAACTAAGTCGCAGCTTCCAGCCTTTTCTGATGATGCCTAATGAGGTACTGATGTAGTTCCTCAATTTTAGAAGTCATCCTCGTGCCAAGGCTTGTTTCTCCTCCGATCCTGGATGGAAGTCGGTTGCAGAAATGACGACTCTTGCGCTACCGCTTTCCTCCAAAAGGAAAGAAAGAAGGGCCAAGCGAAGGCTTGGCGTGCACGGTCTCGACACGCTGAACCGCCCTCTCAGGTCGGCCACCCCAGCAGCGCGCACCCGCAGCCCCCGCCTCGCCGCCCGCCCGGAAGCGCCGCCCGCAGGAGCGGAAGCTCAGCGCGGAGGACGGGCGGCAGCCGCGCCATGGCGGGCAGCGGCGGGCTGGCGTGGCGCTGCGGCCGGCGGTCCTTCTCCCCCGGCCGTAAGCGGCTGAAGCCGCTGCGAACTGTGGTGGCATGGAGGGGAAGGGCGGAATGGGACCAGGTGATGGTGGGGCTGTACTGCGGGGACAGCCGGCTGCAGCAGGAGGCGCTGGATCGGGTGTCGGCCTGGAAGAGCCGGTAGGGGCCGCGTTCCGGCAGAGAGCCGCTTTCTGTGAGCTCGAAGCCCGCCGTGCCGGCTCCGCGCCTGGCTGTCCCGGCATCGCGCGCTGCGGTCGCGTGCGCATCACAGGGGCTGCGTCCTACAGGGCGCCTTCTTCGTGCTGGAGCTTCCAGACGCGCGGATCGTGCTGCCATATTCGGTCCGTGGGTTCCTCGGCCGAGGAAGGCAGAAGCCCTGCGTGCCCTCCGCTTCGTAAACTCGTTTCTGTCGAGACTGCGCTGCTCTGAGCGCATCCCAGGACCCCACATCATCTCGTTCCATTTGTGTTCCCCCCATGCCTCCATAAAGGAGTCCAGTCATTGCAATTTCATACTGTGAGAATATATACCTGGTATATAAATAAGAGGTTATTTAATGCGTGTTCAGGAGTAATTACATAAACACCACTGACAGTAAAAGCATTCAGGAAGGAGCCTTGCTGTCTTTCTGTATGCATACCTTCAGGCTTCCTCGTATTATAAAACATGAAGTCTATTACCAAAGAAGAAATCCTTTTTTGGAGGGTGAGGACAGTGGTATAGTCTTATGAGACTGCTCATTCTTTTTTCTTCTCTAGGTATGGCCCTAAAATGCCTCTTGCAGTGGATTGCACTGCTGAACTGATTCGTTGCAAGGTCCTGGATTCATCTGGCAAATTGAGATCACATGAACTCATTCTCTCATATGGTCTAGCTCTTGTAAGGTAGGACTCTAACACCCTCTGTCCTGTGAGAAAGAGTCTAACACAAGTTGCATTATTCACTTCACTAGTTTGACTTCAGATCTCTGGGTCTCTAGCTTTGTACAGTTTGTGGGGATTTGTATGATTGACTCCAAGCTTCTCTACTGCTCTTCATAAGCTTATTATCTGTTCTGTAACCTACATGCAGGTTTGTCAACTTGATCACAGAAAGAAAACAGAAAACAGTCAGCGTTCCTCTGAGAAAACTAGCCATAGAGGTAAATATCTAAAGAAAGTTTCTCAGTAACCCATGCATAGAGAAAGCATATACATATTTTGTATTAATAATAGCAGATCATTTTTTTCTTAAAGATATAGAGCCCAATTCATTCTGACAACAAAGAAGTAATACAATGAGAAAGTACAGCAATAATAGCAGCTATAAATACAGGAAGGAAGGAAGGAAACTCACAACTACTTACCTTAAAAAAACAAAACAAAAACAAAACAAAAAACAAAAACAAACAAACAAACAAACAAACAAACAAACAAAACAAAAACCACAACCTCAGGTAGACAAGGGTATCTACTGAGATGCCCTTACCTCCTCTGCCAACCCTTAAATGAGGGCTGGGAAGGAGTGGATCCTGGCTCCACCCCTTCCTGTTATTCAGGTACATTGCATACATCTGGGCTGGCCCTGCCTTCCCAGCACGTGCTCCATTACTGCTTTCAGCTGTGACTTAGCATTTCTGCTATAAAAGCCTTGAAGAGAGTTGGTAAACTTTGAAGTTTTATTGAAATTTTTGATTTAGATGTAAGTTATGCTACCCTCTAGGTATGTCATTTAGTTTTATTATTGCAGCAATGAAAAAGAGTTGTGTCTATGGTTTATAAATTCAGTTATTAAGAGCCAGGATTATATTAAAAGTGCTTAGTTGTATTTCTAGGTGTTTTATTTTTGTCTTGTTAGTCTCTGTTGTTTCTGAGTTTGTTCAGTTCAGTATAGAAGAAGGAAAAATTCAATATGTAATTGTAGTAGCAACTTGAGGCCTTGTAATGCTTGCTGTACTGAGCACCACTTCTGAGTTCGATCAGAAAGCTTTGAATGTGAAGAACAAATGGTATTTGAAACTTAACTATAGATGTAACCTTGTTATGTACTTCTGTGTGGGAATAAATAACTGGGGATTTTTTGTTGTTTTTTCTTCTCTTAAGGAAGATGCTTCTACTCACCTTTTACCAGTAGTCAGACTTACTGATAGATATCTTTAATAGTCAAATATCTATAGGAAAAACTTAAATAGAATGGTTATGTTTAATATACAAATATTGTCCAGCATGTTTAATCAATTTAAATAAAAATTGACTTCTTGGTATATGTAGTGGAAATAGTAGGTTACAGCCTGAAACAGTGATGGAGCACCTAGTAGGATGGTAGGGCCAACCCAGGGGAGTTCAGGTGTATGCAGTGCAGCTGAGTGACTGGAAGGAATGGAGCTGGGATCTACCCCTTCCCTGATCTCATTTAAGAATTGGCCCTGGAGGTGAGAGTATTTCTTGGTGGAGATCCCTGCCCACCTGAGTCCTTTTGAAGTGAAGTAGCCCTTTTCCTTTATTTCTTTAGCTGCTGTATGTGGCTTCATTCTCATTTGCTGTAGTCAAAGACTTTACCACTCTGGTATTATTATCCTGTTATGGCCTTTTATTGTATATTATATCATACAGCTCTACACAGTATTTCTGTCTGAAGAAGCAGCTGTTCTTACAGGAAAAGTGGGAGAACTTAAATTGTAAAATTGCATCCGTATGGTTATAGGTTAAAGGAGGAAGGAGAATCAGAGGAGGGATCTTTTCCCACTGTTGAAAGGGGAAGCTGGGAAGTGCTATGCTGAGGTGGCTCAGAAGTGCTATTCCTACCTGGGTAGAGGTTATCTGTGTTTTGTGGGGCTGCATATGGATTTAGCATGATTTCCTGCAGTTGTGATGTTTGCTTGCTCTTGCAGGTGGATATCCCTATCTGGGTTGTGGATCTCCGTCATGAGCTGACTCATGGGAAGCTGCCCCGCTTGGCTCTATGCCGCAAGGGTAAGTACTGCCTATGGGCATTATGGATAGGCCTTGCCAGTGATATCTAGTGATGTCTGTCACACAGTGCCCTCACCAGCAGGCAGGTGGGGAGCTCTGAGGGGAATGGCCATCTCCACTGGGGCTCTGCCTAGCAGGCTGTGGGCTCAACCTGGAAGGGAGAATTGTAGTTTGAAACACCTAGGAGCGTGTACTTTGTGAGGTAGCTGAAGTATGCTTGGTGGAGAACAGGCAGAAGAAGAGGAAAACTAGGAAGGAAATATTGCTCTTCACTCTCCATTGTCTTCTGCTGCTGGCACTGCTGAGGCAGAGTCCCAGTTCTTGGGAGGTAGTCAGTGTTAGGCTTTCAGAAAGGACTGGAAGTTCTCTTCCTCATATGGAAAGGAATGATATGCCATTTGATGAAAATGGGAAGCAGGCTGTGCTACTGGAGATGTTCTTCTACTTTGCTGGCTCCAGGCAGAGATGCATCATAGGGCAGTTATTCTGAGACACTTGAAAAAAAAATACTGGAAATGGTAGTTAGGTGCTATTGTTTCCAACAGCACATAAAGTCCACGTCAGGGAAGGAGGTATATGCTTTTCCTAAGGGTTTGGATGTACATGAGACTGTTAAATGAATTTAGGGGAAATGCAGAAGGTATTGCAAGCCTGAGGAAATTACCAGCTCATAGTGCTTGAAGTGATTCCTGGGAATTTGGGATTAAGCACTGAGAAGCTAGATTAATCATGTTCAGCATGGTCTTTAAGTTGAGTTGACCAGTGAAATAGTGATGGGACAAAAGAGTTTTTTGTCCCATCACTAAAAAATGTATGTTTACTGTAATATCTATACAAAAAAATAACGTTGCTATAGATGCTGTGTTGATCATTGAGATATTGAAGAATTGACTCATCTTCTCATCAGAATGTTGCTGTGTGAACTTAGTTTCCACTTAAATTTGGCTTTGCTTGACTGAAGTGCAGTGTTGTAGGTGGGTAGGTGTTACGAGGATTTATGGGGCTTGAAGCTTTTATGTTTTTTTTTTAATTTGTTCATATTTTTATTAATGGAGTTGTATGTGATTTCAGATTCATAACTTGTTAGCAGTATTTCTAGTCACAATGCAAGTTAGCAATGTGCCACCTGTATTTTTTTAAAGAAAAAAGTAAACCTCACTGAGAAGAGAATGTTTTATGTTCTCCTGTAGGTTGTGATGTTGTGCTGGACTGGCTACGAAAGACATATTGGAGCCGTCAGTTGGGCAGTAATTTGTGTGAGGAAAGTGAAGAGGAGGATGAGGAAGAGGAACAGGAAGAGATGGAGGCAAACACAGAGTTGGGCAGTGACGCATGGGAGATTCAAACCCCACAGCATGAGGTCTGTCAGAAACATAAGGAATTCCATGGTAGGTGTCCATGAAACAATGAAAAAATATGGGAAAAAAAAAATAGATTTTTAACCTGTCCTAGCAGAGTATTTTAAAGTGTCATCTTCTTGTCCAAACAGTGACTGAAGTTGTACCTTCAGCTCATATTTTGGGATTACTGTTTGGCCCTTAGTGGATTCTAGGGTGATTTAAGTTCTATGACATTGAGTAAGCAATGTTGTAATCAGTAGCAACAGTTAAAATATGGTGGTTTAAGACTGAATACTGTGAAAGTTAGTTCTAGTGTCGTAACAGCCACAGTTTTGTTTGGGTGAGATGCAAGCTTGTGGTGTTCTTTCCTCTCCCTGTCTACTCTAGGCAAGAAAAAGAACACTCTACCCCAAACTGCGAGTAAGAGAAACACAGGATGTTATAGTAGACCCACTGGTGTATAAGTTTAAAATAATGGAATGGCAATGATCTATCAGTCTAACAGTTAAAATGCATCTGAAGTTTAATCTAGTTGATATCATGTGGTTGGCATCCTGATAGCAGCTGTCAATGACACCTGATAGTTGATGCATTTTGAAAGACAGTGCTGATTCAGGGATAGTCAGTGGTCCCAGAGATGGAGGAGGGACTTCATTGAGATGGTGCAGGATTTTAATACATCAGGCTATGGTAGGTTTGTGAGCAGCCACGGTTCTGCCATGGTAGATTTGAAGTGACTAATGTTCCTATAGGCAGTTCATGTTCTGATGCACATTTTTTTCCTAGACTGATTTGTTTAAGGAATTTTTGAAGCTGTGTTTATCTAATTCTCCTTGGCCACTGCTAATGGTAAAATACTGAACTTCTAATCAACACCACCTGATAAAATTTACAGTACTAGGGAAGTCTGGAAATTGTAGGAAGTTGGAATTGAAATTGTTTGGAAGTCTTCAGTATTTTCTGTCCCAGGATTTATGATTTCATTCCATTGATGTCTTCCTTGAGCATGTGTTTGCAATGCTGAGCAGCTTGCCTATGCTTAACAAAGCTCTATATTGTTGACCCATTCCCTGTTTTAAGTGTGTGTATATATATGTTTATTTCTAGAAAAAGTCAGAGATGTGTTGATATCCTACAAAAATGAGCAGTTTCAGGTAAGTATAGCCTGGTCTGCTTCTCCCTTTGTTTGGATGGGGACATGTTTTAGAGGTGCTCTTTCTCACTTGCCTTTTGAATACTTCAGTATAGGGTTCTAATGGGATCCTAGTGATTGTTGCTTATTTATTCCCTCTGTCTCAGTTGTTTGATCTTCAAATATTCCATGTTCAACTATGAGATCAGAATGGAGAGTATTATATTTACTTGCAGTTAGAGCATGCTTTAAAGCAATTCTTTGTAGTCAAACTACTGCTGGATGTTAACTCCTTTTATATAACTTTTTTGTTGTTTTCCTTCATACATCTCACTTCAAAGATATTAAATAAAGTATATTTGTAATATAGCTTAGTTAGCAGCAAAATAAGTGTGTATTGGGCCTCTCCTGTCATTCTTGACGAAAAAGGGAAAACTTCCTTTCTGTTACTGGGCAGAGAAACAAATTACTGCTTTCACAAATTCAAAGATATTTTGGGTTTTAGGTTTTTAGATAATTTTCCCAGGATTGCTTTGTTTGATGGTTAATGTGAGGTAGGGGAGTAGAAGAGAGATAGTATAGAAGAAGGAAACCTGTGTTTTACTTTATTATTGAAACTCCAAATTACAAAACTTTCTGCATTCTTCTCTTTCTAGCTTTTTTCTTCACACTTTCCCCAGCTCTAGGTAGGTTAGGGCATTTACAAGAAAAAACAGTTGCAATCAAAATTGTACTTAGAGGTATTTGATTTCAGCCTCTGAACAGTCAGTGCTCACAGGAGTGTTTAATGACTCAAGCTTTGTGAAGCGAATTCCAGCTGTGATCTATGGGCTTAAATAATGTCAGTTTCTCTCTATCCCATTTACAACTAAGAAAACACAAAACCTGAAGGCAACACAAGTTACAACAAGCAGTATTAAGTTCCAAACTCTTGCTTTAATCTCTAATATATGTTAATTTATTAATTCAATCCAGGTAAGCTTCTTTCTGTACTGCTACTGCATTGTATTCATGGATGTGATATATTGCTTATTTCTAGAGTGGATCTATATTTTAGTAAAATATTTGTTAAAGCCATACCAGTTAACTGTTCTGACAGTGTGTGTGCTGTTCAACAACCTTGTTTCTTGCCTTATTTTTTGTATGTGAGTCCTTCCGACTGGAAGGAAGAGAAGAATGTGTAGTGAGCGAACGTTATAGTTAGGAATTTCATGTTAGTTGTCTTCTTGTAAATGAAATGGAGGCAACAGTAAGATCCAAAAATAGGATTGTTTCAGAGGCCACAACTAGGGTGAATCCACCTCACTGAGCTGTTAAGACAGAGGAATGGGAGTGCTTTTGGAATTAGGGTCAGTGTAGGCTCCCATTAATGCTTGGATTTTTCCTTCACTAGGTTATGCAGGCAGTCCAGTCTGTTTCAAAGTCTCGAGAACTGTGGTCTAATTCTTCTTCAGAAGTGGACTGGATTCTGGCTCAGATCAAAGACTTAATGCAGGAGAACAGGTATGTCTCTGAAAATCAACTGAGATGAAAGAGTGTGAAGCTGCACCTGTAGACCTTTTGCACTACCTGTTCACTGTGTTGCTCAGCTGTTCCTTAACAATTTGTTGATTGCCTCAAAGCCTTTGAGCACTGAGTTATTAATCTCTCATAATGAATGTTTCCTGTGCCATGTAGTCTTAAAGGCATGCACTGTGTTTGATGCCTTAGCTGTTCTGACCCTGAGGTGTGTCAGCATCTTCATCATTCAAAAGCTCTCCTAAGAACCTTACACAGACTTTGATATCACAGAAACCTTCAGAATTTTTCAAAATTGCACAGCAGTGTTTGCCTCTTCAGTACTTTATAGTCTTCTACCACTATGGGGCCTCTGCGACCCAGAATGTTGACACTTTATTATTGCTGTATAAAATTGTGTGAAGTTTCTGTCCCACACTGAGAAACACAATCAGTGTATCTTTAGAGGAGGGAGACAGTCAAGTTACAAATTTGAGCCATAACTCATAATGCTTTTAATGTAAACATGTATGTCATACAAGCTGCTGGTTAATTTAAGAAGCTATCAGATGTTGTGCTTGAGGTTGTCGCAGCTTGTGATAACTAGCTTCTCTGCTGATAAGGCTGGTTCCTCACTTCTGAAGGATGCTCTCCAGCAAATAGCAAATACTTTTGAGAGCAGTGTGGTGGGAGGAATCTGTGTTGGCCTGCTTGTGGTGTTATCTGGCCAGTCTGCAAGCAAGTTTGTTTTCCTGCAATTAGTTTTGCACTTCTGTAATGATTTAACAGGCTTGAATTTAGACATGTCTTTAAGCTGCTTGAATCTACTCCAGTGGAATGTTGTTCTGTTCAGGGTGGTGTAACTAGAATTTGGTAGGCTTTTATGCATGACTGTTTGTGCAAAAGCTTTAGTCTGGCAGATGCACAGAACAGTTGAAAAGTAACATCCCAACCTCAACTCCACCTCTAGCTTGGAAGAAATCTGCGTTGTAATGTGTTGATGAATGACTTCTGTTTATATCATCAAAAAACCTGGATGTAGGTCTTTTATTTTGGAAAACTGTTACTGTGGCTGAGTAGTTAAGGTACTTCAGTGTTGGTTTTGCAGTGTGTATGCCTGTGTCCTTCTAAGCTGGTAATTCAGATCAAAGTATTTGATTTCTCCTGTATTTCAGAAAGACCTGTGTACCAAAATATTTTGGGATAGCTGTAAATTACAAATTTCCTATTGGAGCCCTCTGCTGCTGAAAGAGTTGCACTGTGCTTCTCACAGAGTGGTAGCAGTTCAAATGACATTACGTCTGAACAAAGCATTTAAGTGCTTCATGTAAGCTAGTGTAGTGCATGTCATTACTGACAAATGCTAAATTTCAGTATGAGCAATTTGAGCTGGCTGAGCATGACGTACAGTCAGGAAAATCATAAGTACACTCTCTCATATGGAGGGGGATATAAAAGCTGTTTGAAAGCCTCGGGCTGCTAGAGCGAACCATAAGATTTCTCTTGCTCCCATACTTCATCCTTGAGCACCTACTTAGGCTATTTTTATTCCAGCATCCAGGTGCAACTTTTAAAGAACACAAGGTGAGCTGTTCATAGTCAGTGGAAAGCTGTGCCTATGTTCAAGTTTTTTGTAACCACGTACACATTTTCTTTCAGACCTCAGAATGATTAAAAGCAGCTACCAGAAAGGTTCCTACATGTACCATTTCTGTTTGTTAGTAACAGCATATCAGCTGTATTGAAATTGAGACTCTGTCATATGAGATTCTGCTGATATTTATATGGCAACAAAAATGCACTGATGGTATGAAGGAGAGAATCAGAAAAAAAGACAAAGTAGAACTTGAGTGTTGAGATAAAAACTATTTACTATTTACTAAGATAGTAAAAGAGAGGGTGGGGAAAGATAGTAGTTATAGTAAAATATGTATATAAAATAATTGATGCACAAGGAATTGCTTACCACCCACCAACTGTTGCTCAGCTAGTCCTCGAGTAGCAGCAGGCTGCTTGACCAATTCCCCCCTGTTATCAGATGTGTTTTTTTTTTTTTTGGCATGCTGTGATATGGAATATCCCTTTGATCATTTTAGGTCATCTGTCCTGGTTCTGTACCCTCCCAAATTTTGTGCCTCTTCAGCCCTCCTCATTGTTGCAACAGTACAAGAAGCTGAGTAACTGAAATGTCATTGGCTCTGTACAGCACTGCTCAACAATAATTAGAAACACTGGTGTGTTATCAACATTGTTTTTCCTCTAGAGCCAAAATATCCCAGCTGAAACCAGGACATCTTTCCAAGTCTCATTGGGACATATCCAACACAAAACCAGCAGGTTTTAGTGCCTTAAAACAAGCTACTTCACCATAGTTATAGTTGGCTTATGAACATGTTCCAGAACTGGTGCAAGTGGTGTTTTGATCTGTAAAGGACTAAATGGCATCAATTAGACTCTGTGATTGTTCCAGGGAGACAGTGGCTGAAGTTCTTCTCAGTGATGGCTTTCTCATTCCAACAATGGATTGTCTGAAGATGTTAAATATAAAGTATGAAGGTGAGTGTTTTGGGAACCACATAACTTGGGTAAAAAGCGCATAGCCAGTATTACAGCCAGTTCTGCTCTTTTCATTTTATTTTCATTTTATTTTTCATTTTATTGAAATCTGTAACTCTTGGCATAATTTTTGTCTGTGTCCTTAAACATCTTTGAGCTTTTCTGTAGATCCCTTTATGGACATGCTTAGCCATTTCTTTTAAATAAATCTTTGTTATGGAGGCATAACTCTTCAGCACTGAATGTTGCTTGCTTCTCTGCCCATATCCACAATAATTACTTATTTAATCAGCTCTCTAAAGTCGCTTTTCTACACTGAAGTTATTAAACTGATATGTGTGTTTTTTTGAGTCTCACTTATTAAGTGCATTGTAGTTTCATGCTGCTATCCACTTGGATGGAGTTGCATGGGTTTTCTGCAAAAAAATTAAGGAGCAACGAGAATTAGTCAATTATTGAGGCATGTTTTCAGGAAGATAAACACCAGCCAAAATAGTTTCCAAGAATGATCTCAAACTTCTGTGGCTATATTACAGTAGCGAACTTCTAGGAATTGCTTGATTCTGTGTTGGTTTGCTCTATATGCTTTCCCTTAGAAAGTTATTCTGAGACAGAATAGTTCTTCATTATGTGTGAAATAGACTTAAGCTGGCAAGAAATCAGTGAAGCAGAGATAGATGTTCCTGTGGTTTAGCGTTGTATTTTTTGCTGTTGTTGGACTATCCTGTTTGTTGTTGGTTTGCTTACCTTAATTTACTAATGAAAGAAAATAATAGCTGTGCATTCAATGATGATCCCAGGAAAAAAAGAAACAAAATAGTAATATCAGTGTAAATTACTTTATTTTGAGACAAAGTCACACCAACAGCTCACAAAAAAAAAACCAAAACAGTGATTTTTGGCTTCTCTTCTTTCACATATTATTGCAGCAAATAAAGAGGTATGGCAGTTCAAAATTCCTCAGACATTTTACTGCTTCTGGCAGCCCTTGCTGACAAGCATCCTTTCCCGAAGTTTTACACAGACCCTAATAGACAAAATGTTCATGAAGCTGAAGGAATGTTCTGACTCTTCAGATCTGCAGTCTCAGTTCCTGATCAACTGGATTTCTGAGATGCTGACTAGCATTGCTAGAGTTAACAGTGGTGAGTATGTCTGGAATTTCAAAACAAAGTAGGCAGCTCTTCTGTGCTGCTGTAGGAATAAAGAGAGTGATATGAGTCCTTTAGATTGTAAGAGTAATAACATAATTATTACATTTTTCATATTAACCGCTTTCATCATTGCATTTCTTATACTTTTTTAACCTGCAGTGCATGTCTGTCACATGTTTCTTAGCAATAGTTTGAAATTATTTTTCTTGCAATATAACTTGGCTTCCTCAAGATGTGAAAATCCAGTCTCTCCTATGAAAGGTCAGTCCAGTACTTGCAGGAGTGAACAGTAAGAGAACAGTACTGTACTAACACAACTCTGTAGCTTGCCTGTATGGGATACAGGGCAACAAAGCTGGGGTCTGGAGCACAGGCCTTATGAGGAGCTGCTGAAGGAACTGTGATTGTTCAGTCTGGAGAAGAAGAGGCTCAGGGGAGATGTTACTGTTCTCTATAACTACCTGAAGGGAGGTTGTAGTGAGCTGGTGGTTGACCTCTTCTCTCGTGTAACTGGTGATAGGACTAGAGGGAATGGCTTCAAACTGCACCAGGAGAGATTTAGGCTGGACGTTAGGAAATACTGCTTTTCTGAAAGAGTGGTCAGGCACTGGAGTAGGCTGCCTAGGGAGGTGGTGGAGTCATTGACCCTGGAGGTGTTAAAGGAATATTTGGATTTTGTGTTGAGGGACATGATTTAGTGAGTACTATTGATGATGGGTGGATGGTTGGACTGGATGGTCTTGTAGGTCTTTTCCAACTTTGGTGTTTCTGTGATTATATGGGATGGTATATGGAGATCAAGCTTGGGAAACTCTTCCCCTCCATTGTTGCTATGTATTGTGAAGCTGATTTAGCTGTTAGTGTGTTGGCAAGTCCCTTATAATGGTCTTGACATCTTTGGTCAGCTTATCTGGTCTTGGTCTTTAAGAGTGCCAGCTTGTTTGAGGGTAAGAGCTCCAGTAAAAAGGCACAGGGATGATGTGTGTGTTTTTATGAAGTTTGACAGCATTATATTTTTCTTTGAAGGGAAGAAAAGACGTCGCTGTAACAAACAAGCATACATGAAGGAATTGTTCCTTCAAAAAGTTCCTTTGCAGTGGGTAAGACTGACTGATAACTGCTTGGAAGCTCCCTGCTGGGCAACCCCACACCTCCTTCAGCTGTAAGTTTGATTCTGTGATCTAGAAAAGGGTCAGCAAACAGCACTTTGTAACAGCTTTGGTCAGATCTCCTGTGTTATGAGTTATGGCTGTGTTCCTTTCCCTTCCTTTGCATCTAGCAGAAATCATGGCAGATGTATGTGAAACCCCACTTATTGCTGCTTATCTCCCCTGGAGATTCTACGAAGAGATGGAGGACAAGTTAAAAGAACTGTGCCTTCAAAATGAAAGTGAAAATTGCTTTGGAATATGATAAATAGCCTAGCTAGATGAAAAGTGGTAGCAGCAGAGAAATGATTGCTTATGTGGATGGTATGAGTTCTAGTGTATGGCAGCTTTTTCACATGAGTACAGCAAAGCAAAAATTCAGTTAAAAGTATCCTAAGTCCTTAATTTTAATCACAGAGGCTGTATTCCAGCATTCACCCTGTAGGAATAATCAGATTTGCCTCTTAGTGGAGATAAGAATGAGCTGTCTTAGAGGAAGCTTAAACTTAAAAGGCTGCTCTGCTTGATAGACTTCTGTCTGGAATCTTTTTGATTTTAGGACTTATATTGCTCCTTTCCTTTCTAGGATCCTCACAAGCATGAGACCTCGTTTGCCACGTTCTTCACGAAAGAATCTTCTCTATCTCACATCCATTTACACAGAAGAAGGTGGCCCTTTGTCCACTCCAGGCCTCTCTTCGGACTGCAGCAAACAGCCAGTTTACACTATAGAGAGTCTACAGTGGAGGGCTAGGCTAGAAAATCAGGTCAAAAATGAAGGGCAGACTATAGAGAAACAAGATGATGTACAAGGGAGAGATGATGGTGTAGAGGAGGTAGAGGAGGAGGAAGAAGAGATAAGTGAAACAAATCGTTTGGAAGGACTTGCTCATTCTAATATCATGGTGGCTATTGCTGAGAAAAAGGCAGAGCTGCAGGGGTCTGCCTGGCAGATTGTTGCAGGTAAAAAGTGATTTCATAAGACTTAATATTCCAAAACCCTTATAACTGCTTTATCCAATCTATTATTTGCAACTACCATCTCTCCCTAAAAGCTCTTAAAATACTGCTTTTTTTCCAAAGGTGCATTGTTACTGCTTTTAAGTTGGTATGTAGAAATCAATATGGCAGTTTTAAACAAAAGTATCCTTAAAGGAGGGAGGTAAATATATGGTTTGCTCTGGAATAATCTGAGGATTCTTTTAATGGACATCTTATCCAAACAGTTGTGAGGCGAAGTGCTGTGTAGAATGTGTGGTATGACCTGACTCCAGATGTGTTCCTACTGTGTCATATGCTACAGTGAGTTTCTTTGAAAGAGATAAGTTTATAAAGGAAATTAATTAGAACTGTAGTTCAGATTTATTATTTTTCTGAGTACCTAAGATGATTCATTTTTGCTGAGTTGTATGAGGCAATATTTTCGAATTTGAAGTGAGTCTTGCTTTTTGAAAGTCTATCTGGTTAGCTTTGACTTCTACTTTGTGTACTGTGTTTTTACTCAGATGAAGTGCAATGGAAGGACTTTCCTCTTGGGAAACTCCCAGGTCAGACAGATGACCCTGATAGTCTCATGTTGGATAATTACACTATGATGTCTCTGCTTGATCAACCAGTGAAAGATGAGTGGAAGTCTTCCACTACAAAGTGAGTAATGGTGTGGGCAGAACTCTTTCCCTTAACTATGAAATGTATTTATTTATCTATGCCTTTTACTACAATGTGTAAAATCAGAACTAGTTTTCAAACTGTTACTTCTGTAATAGTTTGACAAAAATACTTATCAGTATTTCTAGTATCTACTGACAGCTCTTCTTGTGTGCATCTTTCAAGTAATGTGTAAGGAAGGACCTTTGTAGTGCTGATGTAATGGCCTAGTAGTCTATTTACTGTAGGTATGTACACATAAGAGCAAAGAATGTTGCTATAAGGAGAACTGTCAGCCTTTTGGTGATTTCTAAAAGGTTCTTGTGCTTAGGTGAAATATATGAATTTCAGCCTGACCTTAGCCTTTACCTTGACTTGGAGAGTACTCTTCCAGTAACCAATCAGAAATGCTGCTAAGGCACACAGCTCTTCTGTTCCTGGAAGAGACAAATTTTTGTTCACATGTGCCGAAACACTTCTTTTGGGATCTACAAATGGATAGTTGGAAGGACATGTCCTGTTCTGTGTTTTTTTCCAGTTTTAGTCCTTATCTTATAGGCAATGTTTAATAATTTAATGCATATATGGAGAAACAGGTTGGTGACACTAAAAAAATTTGTGACAGTGGTTGGTGTAGTTTGTTTATATTTTTATGATTAGGAGATCATGCCCTTTTATTTCATAGTGCAAAGTAGTAGATTGCCCTGGAGGACATGAGACCTTTCTGTCCAGCTAAGGAGGGTGGAATTAGTATGGTGATGCTTTGCTAAGAGGTTTTTCCTGATGTTGCCATGGAACTAGCCACTGGTGAAGCTGATTACACAAGCTGTTTTATAAACCTTGCTTTAGGAGGAAAAAAAAAAGCCTGAGCCACATTAAGCATCTTGCAGTAAAAAGTGAGGGTGGTGTTCACTTTTTATTTTTTTTACATATGGTATTCTGTTCTCCATGCATTCCATAATAAGTAAAGCAGGAAGAGGGAAAGTTACATGCAGAACACAGCAGACTTCCAGAAGAAATGACATAAGAGCTGATTTGTGCTGCAGTGCAGTGCTTTGATTGTTACAGAAGCAGAATGAGCCCCCACTAATTGCTGCATTGCAGACTTGCACAGTGTTGCCTGGCCCATGTAGCATAAAATTTTTGTGAATTCTTACTGCAGAGAAACATAAAGCAATTTATAAAGCAGGTATATAAGGAATTATCTTGCAAACCTGAAAATTCTACTGGTAGCAGCAAGACAAGCAAATCAAAAGTATGCTGTGAAGGTGTTAACCTGGACACTTAAAGTGGTAGAAGTCATACCAATTTCTTCTTGCTCTGGGGTCTTTTAATATTATCTTAAAAATAGTCTTATGCATAGATTTCTAGATTGTGGGAATACAAGAAAAACTGTTCAGAGCAGCAGCTGTGGAGCAAGATAAGCAGCGTGAGAACCAAGGACACCTTTAGAAGAAGAAAGCAGTGAGACATTCTCTGATTGGATAAGCGTCTGTGTGAACAGTTGAACAGTTTTGTAGAATGCTCTGTTGACATCTATAAATAGAGTAGTGCTTAACAATAAAGTAGACTAACAGCTTTTAACCATGTCAGTGTGGTGTTGTGTCTCCAGCATGTCCTGAGAGTCCAGAGCCTTCCCCACACGAGATGCTTTTTTTCATACTTAAGTATGAAACAAAATGGATGATGAAATGGCTACAGAGGGAAAGAACTTCATTGGTGAAATTTAAGAAGGGGCATTTAGCAAGTTCTGTTCTAAGCAATGTCTTACGTGTTACTGCATGTGATTTTTTTTCACCTCCCTTAAGACCAAGCAATTGGTTGACAGTAATCAGTGTGAATAAATGTACTTTGATGCAGTGATGAGCATGATTTAAGCTGCTCATTGGCATGGGCTGACTCAGCTGAGACCACTGAAGGTCATTAATGGTAGTTATTCACAGAACTTCACAGTACAACTCTTCAATGGAAGAAGAGCCTCAATTCATTCATTTAAAGATTTCCTTTAAAAACAGTAGAAATATAATGGTATTAGAATATGCAATGACCTGGTTTAGCATACTGTTGTTTTTTTTTTTTCTTCTAGAAACTGAATCTCAGCACAGTAATAGGGATAAGTCCTTTGAAAAGCCTGGAACAAATTTGAATCATAAAACAGTGTCCTCTAACAGCAGGAGAGTGTGCGTGAAGATGACATTTCCTGTCCTTAAAAAGAAGTGCATGCTAGTTTAGTTGCCAGTAAATTGTTTTAGCTGGGTCATTCTGATTTTTAAGGGTATTTAATGCTGGAATAACTTATCTAGAGAACTTTGGGAGTCTCCATCTTTGGAGATATTCAGAACCCACTTGGATGTTGTCTTGGGGCAGCGTGTTTTAGATGACCCAACCAGAGCGATTGCCTTCAGAGAGTCTAGAGGTTCCTTTCAACTTCAATGATACTATGAGAAGATCTGTGCCTGCTTTTCTTCCTGCTTTCTCAGTGAAAAGTGACAGTAGGAATAAACTGCCAAAGCAGTAATAACATATGACCTGAGATGTCCCTGCATTTAACCATTTTTGTCCAAAAAAGTTTGAGGAATCTGTATGAACAGTTAACACTGTCTTTTGGAATGTTATTAGTACCACTTCTCAGTAGTATATTTGAGGATGTCCAAATTAACCACAAAGGGCATGGGATTAGGAAAGAAACCAAACTTTTTAGTGCCTACAATTTATTGTTTCTTGGTGGTTTTGTGCTGTTTCCTCAGTCATCTAGTTCTTGGAGTGCAAACATGGAAGCATTTAAGCTGTGGGGATCATTATTTTCAGTAAGTGGTAGAGTTCACATGATTTATCAACTGTCATGCTGTCCTTTTCCTCCTGTGGCTGAGGTTTTTCTACACCTGACAGCAGACAAGTGGATCAAAAGCAGAAATGCTCTGTCAAAGTAGAATTCTGTCTCTGATGTTGGCTGATCAGACTCTACAACTGTCTAGATCTAGTGCTTTGAAATCATTTGTAAGATGCTGGGAAAAAACACTGCAACATGAGCAATATGATGTGCACTTTCTAAAAGTCAGGGCCATATTTATCTTTGGCTCCACAGACATGCAGCAAATAAAGGTAATGAAGTGCATTCAGGGTTTCCTAAGAAATTTGGAAAATTTGGTTTGAAAAAAGGACAAATCATGTAGCAGAAGCACAACTTTTTTTCTGCAGCCCTAACTGACCAAGTCCACAGATAAGAATGGAGCATTTTAGTAATCTTATGATTTAACCTATGTTACTTAACATCTGCTGAATTCTGCTTGCCCTTGTTTGAGGTTTGTACTTACTGTATAATTCCTATGAATCTGTGAAAATAGACTTCGGCTGGTGTCATCAGAAATCCAGGAAAGAAACTGTCTTAACTCCAATATGATGCTAGAAAGTGGTGTTCCTTTATTCCTCACCAAACCTATTGGGCAACTTGACAGGCATGTGCACCCCCTCAGAGTTCAGGTTCTATGTTTGAACAGCTCAGACATGCATATGCAGTTCATTGGTGTACATATTCATTCTTTTTCAAGGACTGGTAGATGTGTGCTAATGTCCCTTTGGGCACACTCAGTGGTATTTAGGGTGGCCAAGTGCCCACATACTTCTTTCCTTTTTTCACCGTCTGCTTCATCACTGAAACCTTTAACCCTCTTCCATCCTCCCTTCCCCACTTTGGCAGATTTCCATTGCTTATTAGGCCATCGTGAGCCACTCTTTAAAAATGATGTCTGCAGAACTGGAGGAAAATGGCCTTGCATGTTTTGAGGCAAAAGATAAAAGTATTGTGACTCCAGTACTTCTCATGAGGCAAAATCATTGAGGCAGAAGACAAAAGTATTCTATTATGTCCTCAGTGCAAAATTGAGGAACAACTAGACTGTTCACACACTAAAGCTGAAATGGAAAGTTTTAGAACAGTCACTTGTGGATTTCTTTTGCTAAACTAATATACTGGTTCTTAAACTAATGCACTAATCCCTGTTGCTAAACAAATCAACCTATATCACTGGCAACCTCTCCTACCTTTTAAAGATGAACCCAATATTGAGAGACAGCCAAAAGCCCTTTTCAACTCGTGTGTTCCACTTCTGTTTTTACTGTTGTTCTGGAGGTTCAGAAAATAGGAAAATGTGCCTTCCTTGACATTAAAGAAACAGCCTCAGCATGCACAAAGTGTTTTTTCCCAAGGTGGTCAGATATGCTGTGATTTGTTCTTACCCTGCTCCTCTTTGCTTGTTCTTTGTTGCAGTTTGGCCTCTGGTAGACTTGTGCAGTTTCTCTGGTCTGCCATCAGATCTTGCAAAAGACTGATGCGTGGTGTCCGTGACTGATACGCAACTCCGTGTAGTTTGTTTATATAATGGGAAGGGTCAGTGTCTTTGTACTGAGCAGATAAGGGAGATTCTGCCAGGCTTTGTATCTGAATAGATAAGGTTTCAGGAGTCTTTGGATGAAATATGTACCTCTGACTGTAGATGAACTGAAGACCTTTTTGTGCAAGGTATGTGTGATAGGAGGGCAGTATCCCTCATACATCCAGCACTGCTATTAAAGAATGCTTAATTTCTAATGCTCCAGCTAGAGTTTTATGTGGTTTCTAGGTCAGCCACTTTACAGAAATAAGACAAGCTTGCTGTTTCCAAAATGGAATAGCTCGAATCTCAAAAAAAGCATAATAACTTTCAATCTATCTCAGTCCAGCCAAACCCAGTGAATTTTGATGCTGTATTCCATTATTATCTGTCTTTGCAGATACATCCTTTGGGGGGGGAAAAAACAAACAAACAAAAAAAAAAAAAAAAAAACACAAAAACAGTGGTTGGAGGACAAGGTAGCACTGATTATGGAAAAAGCACTTTCTCTCTTGAATCCCAAGAAATAAACTTCTGTTACCCTCTTTGGCAGTAGCCTAGTTTCATCATTCCTGAAAAGCAGTTGCTCTGCTGTGATGAGCTTGTTCTTGGCGACTTTCTGCAGTACATTTTAGAGGCAGAGAATGATGTCGGTGTCTGTCCCGAGTCTCTGTCCTAGGAATGACATGAAGTCAAGAGTAATGAGGAGTAGGATTCACAAGGGAGCAAAAATTATTCCATTAGCAAGCTGAATGCTGGGTAGTTTCCAACAGCCGGACAACATCAGGTCATTATTTCTGGGTGTGACATCTATGATGTTTCTGTACTCACTTTTTTTACAAGGCCCTTGGCAGTGTTTCATTTGAGCAAGTGGTGTCTAGGAGGTGTTTTGGCCCCAAAGAAGAAACTGTCTGTCTCTGTGCATCTCTGAGCAGGAGCTTCTGCTGTATTACAGTTATTCCAGCACTGATCACTTGGAAAAGGCATTGAGGTTTTTTTACTGTATAGCTTTAAACTATTTTATAAATAAAACTTTAGAAAGACCTCAGTCTTGTTTGCAGAAATGATGTAATTTTGTGATTTGATTTTGGTTTAACATGAAACAAATTCTTGTGATGCTTTGATACTTTGGAAAAACTTGCAGGTCCTTCTTTCCTGGATGCAAAAGATTGTGTTCTTTCATGGTTTTTCTGGTGTTCAAAGTTTGTGCTTAGGGTTACTGTAGGGTTGGTTACTGCAGCAACCTCTGAAGCTTTGAATAGCTGCTGTCATTCTCATGTGGATTTTTTTTTTTTTGTGGTAAGCTCTTGTGCCCTTTTACTCCAAGTGTCAGTTCTACTTGACAGTAGGGACAAAGCGGCTGTTGGAAATGACTTTGTTTCCTAAGGGTGGAAATTGGTGACATGCAATGGCTTCAGGGATTGAATCGAGAGGTTTTAACTGATGTTTAAGAAATTGCATTAATCATTCAATGGTCATGGGTAATGGCTGGATTTTTTTTCTCCTGAAGATGAGATGTGTAAGCGGGTAGATGAGAGGGGTAATATGTGCTGAAGGGTAAAGATGAGTGGAAAGGGAATATAATCATGTCCTGGAGGATGCTAGGTTGTAGCAGGGGCAGCATGAGCTTTCCTTGGGCATATATGAAAAGCATGGAGAGGATGAGCACACTTTCCCTTTGTTCTTCTTCCTTGTCAGGCATCAGGTTTGAAGTAGATCCTATAAACACTTTATTATTAAATTTTAGCTTTCATTTTCTCCATTCTCATACAACAAAAATAATAAAGCAAACCCTTATCTGACCCATATAACAACAAAGTCGTGGTTTCAGTTGCTGTGCATGGAAAAGCTTTGGGTAGGGAATGGCTTACCTTTATTCTTCACCTGCTCTTTGAATTTTGTGTTTAAGAATGCCTTGTGTCTGGGAATGCTGTGGGAAAATTAATTGTTCCATTGTGTGCTGGTGTTAGTGAGTCATTGGCATCTGTGAGACCCAGTCCTAACTGGTAACTTTTGCAAGTAAGAGATTTTATGCCTGTTTAAGGATGAACCACTTTCTAAAAGTGGAAATGACTTCGTATGCTGGGAGTGACACCAAACTATAACTTCCCTTAGGCTCTGTGAAGGCTCTGGTTTCTGTGACTTCTTTGTTAAACTACAGGAATGGCTAATTTCTGTGAGAAAACATAAGAGCATTATAACATTTGTAGTTCATGACAGGCTATTTTTATGTTGCCTACTTGCTGTGTTAGCATGCTTTGTCCTGATTAGCTGATGTTCCTACCTGGCAAATGACAGTACAGATGAAGATAGATGTGTGGTTATTTCTGGAATCACGGCTCCCTCACATTAGTTAGCAAGCGGTAGTCTTTCCTTTGGTTTGTGCTTTGGTACCTGTGTTACCTTAGACTGTGCCTTCTTATGAATGAGCTGCTTAAAAAGTAAGGATGTTCCAGTAGGTAAATGTTCAGAGCTAAAAATGGAAAATGACATTTTGTAAGTTAAATGTGCTATCAAAATTACTTGGCTGATATGAGCTCAGTGCTTATTTGTTTTCTCTTTTTCTCACAGCTCTGCAGAATTGAATGTTCCTGTGACAGGAGGATTATTATGGACCCAGAATGACTTCCATAAAATAAAAAGTGGCCTTCAACTTTTCTAAGAGAGAAAATTGCTCTGCAGCTTTCAGTGTTGCACAAGATAAGTGACAGAGAGGAACTTGTAATGGTGGTAGGGAAGTAGCCACTCCAGGATTTTTTTTTCCCATGAGGATTTATTACTTTTTATCATATAAAATCACAATTTTGCAAGCATGTTGTTCTATTTGTAGTAGCTATTGTCTGCTTAACCACTGTCAAGAACTTTTAGCTGTTTGTGAAATACAGTTAATATACTTTGGAATCCCTTTGTTAAATTGTTTTCATGGTTAATAAATATCACTAACTGAAAGCAAACATTCTTTCTGGATTCTGTTTTTCTTTTGGATATTCTGGAAGAGGTCTGCTGGTTCCTGTTGGTCATAATACTGAGAGCCCTTCCCTTTCAGTGACACCGGAATTGTCATTTATGAGTTTGGATTGTTTAGCCTGCATAAAATCATGCTACAATTTTCATTTAGCTAGGATTTCAAATGAAGGTAAGTTTTCTGTCTGTGTTATTTCTATTCATGACTTTGCTGAGGTTGAAAAGTCTCTTTGCTGCAAAGCTAGCATGATTAGCTAGCATGTGAAAATGGACTTGGTTGCCATTTTAGATAACTGATGAGAACAAACATTTGCAGCTTTTTCCCCTGAATTCAGTTTTCTTGTATTAACTGTTCTTGTAACTTAGCAGCTTCTACAATTACTTGTAAAAAAAAAAATTAGGAATTGAAGCACTTCTATTTCAAGACTTCTCTGTAATAATTTGTTGGAGTGTATCTTCCAGGGGTTTAAGACAGCTTTTCTCTGAGTCAGTCTAATAACTTGCAATAGTTAAAAAACTAAAGAAAAATAGGAAAATGTCAGTGCAGCATTGTGAAATGGCATCTTCTTAATTCGTTATAGTTACTGTTCTCATTAGATGCTAACATTGTTATTATATGCTATTTATAATTCTAAAGAGATAGAAAAACATGCAAACAACAGTTCAAAAAGGAAAGCATGCTAACAAATACCATGCTATGTGCAACTTTTCCTCCTTTGATAAAGGCGCACTCAGTAAAATTTTTATCAGCATGCTAATTAGTTTGCTCACTATAAATGTGTTCTGAGGGCGGACTAAGAAAGAAAAGCAGTGTTGATGTAATCCTTCAATGCTTAATTTTTCCCTTTGCTTTGGGCAGAACTGCTTGAGTCTGCCTTTTCCCCTCTGTAAATTTATCTTTCCAGACAGGTTTCTACTGTCTGGAATACCACCTCCAAGTGGAAGCTCTAGAAGGGACTGGAGGTGAAATTTTGGAGCTTTACATAAGACTGCAAGGATAAATGATGCAAATGAGAATCACTGAGGAAGCTATGGGCTTGGGACCATCACTTTCACAGAATGCAATAGTGGAATCATTAGGATAACTTATTCCTGCCTGTTCAAGTCTTAAATATTTTGTTTCTTGCATGATAAGAGCAGTCACTCTCCAATGGACCTCCTGTGCTAAGAAGGGGTTACAGTTCTGGGGAGAAAACAGAAAGGGTATCCTGTGGAATCTAATACTTCTCAGTAGAAGTGTATGTGAGGGCTGTTCTGACTAATGATAAAGGATCTGAGATGTGGAAAAAAAATTGTAATACGTGTATTTTAATGTTTTTGAATAGTTTTGTCTTTTGAACTACCTGGATCCTTCCTGGTTATTGTGAAAGCAAACATGGTAGTGGTGAGAAGTTTGAGCAAATCAAGATACAGATAAAGGTGATCTTCTTATCGTTTTCCTTCCCCTGTTTTGTTTTGTTTCCCCAAAAAAGTTGAAGTAATTTTGAATCAAATCACTGTCATGTTGTATCCTCCCCCTGAAAAGTGAAATGATGAGGTGTTGAAATAGATGAAGAAAATTGATTTAATAGAAAGATTGATGAGAAGTGGGACCTAACTAACACAAAGAAGTTTCTCCTCTGCTTTTTTCAAGTAAAATGGAGCATCCTTACTCTCATCCTTTTCCTACGCAGATTTAAACACAAGCAGAGCATTGTGTATGACTTAACAATTTGGGTATTCTTCCTGTAAATCAACGAGGAATATTGAGAGATAGCCTAGATGTGTTGTGACAGTTGTTTTGGACAAAAAGCTCTTCTGAGGCTCTCTTAAGAGAGAATTGGCAAAAAAAAAAAAAAAAAAAAGGCTAGAAACAAATTATCCAGTGGCTCTCAGTTTTATTAAATAAGCATGTTTTATATAGGTAAATTCAAAGTATAACATTTCATATGATTTAAACAGCTGTGCAAACCTTCTACGCAGAGCAGGGAGGCTACAGGTAATAGACTGTATTAATTTTGGATTCCTCTCAATTTTAGTATGTTTACAAACTTCAAAATACCAAAGACCAAAATCATAGAGACTATATAATAGATCTTCAGAGGCTAAGCAAACACTGGCATGAGAATAGTTTAAGTAACAGCAAACTTGTATTTTTTTCCTGTTTAAGTATTGCAAGGAACACCATTATTACGGCTCTGTCACACAGCCTGCTATGGGGTGCATCAAAGGGGCATTGATGCTGAATGCTGAACTGTAGCAGTAATAATGACAGATCCCACGATCTGGCTAATACGAGTCTGGTACCAATGTTTCATGTTAACTTTTGGCAAGCCAAGAAAAAGCAGTATTTCTGTGGGCCAAATGGGCACAGAAATGAAGCTCATACCTTCTTCTTAGCATGGAATTTTTAGAATGACTGCACTCAAAATGTGTTCCCTGAAATGTTCCTGACAGTAGCTTGGTGGATGTCACAGGTATGCATGCACACCACCGACCAACCAAGTTTTAAACAGGCTTATCAGCTCACATTTATTCTTTGCATGTTCTGGCTTTATCAGTAAGAATTCCAAAATGCCAAAATTCAGAGTTTGAGGCAAACTGGCATTAACAGTGTGTATGGAGAACCTACTTAAATAGAGACTTTGTTTTTTGTCGTTTTCTGAGGATTCTTTTGCTTGGCCTAAGCAACCATATGCCCACTTACTATTTTCAAGAGTTTAAATTTAAAAGATTTTTACAAAAAGCTAAACAGACTCATGCTAGTGAATGATATCCATGCAACTGCAATCTAGAGCATTTGCACACTTACTACAGTGTTTTATAAATACCACATATTGGCTTAACATCCATTTTTCACTCATTTTGTCATTGAGACTTACATTATATTTGGGTCAACCAAAATAACCCAAAGAGATTTATAAAATTTTACAACAATTAAACAGTAATGTTTAATTCTACAAATGAATAAAGCCCACTACTGTAGCTCAATAAGACAACAACAGGACTAACAGTAGTCAAATGTTCTATATGTACAACTTAATATATTACTAACATGTAGTTACTACAAAAACACAAAATTAGACTGACTTTCAATAAAGCATTTGAGTTTTGAATCAAGAATTTAACGTTATGCACTCTTAAGTGATAAATTATGTGAAAGTAATACAGCTGAAGACTAAAGATCAGTAATTCAGAATGCCTAGAGTAAGCACTGGCTCCACTAATGTATGCCGTTGTCTTGCAAGATTTCATCTTAGTACTTTATTTCTTTTTGCAGTTCCTCAGCTAGAATCTTTTGGATTTTATTAAAATACAGTTTCTAGAACTGCTTACTTACAGTTTTAAAAACATCTGAGTACCATGCTCTCAGAAAGAGCATTTATACAGTCTTATATTTACAATATAGACAGTTATGATCATGTGTTAATAAGATCAACTCTTCCATGTAAGAAGAAATCTAAGCTTTTGCGCTGAAGATTAATTCACGTGTCAGTGTTTTGAATTGGCTTGTAAACATATCTGAGAACAGATGCAGATATTGGAATTGTCACTTAACTAATGGATTAGGAAAGACTACATCACATATAAAAGTTTCATTTCCTCTAAGGTGGACTAAACAAGCACATCTGCAAATTATTTGCACAAGGCTACACTGCCCATTCAGAAACTCCACATAGGATGGATGCAAATAGCTTTTTATAAAAAGACAATTAGCTTTCAAAGTGCCTTACAGAAATGGTATGCATGTTAGCAGTACCATAGCTTTTCTGTTTATAATGATCCCTTTTTTTTTTATCAGTAAGACAACAGTTTGTGAACATGAAAACAACTAGACAAGTCCTACAAAAATGGCTATCTCCATAAATCACGCACGGCTTCATACAGTAACTTCTGCTCAGGCTTCCACACATTAAAATATCAAAAACACGCACCAAGCCCTCTTAAGATAGCTTACCTTTATAATGGGAGAAAAAGGGGACAAACGTGTTTTTACATACAAATATTTAATTCCATGCAAGATGGAAAAATGTGAGTGCAAAATAAACTTCATTTTAAGCCTAAATAAATTATAAATTAATGTGTTTAGAATAAAGCAGGGTCTACAGTAATTATATTGTTACTTTTTAAACACATGCAGATGAGTTAACAGCAACATTTTTACATAAGATTTAGTGCAAGGATGTATCTGCTCAATAGACTAAAGATAACCATGTAATGCTTTGAGGTGTACACACAGTATCTGTGCACATAATAAACCAGTTCTGACAAGTTGTCTTGCTCATCTATAAACTTTAAGTGCCCATTTTAAATAACAGAAAATCATAATTACTCATGGGCTACTTCTGTGTGACACATGGTGTCACAAACATTACGGTGAACATGTAATACTGAAGTTAACCTAGAGGTTTATGGGTTGTTAGTTTTTTTTTGTGTTTTTTTTTTTTTTTGTTTTTTTAAACAGTTTTTATACAATCAAGAAAAAGAGATACAATTTGTATCAACAAACAAAAGGTCATTTCTGGTTATTTGAGGCATTGCTCTCAGCTGCTTAATACCATGCAAGAGAATAAGAATTAATTGCAAATTAAAAATCTAAAATGTTGGTTAATAAGAAATGTTTTTGGATATTGGTCAAGAGTTAAATCTGTTCCCTCCAGCTACTGTAGGTATCCAAAGATTTACTTTCACTATTAACAGTGACAATAACCAACTAATTAAAACATAGTTATTTTTAAACACTGAGTGTAAGCACAAATCACCTTCAAGTTAACTCAAATATGTAATGACATGGTCATTATATTTGTTCCCTGTACCAACAGAAGAGTATTTGTCATGTGTGAAATGAAATGGTTATTGATTATCAGTACATTAACTGTCATCGCACCTATAATGGTTTTCTTTGTTGCTTTTGACTTGCAGGAATACATTTTGCCCACGATAAATAGCTTCACAATGTTGTGAATCAAACCATTTATACAGTAATGCAAATGTGGAAATGATGTTGTTTTGTTCCTTAGACAAACAGAGAGTGAGAAAGCAGCATGCAAGCCGTTATCAAAACACCAGAAACAACCCTGACTGCAGCCTCACATTCCGTGTGTTTCACAGTAAGAAACATTTAGGCAGTGTCACACCTTCTCATGAAGAAACAAAAGGCCATAAACTAGGCCTTCTCAGCTTTCATGAAAAAAACTACAGTAGAAGTCATTAAGTCCTAGCTCGAGACATATCGAGTTAGTAATGGTTCAAAATGTTGAAATATACAATGGAGTCAAAAAAGGGCGTTCAGTCAGTGCAGCTTAAAAAACAAGAAACGCCTCTTTTGGAGACATTTAGCTACAAAGGTTCCCACCCTGAGCAAAATACCAGTTGAGCAAACAATGCCACACAAAATCATCTTACTTGTTGAAACAGAAATTTTAGAAACGTTCATGAGGCAAATGCACACCTCTGCGTGGATCTGAAGAGCAAAACCAAGCAAGCTTTGCCACAAACCTGAACTGTAGCATCTCTTTTCAAGAAACAGCCACTCCTTTTATAGGCTGATCTTCTATGGCCATTTTGCATGTTAAATGCCATCTTTGCCCACAGAAGGGCTGTAGTTACTGATGAGTTTCTGCATTAACTTTCAGTTCCTGCTATTTGAGTCTGAGTAATCCAATTTATACTCAACTGACAATTTTCTTTCATCTTCTCTAATCATCTGGAGCAGCAGCTGCTTACTGCACAGCTGACAGGCAATTCTGAAGAAGGAAGCTACAGTTAAAACATATTTTAGTTTTAGCACGCCTACATATTCCTTAATGTTTTGGTCCTGATTTAATGAAGTATTTGGCTTCTGTTGGACTGAAGTAACTGTAATAAACTCATGGGGAACAGTTTTGAAATTTAAGAAATACCAACAATATTAACATCCAAAAACTGAAAAAGATTCAACATTTTACAAATTGAGTAATTTTTGTCAAGTTATTTTTCTTCAATACTTGAGGTACCAATAAGGCGGTGTCAAATGGCAAAGCTGAAACCCTAGAAATCATCTGGGATTGTATACAGCATGCTTTGAAAGGCCAATTAGGTATTTATAATCAAATTGAAAGTGTACATTAATACATGCAATATAACTGCTAATAATAATTTTGTATTAAAAGCTTTGAGACACTGAATGTGACATTGTAGTTCTTCATGAACTATCCATGCAGCAAGGTATGCATTTCCTGTAAAATACTGTTAAAAATCTCTATTTTTAAAATCTTAAAATTTACAATACAATCAACTCTTAAATAGTGCCTCAATACATATACAACAACTACTGTATACAGAAGTTTATCCTACCTTATTAGAAAATATTTACAATAGATTTGCCTACTTCCTTCTTTATATAATTTTTCTACCAGTTCCTATGTGCTGTATAGTTTCATTTATACAAAAGAGGTTATAACATTTCAACGCCCTGTTCTTAATTTGGCAACAATCATAGCTGCCAGCTGTTGTGCATCTGTCATGTGGGGATTCTTTTCCATCACAGAAAGGACAATGCCTGGTGGGAAGATATTGCAGAGATTCTTGTATGTTTGATACTGATGTTCTGGGATAATATGTGGTTCCTGTGGCTCACCACATATCCCAATCCATGGATTCCTCCACAGTTGCTCCATCTTCTCAGGCATGCTTCTTACCATTACAGGTTCGTAACATGGCTGCATGAGATTGTTACTCAGTGGATATGAATGATAAGTATAAGATTCTGTTGCACACGGTAATGGATCCCAACTAGCATGCTGTTCTCGACACAGAGGTGGTCTTCTCTGCCTTGTAGGATTACTTTCATAAAGCCGTGAGTCAGAAATGCTATCCATTCTTGTCATGACCAAGGCACGGCTTGATTGTGCAGTTGATGGATGAATATTTTGAGGCACAGGGTATTCTCCTGGACAACTGGACCGTGCTCCAACAACTGGATGCTGGGCATGCAGGCCTAAGTGGGAAACAGACTGTTTGCGAAGGGATTGTTTAGGCTCTTCAGTTCCAAAACTCTGAACTCTATTTAAGGCTTCATGGTAACCATGGGGAAAAGGCTGAAGACGATTTTGCGATGTCAGTCTGTGGATCTTCACATTATCTTCTGGACTGGCATCTGCTACACCCAGATACAAGTCATTGTAAGAGGAATAAGAATCATTACTTGTATGGCTTAAGCAATTGTCAGGACAGGGGCTTGAGTTTCTAGAATACATCCCCTGGTCCATATCAGCCCCATAATAATCTGTGTTATGCATACTACTTATGCTCAAGTTGGAGAAATCACTGAGTAAGGAATAATAGCCATGGTCCCCTAACGATTCGTATTTGGGATACTGGTCAGTGTAACTAACTGAGGTGCCATGGCTATTGGTGACTAATATTGGAGGATATTGCACACTGGACATATGTTCCAGTGAGGATTTCTGATGCGTGAACTGTGAGGAACCTGGCACTGGACTGCTTGCAGAACGAGTATTTAATGCACCAGCTGCATGGCTTTTTGGTGGAGGGAGCGTTGGTACACTTAATGCAGAAACCAGAGATGGGACAGAGTTGGCCTCGGACTTCCGGGCTACTGTTAACTTTTCCTCAGGCTCCACAGCTACTGATCTAATGCTTGGATCTGACTGACGCTTTGGGGCAATGCGTTTCACTTCAGAATTGATCTCTCCTTTGGAGCTGGAGGGCCCTGTGCCACATTTAGCCAAGGCTCCCTCACTCATTGTTTTCACAGCAGATAATTTGGCACTTATTCGAAGCTCATCCGCTACTGACCTTTGAGGCTGGTTTGCCCGTTCTGGGTGGTAATATTTACATTTGTGCCCATAGGTGCACTTTTTACCTGTAAGAAAAGTGATTTCAAGTTAAATAAACCAAAAATTGATACTACCACCTGCTACCTTTTTCTTCATACCTTTCACTTTTTCTTAATTGTAATGTTTCTGTATTATCATTGTTAAGAATAATTATATGTGCAGGCAGTCACAGACTGCTACTACCTATAACCAGGTATATCACTGCGTAAAGGGCAAGACAAATCACTTTTCTTCCTACCATTCATGAGTTCAATACTGACAACATACTCAATGCTCTATAAAACAAAACATTCCTAACACAGTTTGTGTAGTTATAAACCTCTTTTATTGAATACAAACCAGAAAAAAATAGCAAAAAGCTGTGATAGCCTTAATTTTTTGCTATATTATTTTTATTAATATGTGCGTGATGGATATAATAAAGGATATGGTGCTTCGATGGCTAGTAATGACAAAATGTTAATTAATTGCTCGCTTCACCTACCTTTGAATAGAGCACATCTATATGGCTTAAGCACTTACCATAGGGACACGGTTGTTTTTTATGTTCGGGAATAACTGGCCTTTTCCTTAAGAAATTTTCAAGGCTTGGACCATGGCGTCCTAGAGGATCATCAGGAGGCATAAATCTAATGGGAAAGAAACAAAATTTGAATTTCAGCTTTTACTGAGGGTTCAGAATTGGCAAATTCTCTTAATTTTTGAAGGAAAAAACATACTTATCATTCACAAAAGAATACATTAACAGCCGCTCTTCTATGAACTTCTTCCATTCTGGTTTTTCATTTTGAAGATCTCGATAGTTGTCATTTGATACAATTATGCCATCTGAGTCAAAAGCAAGCTTTACTATGAATCGATCATCGTAGCAAACTACTCTTCTTCCCTGAACTCTTCGAGATGGGGTAAAAACAAGAATTTTTTCTTTCTCCAATTTCCGTAAGATTTCTTGATCTGTAAAATAAGTTTACTTAAGCAACTTCTTTAAACATTTGTAAAGAAATACAGCCCTTGAAATACTAAACTTTTCCTCTTTTCTGAGAAATAATTTTGTTATTATGTGCATATATAATCCTCATTTAAAAGAACAACGAAAAAACCTAGAAGGAGAATGACATTTCTGAGCTTTCAAAGCACTAAGTAAATATCCTGTATTTAAGCTTCATAATCACTGTACTCCTCTGTAAATAACTATATTCAGGAACAGTTAGAAAAGGTACATGTCAAGAACTGAGCTTGTTTAGCTTGGAGAAGAGAAGGCTCCAGGGAAATCTCATTGTGGCCTTCCAATACTTGAAGGTAACGTATAAAAAGGAAGGGGAACAGCTGTTTACGAGGGTGGATGGTGATAGGACAAGGGGGAATGGTTTTAAACTGAGACAGAGGAGGTTTAGGTTGGATATGAGGAGGAAGTTTTTCACACAGAGGGTGGTGAGGCACTGGAACAGGTTGCCCAAGGAGGCTGTGGATGCCCCATCCCTGCAGGCATTCAAGGCCAGGCTGGATGTGGCTCTGGGCAGCCTGGTCTGCTGGTTGGTGACCTGCAAACAGCAGGGGGTTGGAACTACATGATCTTTGAGGTCCTTTTCAACCCAGGCCATTCTATGATTACTCAGTTATTACTGCCTTCTTGTTAGCTCGGAGTTAAAATGTAAGTACCGCAAATGGGGTCAAAATATATTCTGCTTCTTCAGTGTTCAAGATAGCATTAGTAAGAGTCCCTGGCGAGATACTACTTATTTTCTACTAGCCCAGCAACTAAGAATTATTCTCTGTCCACTTAACATTTGCTAAAATTGTATCTCCTCTCAAGAGCATTGACATGATCCAGTTATATTTCAAAAAAGATTTTTTTTTTTTTTTCAGATGCAAATACTTAACTGCTCCTCACCAGGGAAATTGTTTTGTTCTTAGTTGAGTGCAAGCAACACCATGGCCACAGCTTAGCATGTAGTTCTCATTAGAAAAATGACACAGTTCTGTCTTAATGTAACATATTTATTTACTTGAACCAAAAAGTCAAAGAAAATCTTGACCTGTTACCTGTAATTGGTGCATCTGGTCTAGACTGTTCTTTTCTCCATGCAGGTACAAACACAGTGATATCTTTATGTCCTTTTTCCAGAAACCAATCAACAGCTAGTTGAATTCCCCGACAGGAAAATCCTTCTTTGTTTCCATGGCTGAAGAAAAAAAAAAAAACCAACAAAGGAACAACAAAAAAACCAGAAAACTCAGAAACAGCAAACATAAAAGTTTTGACTTTGGGTTTTATTGTTGTTGTTTTTCCTTTTAAAGCTATCATGATGTAGGTAAATAAGGGAAATAGAATTTATAGAGACCAGGCAAATACAAAACTGTTATAGAATAATCCTAACGCAGAAGCGCAGTAGAAATGCTAAGTAATGGCATGAGGCAGTGATTGAGCACTGGTGGCCCAGGGGAGCTGAGGTGTATGCAATGTACCTGCGTGACCAGAAGGGATGGGGCCAGGATCCACCCCTTCCAGACTTCATTTTAGAGCTGGCAGTGGAGGTGAGGGTATCTCTCTGGAAGTCTCTGTGTACCTGAGGCTTTTTTTTTTTTTTTTTTTTTTTCTCTTCCCCCTCCTCTTTATTTCTGTGCTAACAGCTGTTGTGTTTAAGTGAATCTCCCTTGCTGTAGTCTGGAATTCTGCTGCTCTGCTGTCATTCTTGCACATCACATCACACTACAAAATGGTTTTTTCTACTTTTTCATTTTATTAGCTGATCTATTGAAAAATCTCGCCTTCTGCAAAAAATTGAGCTAATCTAAAATAGTGCTATAAAAAAGTTAGCAATAATAAAAATAAATGAACTAGTGATGCTGACTGTTATGAGGAACAGATGCTTTCAAAACATCTAGATTAAAAAATACTTTTTTTTTAGAGAGAAATGACTCTGTAAAAGTTCTTCAAGTTCCTTCTTCCCTTCTCTGACTACTCAAAAACTTGTTTTCTGCAACATACTTGAGTCTCTATAATTGTATAGAATTGAGAGTGTTTGAAGCAGCTGTATAATATCATTTCCATTTATAAAATGGCATTAAAAGTTTTTACAAAGAAAGAATAGATACTTGAAAGACACTAACTAGAATCTTAATTATGAATCTTATTCAGTCTACTTTACAGGTTGATTTGTTAAACATGAAACACAATTCTTCAAGTTTATTGTAGATCTTTTCAGAAAACAGTTAAGAGGTACCTGAATAATATACGAGGACTGTAATGAGAACTGTTGAGTCACAGCCTGAACCACTGATTGATCATCTGAGGCAAGGACTGAGTCAGCTGTGGGAGCACAGGTGAAGGCAGTTCAGCGGTGTGACAGCAAGGATTGGAGCCTGGTTGCACCTCTCCTGGACCCCATTTAAGGGCTGACTGCCACTGGGGAAGTATCTCTTTCTGGAGATCCATCCCTCCTGTTTGGAGCTTTCCACTGCAAGCCTAGATCCTTGGATATGGGTGAGCATTTCTTCTTTGATTGTCTTTTCCACCACAATAATCTAACTATACCACCCATAAAGTGCCCTCCTAACCATGCTACTTTTCCAACCGTACATTTGTTAACCGTAGAGAGGACATATATTAAACATTATGTTCTTAGTATTTATTCTACATATCTAAGATGTATAGATTGCATTATGGATTTCATATTTAGATTCAAGCTAACACTTTCTTTGAAAAAGAGTGTATATATTGTTTCTATATGGCGATATTGAGGAAGAAAAAATACTTAAGGGAAAAAAATAAGGTTGACTCTCTTACTGAAGAAAAACTAATAATCCACCCTTTGTCACACTTTAGTTAGCAATGTGAACTACTTATAAATTGCATTTGAAAAGAGCAGACTGGTAAGCCAACGTTATGCTCTTTGACGTACTTTTCTCAAAACGTTTTCATTCAAAACTGTTTACTTCCTCAAGACAGATGCAGTTTTTCATCAGCTATGACACAGCATTGGAGCTGCCCAGCTCAATATTCTCGCCAGGACTTCTATATTAATTTATTCAGATCATTCCGTTTGCTGCAAAAGGTGTTAACTCAATCAGATCAGTGATGCTGTATTGAGGAACAGTGTCCTTGCTTTCAAAGACTGGTTGAGCAGGCTCCTCAGGGAGTGTTCCAGAGTGCTATAAAAGCCACGTGACACTTCTTACCAGAAATAACCAAGAGAGCTAGCTAGCAGTGAGAAATACAGGAGAGGACTTTCCTATAGATGCCCCCACGTGTGGGAGCAGTCCAAGTAATTGGCTGTAATTAAGGAGACTCTTGTAGCTCTACGAAATGCTAGGAATGCCACCCACAGATCAAAGCAACTGGCATTTGTTTGTAGCAGTATCCAGTTGCCATACCATCCAGATACAAGCTGTCAGTTCTGTGTAGCATCCCCCAAAAATGTTCAAGAAAAATTCTACACTGAAAATGGAAGTGTTCTTACATAGGCACCATTAACTATGTTTTTTACCTTAAGGGCTACAATTTGCATCATCAATGCACCTTTTTTGAAGGCGAAAACTTTGTTATTCTTTCACTTTTCTGGTATTCTCAGCCTATACAAGAATGCTGAATTATTAAGAGATTAGCATTTTACTGAAGAGGTCTCTAGTATTATTTTATGAATTATAACTCAAAATTATATTTATTGGAGAAAAACATCACAGATTACTGGACTAGAGCGGAATGCATGTTCTTCTTGGGCTCAAAACATTGGAGAAAGTAACACTGAAACAGATTAAAGCAGTCAGGGATCTAATACCAGAAGTATAACTAAGGCTTACGGAAAACCAGCATATTCCAAATCCTTGCAACTTAAATTATTAATGCAAAAGCATCGCTAAAGTGATTTTCTGTACCCTTTTCGGATTTCACAGAATATAATATTCTTTTATATTTTCAAATGTATACACAATTTATTTCATAAACACAGTATTCACAGGTATGCAGTAATAAGAGTATACAATTTTTGCCAGCTGCTGTCACACAGGGCTCAGGAGTTATTCAGGCAGTACAGAGACTGAAAATATAACAAACAGTAAAAAAAAAATAAATAAATAAAATCAATACTGGTGATGTTGGTTTACAGAAATATCTTTTTGGTTTGTGGTGTAGCTTAGTGCTAATAGGCAGGCAAGTACCGCAGTTGTTCTCCCACTCACCCTACTAAGAGGTGGGAGAAAATGAGATGGAGGAAAAAAATAAATCCTAGCAGGTCTGAGACAGGAGTTCAATGAAATAAAAGCAAAGGTGGCACAGAAGCAAACGCTTCTTATTTCTACTTCTCATCAGCATGCAAAGTTCTTCCACTTATTGGGAAGTGGTTGCTTGGGAAGACAAATGTGTACGTAATGAGAATCAGAATCATAGAATGGTTTATTTTGGAAGGGACCTTTAAAGATCATCTAATCTAACTGTGCTGCCATGAACAGGGATTATATATCATTATATATCAGGCTGCATAGAAGCCCATCCAGCCTTACCTTGAATACTTTCAGGAATGGGCCATCTGGGCAGCCTGTGCCAGTTTTTCACTGACCTCACAGTGTAGAATTTCTTCTTAATGCCTAATCTAAATCTACTCTCTTTCAGTATAAAACCATTAACCCTTGTCCTATCACTACATATACTTGTAAAAAAAAAAAAAAAAAAAAAAAAAGTCTGTCTTTCTTATAAACCCACTTTATGCATTGAAAGATTGTCTTGGAGCCTTCTCCAAATTAAACAACTCTGGCTCTCTGTCTTTCTTTGTAGAACAGGTGTTTCAGGCCTGCCACTTTGTGGCCCTCCTCTAGAACCACTTTAAAGTCCACATTTTTCTTGTGCTGGGGAACTCAGAGCTGAATGCAGTACTCTAGGTGGGCTTTCGCAAGGGAGAATCACCTCCCTTGACCTACTGGACACGCTGCTTTTTATGCAGCCCACGATACAGTTGGCTTTCTCCTCCTTCCCCAGAGCTTTTATTGCTGAGCATGATGTCATAGTCTGGAATATCTGCTTGGTCTATTTATGTCAGCTGTAACAGTAATGTCCCTTCCCCACCTTTTGCCCACCCTCAGGCTACTGGCCAAGGGAGGTGGGGTTTGGAGAGATGGCATTGATGCTGTGCCAGCACTGCTCTGCAACAATCAAAATACTGGTGCAATAGCAATGCTGCAAATCACAACATGGTTTGGGCTGCTGTGGGGAAAGTTAACTCCATCCCTTATAAGATCCAGTACAGATCCATGTTAACCTCAGCTTGAGTAGTGTAGACTCAAGTAGCCTTGTGCTTACGCGCATCTGAATTCACAAGTACCACAGCTGTGTGAGTCAGCAGGTTAAGCTCATGCATAGCCCTGTACTGACATTGCTAAATTGCTTTGACTTCTGAATAGGCTTGATCAGCAGTAGTTCAACTTTTCTGAAGTCCAGCGCACACCATCGGCATATATTAATGTCATTTAAAACTATTTTTAACTCCCCTGTTCGATTGCCTCTGGACATTATTATTTTTCAATATTGCTTTAGGACTTAAATAAAACAAAACACAGCATAGTACAGTTAAATTCCCCAGCACCAATACAGATTTTTCAATATTTTTTGTCATTTTCTTCTTTTCACATGTTGCAAGAGGGAGACCCACCTCATAGCCACATTGCTTCCATCAATGACAATTGGCCTCAAGTTATCACTGTTATCCACAACTTCATCTTCAAGTGACAATTCAGGGCTTGTTATTTCCTTTGGGCAAGGACCTCTTGGCACCAGAGTATTAGTGGTACTACTGCTGTTCTGTCCCTCTGATTCACTTTTGTTACCAAGTCTCACAAGTTCTGCCAGAACATCATTGATGAGCGCATCTGCTCCCAGTTTATTCAGTACAGCCTGGATCTGATCTCCTGCATACCCAAGCTTTAAAGCAAAATCCATTTTGGCTTGGTATTCCTTGTCCAAATTTGTTTTGCATTCCTCTAGTTTCAAGTCTTGCGTGATACTGCTCTGTGAAAAACTTGGGCGATCCAAGCACGGGGAGCGACAGAGTGGCCGATGTGGTTTAGTGGAAACCTCTTTTTCTCTCCATGGAATACTGCTGCAGCTGCTTTGGAAGTACGGTTGCTCAGGTTCACTTTCTGAGCTTGTCCATTCCTCAGATTCAGCACTGCATTCCCCAGCATCTTGTTCCACATTTCTGTCTTCTCTGGAGTGCCTCTTCTCCATTTTCAGTTTCCCTACCATAGACCAGGCCGTCATCACGTTCAGCTTCCAGTCAGAGAGCTCAGAACTTTTCCTTCATTTCCAAAGTCACCTGAGTTTCATACTCAATTGCATTGTGTTTGCTAGTTACACAAAGTTTACACAAGACTGGAGCTAATTTGCCTTGCTTATTATGTTCTGGCATAAACAACACCAACATGAAGATCCTTTAAAAAAAAAAACAAAAAAACAACAACAACAAAAAACAACTTTTGTAAAATTTTGCAAAATACTTGACTACAGTAATTTTGTTTACAAGTAAATAGAGTTCTCTAGTCACTTCAATTTCCATGTTAAGGTTGATAATGATAAAGCAAGCAACTCTGTTGAATCTTTAGTCACAAATTAAATTATTTTTCCCTTCCACAATATCTCCACACGTAAAATTTACTTCCCATGCTATACACGTACAGCTGTAATTAATAGATCTTACTAATATTTTAGATGGGATTTAAAAAATAAAAAAGTGACCCAAAACTTTCACTAGAAAGCTGTTTTTTGTAGCCTTCTACAGCATGAACAGCCTGTCTGCTTCAGCAACACAGTGTGGAGTTCCTGTATGTACAAAATCTAATACAAACCGTTTTAGTCTGTTTCAGAAACGTTTTACTACCAGAGTTGATAAGCAAAACCTCCTTAAGTTTAGTGCAAACTGGCAGCTAGACATGGAAAAAAAAAAAAGGTCAATACAAACATGCAGAAAGGTTCTATGCAATGATCATTTTGTGCTTTTCGTTTACTGTGTCTACTGCACTGAAATTTCTAAAATCAAGGATGGATTCTGCTGCATTTTCTCAGAAAGTCAGGATACACGCAGTTTCTGTCTTATACCAGAAGTGTTCAAGGAATCCTATTGAGAGGTCTGACAAAGTAAACATCAAGGTGACCTATGAAAGGATGAAATGGAGCCTGGAAAAACAGTTTTTAAAAGCAATAGCAGTGCATGTTTTAGAGAAAATTGTCATTTTGGACCTTTAGATAAATATGGATAACTAAATAAAATTCATTGAGAAATATGGAGAATAGAAGGAATTAGTAAGTCAGCATTTAAGGCAGAACAGTAGTTCAACTACTTGACAGGAGAGTTGACAAGCTAACCAAATTAACAAGAGGCCTACTTTCAGAAAGTTTCAAGTCCTGCTTTCCTTTATAAAACGGCAGACTGAGAATGTAGCATTCAACAAGAATGACAAAAACCAATGTAATTGTCATGATGAAGCTACTTATTTCAAATCAAATTTTGCTTTTGTTAAAGTCACCTCCTTTAGATGTAGCTACAGACAAAAACAAGAGTGAAAGAGATAAAAAGGCAAACATATCTAATTCTCAAAGAGAACCAACCGTTTTAAAGTTATCTGTATGAGGAACACGATCCTGGATTTAAACAGCAATCACAACAGAAGCCCTAGTACTGGCAGCAGTTCTCAAATATACTTTTGCTTGTTACCTTTGTGTTCTGAAGAATGCTGCAGATTGATGTAAGCTCTGGATGTATGAAAAGCTCTCTTGCAAGACTGCTATGAGAATTTTTGTGACACAAAATAGGCATGACTTTGGCACCAGAATGAAGATGGCCAAATATGTCCTTTTCTAATTGGCTCCCTCACACACCTCACTTGTGCAATCACTTAGTGTAACAAGTAATAAATTCACATCTCTTTCAAGCATCTTTATCATTTCCTCCCAGGTCTCTTCTACTACTTCAGGCTACAGGAAAGAATTAAAAGTTGACAAAGTTTTTCTCAAAAAATCAACTAAATATTTGGACTGATTATATATGGAGCTTTATCAAATAGGCTGTATTCCAGCATGTGTGGGAACTGTTGAGTCATGGCCTGAACCACTGATCACCTGAGGCAAGGACTGAGTCAGCTGTGGGAGCACAGGTGAAGGCAGTTCAGCGGTGTGACAGCAAGGACTGGAGCCTGGCTGCACCTCTCCTGGACCCCATTTAAGGGCTGACTGCCATTAGGGAAGAATCTCTTTCTGGGGATTCCTTCATTTGGAGTTTCTACTGCAAGCCTAGGATATGGGTGAGCATTTCATTTATTTTTGATTGTCTCTTTCCACCACAATTATCTTTCTAAACATAAACCTGTAAAATACCACCCTAACCACACCACTCTTCTAACTGTACATTTGTTAATTGTAGAAAGTGTTTTTAAAATCTTATTTTTAGCTTCCCAAGAAACCACAATGGCTCTTAGTTACTGCCAAACTAGAAAACAATAGGAGAAATAGTTAATGTGCACTGAGGGGGGTTACTCCACTGTGCAACACTGCTAAATCCAGGGTCTGGAAGTAATTATTGGACTTTCTTGAGGGGGAAGGGAAAGGTGCATCTAGTATAGCTGGAGGGCACCTCTAACGCTGTGGTTGTTGTACTTTAACTAAAAGTTTCACCCAATAATAAAACAATCTTTCAGAAATCTGAAAACAAAGGTTATCCAGTTTCTAAAGTTCTCAATATATTGACTGGACCCTTATGTGCAAGCTATGCTACCCACCAAGTGGGAGGATAAACTTAGCATGTAGGACTTATGCTTTCTGATACACAACCACTTCAGAAGCTACTAAACAAAGAGTTAGAAGCAGAAAAAGACATCCCATTGAGTTAGCATTGAGCATTATCTTTATAGAAATAAATAAGAATGCTTTTAATGGTGTCTTTTAACTGGAGGTTTTCAGGTCTGTTGCTATTGTAAAAACAACATCAAGTCACTAATTCATCTGCTTTAAGCAGCACGTTGGATTAGATGAATAGATTCCAATCTAATTTCTTCTTTGATCTCAGATTCTTTCATTGCTGTGGTGATGGCAGTGTTCATCTCCAAGAAAAATAAATTTTTGCTTTCAAAAATGAAATAGTAAATCCCTATGCTATAGCATATATTTCACTCTTTAAAGATAGATGACCTACATATGGGCGAAAGTATCCATTGGAAAAGACTTTGCAAAGAACCTTAAAAAAGGAGGGAGGAGGGGAGAACTAGGGTTAGGGTTTCACGTGGTTCATGGTTTAGAAACTCTAAGAAAATAATTTCTATATGACTTGGCTGTGACTGTGGGCTCTTTAAAGGAATAAATACATTAAATTTCTTGTTGATGCTCTTACTAAAAAATAACTGAAGTTTAAACTTTATGCCATAACGTAAGGTTGATATTCTGACCCTGTTATTAGCACTCCATGTCTTTGTTTTTCTGTACTGAGGACTCCACATCTGAATGTAGTATTCCAGGTGAGGCCTCACCAGTGCAGAGTAGAGGAGCAGGATCATCTGTGTCGACCTGCCAACCATGCTTCTTTTTATGCAGCTCAGGATATGGTTGGCTTTCTGGGCTGTGACTGTACACTGCTGATTGATGTCCAGCTTATCATCCACCACAACCCCCAAGTCCTTTTTGGCAAGGCTGTGCTAAATTTTTTTGACCCCCAGCTTGTTTTAATAGTGGGGGTTGCCATGACCAAGGTGCAAGACTTTGTACCTGGCTTTGTTGAACCTCATGAGGTTCTCCTGTGCTCACTGTTCAGCCTGTCTAGGTCTCTCTGAATGGCATCCCATCCCTCAGGCACATCAACCACATCAGGCATGGTGTTATCCAGAAACTTTGTGCAACTCAATACCACTGTCGATGTCATTGATGAAGACATAAGAGTATCAGCTCCCGCACAACCCCCTGAGGGATGCCACTCATCACTGATCTCCATCTGGACATTAAGCCATTGATCATTATATCCTCATAAAATTCTAAAGGAGTCACAGAACAAACAATGTAAAGACTAGATTTTCTTTTGACATGATGATTCAACCTAGTATGCTAGCAAACAAAGTCAAAAGTAAGTCATTTAAGAAAATTAAATACAGGTGTAGTGTAGCAGGAATGCTAAGTCATGGCCTGAAGCAGTGATTGAGCACCTGGTGGGAAGGTAGGGCCAGCACAGGGGAGCTGAGGTACAAGCAATGCATGAGTGATGGAAGGGATGGAGCCAGGATCCACCCCTGCACAGACCTCATTTAAGGGTTGGCAGTGGAGGTGAGGGAATCTCTCTGGAGATCCCTATATATCTGATACCTTCCAAAGGTAAGCAATTTTTTTTCCCTTTAATTCTGCATTCATAGTTGCTGCATTTGGGCTTGTCCTCATTTGCTGCAGCCTAAGAAAGAACTTTGCCACCCCACTATTACTACTGTACCTTCCATCACATCATAGTGTTACAAGCAGCTACCCTTAAAACAAAAATACATTTAGCTGAAGACTTCAAATATAGAAAGAATATATGTATTTGAGTGGAGACTGATAGCAAATGAAGTTTTTGTTATGACCAATCTCATGAACAAACTGCTCATCTCAGAACAATAAAGCTAAATCTTAAGAGATCCTATGTTGCTTAGCTCCACACTTTCCCGTTTCTTCCCTAAATCTGAAATATATCAAACCATACTAAGTGTCATGGTGTCAGAAATTGTAGATTTATAAGGGTGGTTTTTCTTATTTCTAGACAAATCTCCCGCATTATCATAACATCAAATATAGCCTATCAAACAAAAAAACAACCAAACAAACTAAACACAGTAGCAGGTGTGAAGTATTATATTCAAATATACTTCTCATTTGTAATGCCTGGAAAAATAGTATTTTAAGCTAAACTTGCAAAAAAAAAAAGCATACAACATACAGACACATGCATTCTCGTCCTGTCATGTATATATGGCTCTTCAAAGTCCTTTATGTCTAGCAGCTTCCATAATCAAAAGTGGTGAGTAGTCTCAGCGTTGTTTGTGAGCTTGAGGTATCAGCCTTTCAATTTTTTTTTTATAATATGAGAATGGATGAATCAATATATTAAACCATTTATAATCTTGCAACACCCAGAAACTTTTCCTGAGTTTATAAGTTATTTTTCTTCACTTTTCCAAGCCTTCTATGACTGAACTTCCATCCTGCTGCCTTCCTTATTCCAAAGAGCTCCAGTGCTTTTGCTCTTGAAGTAAACAGTAATAGAGTGCAAGTGATGGAAGCAATTTGTTTTATGACTACTACTCACAGATCTATAGTACAACTATAAATGTTTAACAAAATGACAGCTCAGTTGGCTAGGAAAGTCAGAAGTAATAGATGTCTACAGTGGAATAATTTGCATTGGAAAAAAGCATCCTAAAAGATCAAGGCACAGAAAGCCAAAAGTTATTCACTGCAGTTGACAGTAAGGTTTGACTCTTACTAGTTCATCTGCATATAAGGTGTCATTGTATTCATTCATCCTCTTTTTGTTCTATCTTTTGTTTCTAATCTTTTTCATTAGTGACTTCAGTTGCTGCTAGTTTTTTTGTTTTTTTTTTTTTAATTTAAAATACATTTTAAAGAGGTTTTTAAAATGAAATTGACTCAGGAAGTTTTACAGAGGGCTTCTATTAAAACTCAGTAAGCACCATTTTAGAAGACTGAACACAGGTCCAGAAAACATCAGCAGTTACAGAATCAACATACAGAAAATATGACAGTGAAAAAGAAATAACATGTTCCAACAGCAATTCAATTGTTCTGTTTGAAAATTACCTCCACATCCATACTAACGTAGTTTTCCAGCTAGACTCAAAGATTATTTTGCAACACTTGTAAAATTTACCTTTCAACTCTACATAGTGCCATTTATAGTATGTGGCAATTAAAAGATGTATTTCTATAATTAAAGGTACTTCCTGTACAAAAGCAACAACTTCAGACATCCACTTCAATGAACACATTAAGCATACAAAATCAGATGGATCTGGCATGCTAATGCTGCATATTCCCAGGCACACAGAACTACCTGCAGATATGCTGAACATACATTCACGAACAAGCAGAATTTTCATTTTCTTTCTATTCTTCCTTTCCATTCATGACAGTACATATCACTAAAACACACTAGAAGATTGAAAAACAAAGAAGATAATGCATGTATTAAACAAGCAGAATTAATTTAGATCTACATTCATCAACTTAAGAGCACACGATATAGCTTTTGCATTCCATTTTATTATTTAGTGACTTGGGAAAGAATTACACAAGTCTTGTGAAATACACTAAGGGTTTAAGCGATAATTAGAAACAAACTATGCAAAATAACGTTTTCAAATGAACCGATTAGAAATACAACTGTAAACGTCCTCTATATTGTAGTAAATGATCAGTTTCTAATTCACATTTGCAGTATAAAGCAAAATGGAAGGATGTGAGTAGTGATCATCAGGTACCCTCTGCAAAAGTAATTTCCTTATTTAAGCACGATGCTTCTATTCATACAAATTTCTTGCTGCCCTTCATGTTCAGAGACAGAACACCTTCTTAAACAGCATGCTACCGCAGCCTTCACAATCCCTGCTTTGCTCTTATTAAATGAAGCCAGGCAAATTCCCCGATTCTGCACCCAGCTGGCGAACGGTGGCAGAAAAGGCCTAGACAAGAGACCCCCGATCCAAACCCCCGCGGGGATAACCACGTCAGCTCCCCACACGGCCCCGCGCCGGTCTACTCCGCAAAACACTCGCGGAGCGGTTCGGACCACGCAGAATTCGGCAGTGCCGTCGGGAAGAGGAGGCAGTAGGCCAAGCGGCCGCCCGGAGCCCACAGCACAGCGGCGCACGCCAAGGCAGCGGCTCGCCCGGCTCGGGCCGGGCGTGCGGGCGGCGGAAGGCCGCGCCTCAACCGCGGCCCAGCCCGGAGACCGCCGGCGGGCAGCAGGGGGCGCCCCGCCGTTCTCTCGCGACAAGCAGCGCCCCTGTGCCGCGCCGGGAAAGGGCGTCCGCCACCGCCAGGGCGCCGCCGCTCCTCCGGCCGCCCCACGGCTTCCCTCGCCACCCCTTTCCTCAGCCGGGGCCTCACCCGCTGTTGTCGCTGCAGACGCCGCCCGTGGCTCCTTGCGGAATCTGGCGGCGGAAAGGCGAGGGACGGCGGGGCTCGGCGCGGCCGCGGCACGGGCCCCACGCCGACCGCTCCCGCCGCATGGAGGGGGAAGGACAGACTGGAGAGGGAAGAGGGTTGGAGGGAGGGGGCGGCAAAGCCCGGGCGGGACGGGATGGAGAAAGACGGGGGAAGGTGCGGGAGTAGGGTTCAGCGCCGGCGGGAGCGCGGAGGCCGCTGCCTCCGCCTCATCTCTGCCGGGCCAACGCCGCTGCCCGGGCGCTGTCGCTTAGCAACCACGCCCAGCCCCCGCCGCTGCAGGCGCCCGACTCCTCGCGGCGCCCGCGCGCTCCCGGAGGCAGCGCACGCGCCGCCCGCCCGCAGGAACGCGCTCCGGCCCGGCGCAAAGGCGGTGCAGGCGCCTATCCCGCCCCACACGGCGGGGCGAGCGGCGGGCGCGGGCGGCCGCAGTTACGCGCGGCGCTACCTGGCGTGCTCCGGTGCTTCTCGGGCTCGTTTCGGCAAAGAAGGCCGCCATTAAGTTATTCTCTTGCTCGTAACCAACGTCGTACAGCTCAAGAGTCCCTTGGAAATAAGTCCTCGAGTGGTTGATGTTCTCGAGTTACATAAAAGAATGGGGAAAAGGCTATCTGGTGCCTTTATTGAAATCAGTGTGGTTGGGGGAAGGATGACATGCAGTAGTAGAGGCATTTTCCCAGTTTTTCAGATTAATGGGATGGAAGATGAAATAAAAGACGTGACTGAATACTGGGGTGCATTACTAAGAGTGTGGCCAGCAGATCAAGGGAAGTGATCCTCCCCCTCTACTCTGCTGTGGTGAGGTTGCGTTTAGACTGTTGTGTCCAGTTCTGGGCTCCCTGGTTCAAAAAAGACAGGGATCTCCTAGAAGTCCAGCAGACGGCCACAAAGATGGTGAAGGGCCTGAAGCATCTCCCGTGTGAGGAAAGGCTGAGTAACCTGGATCTGTTCAGCCTGGGGAAAAGAAGACAGAGGGGGGATCTGATATATGTTTATAAATACTGAAGGGAGATTGGAGGCAAATGGATGAGGCCAGTCTCTTCTTGATGGAGCGTAGCGTTAGGACAAGGACTAATGGCCTAAAACTTGAACATTGGAAGTTCTGTACTCACACATGGAAGAACTTCTTTAGGAGAGGGGTGACGGAGCACTGGAACAGGTTGCCCAGGGAGATTGTGGAGTCTCCTTCAATGGAGATACTCAAGACCCAGCTGGATGCCTACTTGAGCCACGTGTTGTAGAATACCTGCTTTAGCAGGGGAGTTGGACTCTGACCTCTTGAGGTTCCTTCCAATCCCTGCAACTCTGTGATTCTGCGAAATTTAGGTATACTTAGGCTCACCTTTGAAATGTGCCGAGTACCATAACGCAGGAGTGTGAACTGCCAGATCTAAGCTATTGATGGATATTCTCACAGCATACTTTGAAGGATTAACCAGAGAAATCACCGATGCTTCAAGAGCTGATAAAATTATCTTAAGATCTCAGAGCTGGCATACTGTTTGCATCTGTCAGCGTTGCTTGTGACTGCCTCTGGCTTCCTAAATCATCTTGAAAACACCATTTCACTGCTGAATCACGGCCTGAACCTCTGATTAATCACCTGAATCAAGCACTGAGTCAGCCACAGGAGCACAGGTGAAGGCAATTCAGCCACGCTGCTGGAAAGGGTGAAGCCTGGCTGCACATCTCTGAGAACCCCATTTAAAACCTGACCACCAGTGGGGAAGGATCTCTTCTGGAGGTCCACTCCACTGGAGATTTTCACGTGAGCCCAGGATACAGGGTGAGCGTACCTATCATTTCTGTTTCCTGCTTTGGTGTAACAGCTATGTAGCCAGGCTCTCTGCTATACCAGAACATCTGTGCATTCATTATTTGTACAACAAGTGTTAGAATTTTCATGAATGACCTTTGAGTGCTTTCTCTGGCATGAACACCTATTGAGGACACTTGAATTCATGTTCATGTACGATAGCTCATTCAGTCCCGAGGAGGGAATGTCTGAGAGGACACTGAAGAAGATGACAAGAAGCAGGTTGTTGTAGTAGAAGGCTATAAGCCACATAACTCATCGCTAATCATTTCAAAACCCCTGCCTCAAAGCAGTGATCTGCAGTTCCTGGGTTTATGTGGACAACATTATGTAAATAGTTAAGAATGATACAGAGAATCCTCTAATGTCCAGATGTCCTTTTCTACTGAAACACTCTGTAGTCAGAAATTTTACTGAAATCTGTCCAAACCTTTCTGTTTGGCTTATTAAATAAATTGTAAACTTTTCTCATCTGACTAGTGGATTATTTGTTATGAAAACTTTTTTTGACAGCTTTTACAGAGAGGATGACTCTTGTTATTACGAGCTCTGTCTATTCCATCCAGAGTTACTCAGAGCTGGAGTCAAAGCATGACCCTCCTGTGGCTCATGCTCTGCTTATTACCTCATATTCTAGTCTGCTAGTATTCCAGGCACAGTCACATGTGAGGGGGACCAGTTTTACTTTAGTCTGCAACTGTGTATGCAACGGACTCAAGACATTTAGTTCTGTGACCACGAGTCTTGACTCAAGCAGATCAAACAAGTGCCATGTTACTTTGGCCGTGCTGTCACGTTCAGATGCCCTTCATGTTTCCCAAAACTCTTACCAATCTTGCTGCTTTCCTCTGTGTTATGTCCATTTTTACTTGCCTTCCATATATAACAGTTGGGTAATATATCCCACTTAATTGTGCTGTGCTCACTGGCCTCATGCTACTGACTGGTGAGTGGTCCACTGTACTCGTTAGACTATGATACTGATGCTTGTACATGTAAACATAAGTTGAAGACTTTATGATCCAGTTTCCCCGCTGTGTAGGCCTTGAGCTTTCATTTGTTGTAATGTACTGATCTTTCAACTCAGCATGACCATAAAAACTGGAGAACTGGTAGGTAATTGCTTGGGTATACTGGTGAAGAATCAGGAACTTACTCTGTGGATCCCTCAGGAAGAAATCTTTCAAAGTGCTGAGATGTAAAACTGTTGTCTTCAAAAAAAAAACCAAAAAACAAAACAACAACAAAAAACAACAACAACAAAAAAAACCTGATGTTCACAACAGAAACTGAAGGAAAATAATTACCTGTGTGAGGAATGGCTGGAAGTCTATTCAACAGTCCTTGTAAAGTGCTCTGATATGCCTGGCTAGAATGTTCTCAGAAAGGCAAATAGTCACTCTTCTCAACCTGGCATTCACATACTGTTTTTCTTTTCAAAACTAAAAATGCTACGAATAGTGGCAGAAATACAGAATAAAATCCCAAAGAATAAGATATGTCTCTACTTAACTCCAGATGCACTCCTAAGCCAGAACACATGGGAGAAAACAGCATAGTAGTAATAATGGCTATAGCATTCTTTGGTTGGGGGGGGGGAGGGGGAAAGTACCTCAAAATCGCCATCACATTAAATGATCCCTTAGTGCTTATTCTGTGATTTTAATGAAATGCTAAATATTGCACAGACTTCAGGAGGGCACCCTGTTCCTGCTTTGCACTCCTAACAACCTCTGACATAACGAGGCGTGACGAGCTGATTTAAAAGCTACTTGCAGGAAGAAGGGGGGAAGCTCTGCTTTGCATTGTGGGTGTTGTAGTCTTTCTGTCGACTGTCTGCCTAGGCAGTTTGAGGAAGCTGGACTCTAAGTCCCATAGCTCCCGCTAGAGCCTACCGCACAGGCTCAGAGACCGTATGCTAGGAGGGGGTGACTACGTTGTATCTATTGTATGTGGTTTTTCCCCCCCCCCGGCATTTTGTACGTTTCACTGTAGATTTAAATCGGGAGTGAAAAGCATGGCAGATGAGCAAGAGATCATGTGCAAACTCGAGAGCATCAAGGAGATCAGGTATGTTTGCTTTGTGCTGCATCAGTTACGTGAAGCAGCTTTCTCCTCGGGGAAGTAGAGTAGTTGCATCGATCTGAAAGTAGCTATTGTGCTACTGAGGGAAAGAAAACCATCCCAAGCTTTATGATAAGAGCTAAAAATACATTTTTCTAGTTAGAAAAGGCACATCTGGAGCTGGGAAATGCCAGCGGAATGTGCAGCAAACGGCGGCAATGATCGTAGGTTTCCAGAGAATTAGCTCAGTAATACCATAAGGAGAAGGAAAAGCATGTGGGTGGGGAAGGCGGATTCAGACCCGTGCAGCTGGGGGAGAGGTGTTCGGCTGTGGGTGCTTTCTCTTAAACTCTTTGGATTATAATTTCTCATCCTAAATCTCTCTGTTGTAAATTTACTATTACGCCTCATGCAGTTGCACCATTCTCCCCCCGCCGGCAGGAGCCTTAACGGGCTGGAAAGGAAGGGGTTGTCACGGAAAGCTGAGGATGGGTGTGCGCCAAAGAACGGCGTGGAGTGTCTGAGCAGGGCTGGGACGGCTGAGTGCAGCTGGGCAGAAACTCGTGGGTGTCCTGGGGCTGCTCAGCTGCCAGGGCAGAGGAGTCTCTACTGCTCCGAGATTGCGGCCTGCGGGGGAGCGTGGAGTATATGCCTCTGCTGGAAGAGGGAAGCATCTGAGCCTATGAAGCAATCAGTGCCTAAGACTTGCAGGGAAAGATAGCAGAAGCCTTTCTACCAGCTGTTTCTGACTAGCACTCTGAAGAGATGATCAGGGCTGCGTGCTGAGGTGACAGTGTTGTGGTGGTGATGGATAGGGAAACAACAGCACTAGGCTTTTTCTGTCATCATCTGGAGGATCTGCCACAAAGGCAAGCAGCTGTCTTGCTCTGCTGTTCTGTGCAATGTGATACAACAGGAATTTGTATGTAGTGCTCTCCATGCAGCGTATCTAACAGGATGCATCGAAAGAGGAAGGGATCATAGTCACAAATGTGTGGCATCGTTTGTTCAGAAGTGTGTTTTTCTAAGCTTTAGGTATGACGTAGTCATTCTTGGACTTAGGATACTGATATTCAGGTAAGGCCTAAACTGTCAATATTTAGCAGAAATTAATGTATCTAAAGCCAGAACATCTTACAAAGAAAGTGTGGGCAGCGGTCTGAAATGAAGCTGAGAGTTGAAGGGTGAGCTGGTGATGGATAACCATTCAAGTGGCAAGAAGTGTTTTGAGGCATGACAGCTGAAGAGAGGCTGTCAGTGGGTATGTTTGCAGTACAGGCAATGGACAAAAGAGCCACTGCCTGGCTTTGCACAAAAGTTGCTGCAGAGGTGTCTTTCTGCCTGGTGTTAGCACCTTTAATAAGCGCTTTTTACCCATGTAAAAAGCTGAGGAATGTGTCTAACATTCCAAGACTACATGTAGAAAAAGATGGGATAGTACGTGTTTTGCAGAGTAAGAACAGTGCTTTTCTACTCAGATATTAGGCATGCTCTTTTAAAATATACATGTAGATATGACCTGTTTGAGGTCCAATTATTATAATACTGAATTTAAATATCTAATTAAATGGCGCATTCTGTTTTCTGATAATGTCTTTAAGTAGTACATTAACACTGCAATTAAGACATTTCTTAGATTAGTTTATGGTATAAGATGCTGAATGTGACATGAATAGCTTTACTAGATGATGATGTATTAATAAATTTGCTTGAACGTAAATTAAAACAAACAGAAATCCTGCTTCAGGCACTGATGTCAATTTTGAGTTTCCTTTCACAAAGTGTGGTCAAAAAACTACCTATTTAAAATAGGTACCTGCATCCTTTCATTCTATGAAGAAATTCATTTAAAATAACTATGTACTTTGTAAGCATAAGAAAGTCTCACCTTTGATAGATTTGGCAGGCTTTAATTTGCATTCAGGGTACTATTCTACAAGCAGAGAAAACCTTGCTATTGAAATAAAAGAAATTGCTTATTTTTGTTGGTGCTCTCTGTCGTATATTAAAGGCAGCTCTGGTGGGTTTTTGATGGGATTCTAAAATCTGATTCTGAAAATCTACTTTCCTAGATGTCTACAAATATACACAATTAGTATGGAATTACTGCTGTCAGTAAAGTATAAGCCTCCAGTCCAGACATACCTGCACATACTTACTGATATGCATTATGTAAATTAACTTAATCGTAGCTGTAAAATTAAGCAAATGTGTAAAGACTGGAACTCAGTGTTCTGACCAGGAGAAGATCAGAGGGTGTGTGTGAACTTATCCACAGCAGATGCCAGCTTCACTGCTTAAAGTCATACTGGGACGCAATTAGTTACTGCTGCTATCATTGCAGTCTAAGAACTTAAATAGAAGGGTAAAGAATAAGAGGGCAGATTTCATTAGGCAGTATAGAAATCACAATATTGTTTTTTGTTTCAAAGCGTCATTGCCTGTTATCTGATGTTAATATAAAGGGCTTTAGTTGTGTGCACTTTCTCTTTCCTTATACCAAAAGCTAATCATTTGAACTGAAATAATCCCCTGCAACTCATTCAGTGTAGCAGTTTGGCAGAGGATAGCTGTCAGTGCCTAGTAACAGTGTGGAAGGTAATCTATTTCCATCCTGTTAGGTGAATGTGTGTCATAAACACAAGAGTGGAAACTTAGAACAAATCCTCCTAGTTTCACTGATCAAAGCTGCCACTACTAAATGAATGCTTTAAATAAATGATGTCTGGTGAAAACAAGCGTAAATGTTTGGATTATACTTTTCATGGGGTATTTCCATGTATAAAATGGAGGATAGCAATCATCTCTTTTGCTAATATAACTCCAACATTTATATGGCTAGTAGAGCAAATGGGGAAAAAAAAAAAAAAAAAAAAAAAAAAGAAAACTTGCCAAATCTTTATCCATAAATTCCATTTCAAAATTGAATTATTCATCTATAAAAATTGGGTAAGTGTAAGTGCAATTCATTTTTGTTCAAGGGCTTTTTTTTTTTTTTTAAGTCATATAGTGTACATTTTAAGAAACTTTACATATTTAGGTAATTTCCTCCTCTAGCTATGTGACATGTCATCTTCACCTTACTTTTGATTTGATTCCTAATCAAGTTTCTAAAGTTGGAAAATACCTCTAAGATCATCTAGTCCAACTGTCTACCCCACAATATTGCCCACTAAACCATGTCCTTAAGTACTGCATTTACCCTTCGCTTGAGCACCTCCAGGGTGGGTGACCTATACCACTTCCTTGGGCTACCTGGTCCAATTCCTAACCATTCTATCTGAGAAGAAATTCTTCCTAATATCCATCATATTGGCAAAATTATTTATGATACTATTTTTATCTATTGCAGCTTCATAAGCTCCTGAAGTGAGAGAGGGAACAACTGAAGCTGTAATTCTTGGAATAGATGGCCACAGTTGGTTGTCCCAGGGACTGAGCCAGCTTTCTACCATGGTCTTCAGCAATTGGTGAAAGCCTGCTGTGCCAATTCCCTCTGCCAGTGGTGTCTCAGACAGTCAATAAAAGGATTACAAAAACTTGGGGCATAAGCATATGTTGCACTAATTGAGGCTCATTTGGAAAACAAGGGGACTGAGAGGATTCACAGTCAGTATGAGCGTACCCAAGAAGGAGGGTGACTGAGGGTAAGCTCTGGTCAAGGAATAGAATCTATTATAGATGTCTACCATGTACTTTAAAGAATAGTCCTCAGGCTAGCTCTAAAATTTTGTTGGAATGAGAGAAAACAGAAACTCTGTTAAAGCCAAAGATAACGAGGAAGACCTGAGATGCTACTGTGCCATTAGTGTAATAGTGGGATCTTGCTATTAAGCAAACAGAACAGAGGGAGGATTTCTACTTGTACTTCTGATGTGCCCCCGCAGATAAGTAGAATGCGCTTCTAACTGTGAAATTTGATGCAATAAGAGCGAGAAAGGATGCTCTTCTTGAAACAGGGCCTTCTCAAAGTCTGGGCATTGTGGGAAAGGAAGTCATGCACCCTTTTCTAAGATTGGGGTGAAATCCATGTTCTTAGATTTTACTGTTGATCTGATAGTCAGCTTCCTGTAATCTACAGAGTACATTTTAGTCAGCCTTACTGCTTATGTTGAAACTGAATCAAACTTGTTACACTTTGCATGAGGCCAAGGAAACTTAAGTACAAACACAAACTCCCTTTTCCCCTGCCCTTTTTTACACTGTGTCTATAGGAAGTCTACTGTGTAATGAACTTGGAAACAAATCTGGAGATAGTTGTAGTAGGTGTTACATAACTAAAAAGGAATTCTGCATTCTTGTTTGTTTCATAGAAGGTGAAGCAAGGGATCTTAGAACTCTTTATTATGTGCTTGAAAAGTGACATTGTAGGCTGTTCTTAGAAACACTTAAGTATTGTTGACTTATTGGTTATGGTGTGTCATATTCTGACTTTCGGTACAGAGAAAATAACTGACAAGTCTCAAATGTGACCAAGAGCAAGAACGTGGTGTTTGCTCTGCTCAGCAAATTGGACAACTGCTGGATCACAACAGCTTCTTAAAAATGTCCGATGACTGAAATTCACGCCCTTTGATTTCTAGCTTTGAAGACAGAGATGAACTTGGTTTCTAAACATTTTTATTACAGATTGGCAAAAAATTAAAATAAAAAGAACCGGAATGCAGGATGTATGCAGAAACATTTACAAATATGTGAAAGGTACTAAATAAGTCTTATTTTTCCTGCTTCGTGCATTTAATCATCTAAAGTGTGATGCCTCACAAAAATATTTTGCGATTACTTACTGTTGTCCCTTTGTATTTGTAATTATTGTCGGGATCCAGAAATAAGACTTTGCAGATGGAAAAAATAAAGGCACGTCTAAAAGCAGAGTTTGAAGCCCTGGAGTCTGAGGAGAGGCACCTGAAAGAATACAAACAAGAAATGGACCTGCTGCTGCAAGAGAAGATGGCACATGTGGAGGAGCTGCGTCTGATCCATGCTGATATTAATGTGGTATGCAACAGTCCTGATGCAGACAGTCTGTGACAGTTGTATGCGAATAAGGCCGCAAGTTGTAGAATTGCACGTGTCAATGTATGATTACTGGTTCAGTTATTTGGACTTTACAACGCAACACCATTCTAGGATTCTACAAAGTAAATTTAATCTAGGATTTTTTTTTTCCCCCGTCTGCTTTGGCTGAGATATTTTATGATGTTAGCATGGAAAGCATATGGATTAAGGGGCTAGGTGACAAAGTCCATTGTAGAATTTCACCAGTAGTCATAGTAACTTCATCCTGGTGTCCCATAGAAAATGATTCTTTTAGTCTTTTCTCATTTAGCAGCTAGAGGCAGTTAGTTGGAATTTTTGACTGTTTTTTGTTTTGGAAGAAAAAGTATTTTAGGAAAATGTATGATATTTGTGAAGCTGTTAGAAAGAGCTGATCTTCATCTTTGAGTGGAACCACCAGACATTACCTCAGTACAGTAAGAAACACCAGCCTAAAGGAAATTAATACAAATTAGAGAAAAACAGCTTATAAAGAAGGAATATTAATCAATTAGAAGAGCTAAGTGGAGAGTTCATTACGTTAGGGCACTGATGTGACTGTACAGTGATTTTTTTTTAGTCTGAAGGTATCTGTGCTTTGCACCAGAGATAAAGCATTCTCACACTACAAGCAAGTACAAGCTATGCTCTGGATGAACAGACTGCAAATATTTTTCACTTGAAGTTTCTGTTCCTCTACCCAGTTGCATAACTTTTCTCAGTAAGTTTCATTCTCTCTCTTTTCTCTAACATTGTCTTTTTCTGCCTCTTTTTCCATTTACTGCAGTAAGAGAAACAGGAACCTTTTCTTAGCTTGCTAATTCTAAACAAAACTCTTTGCTATTGTATTGCTTCCAATCTCTTTTAACTTGGGTGAGAAAAAGCTTTTCTTTTTGACACAGTTTCTTTGCTCGGAAAGCTATTGAAAGGATAGTCCTTTTAAAACTATATTCATCCTTCTGTTTCAGATGGAGAATACTATCAAGCAGTCTGAGAATGATCTCAATAAACTCTTGGAATCTACTCGTCGCCTGCATGAGGAGTACAAACCCCTGAAGGAGCACGTAGATGCTCTGCGAATGACACTGGGCTTGCAGAGGCTGCCAGACTTGTGTGAGGAAGAAGAGAAACTGTCCCTTGAGTAAGTCTCCAAAGCAAACGCTGTCTGGCTTTACACCATTTTTTGATTCTACTGATTATTTTGCCGTTTTATTTTTGTTAACAGATGGAAGAAAGGACTTAAGAGGCATTGGATTTTTTCAGAAATACAGTTTTCTATTGAAAGCAGCTTGAAACTACAAAGAATATATAAATCTGTTGCATTAAAATATTAACTTTAACAGAATAAAATATAAAAATAGGTTTTCATAAGTGAATCTAACACTATTAAAGATTAACTATGTACATTATATATTTTATAGCCTATTAGATTTATATTCAGTTATAAATCAAGATGTATTAGAAACTGAAAGTTATTGCCATTCTTCTGAAATCTGATGTGTGTTATATTTACAGATTAAACGTGTCTAAACATAGTCAACTTGACTCTGATGGAGGAACATAACATGGAAATATAAATCATTATACTTTAACACAAAATATTCCATAAAATAATGGTGTAGTCCAGAATTTGCTTATTTTTAATTATTTATTTTTTATTGGTCTAGCTACTTTGAAAAGCAGAAAGCTGAATGGCAGACAGAACCACAGGAGCCTCCCATCCCAGAGTCTCTGGCTGCAGCTGCAGCAGCTGCCCAACAGCTGCAAGTGGCTAGGAAGCAAGATACCAGACAGACAGCAACGTTCAGACAACAGCCACCTCCAATGAAGGTTAGGAAATTGTGCTGTTTTTTCTTTCGTGTCATTGGAATGTACAGTGCTTATAAACTTGATCAGTATTTACAAAACGGAAAAACAACATGTCCTGATCCTAATCTTTTCTGTAGGGGTTTGTATCAGTAACAATCCCAGTAGACTTTTAAACTAGTAGCACCAGTCATCAAGGATTAAGAACAAGGCTCTGCTTTATTTGACTAATTTATGACTCGAGACTTTCCTTAGCAGTGCAAGACTAATGTGTGGATTAATTCAGCCTAACCATAAGCACTTAAGAGAGGAGTACTACCATCCCATCAATTCAGCTCTTTCTGTAGTCAGTAAAAAAAAAAAAAAATTGTAATTCTATAGGGGTATCTATCCCACTCAGGTTCCAAAGATTCACTGACTAGGAGGTTAAATGGAGGTAAGTATATTTCATAGTTATGTTCTTCATGTTTAGGTCAGCAAAAACCTTTGAGAGCAATATGCTTCATTCAAATGGAAGTTAAAGGGCTTAGTATGAAACAGAACAGTAGAGTGCTGTGTCTTGTGTTAAATATGTAGAATTCTTCTAATCACCCTCTCTGCCTTGAATTCTGTGAAACTGCAATCAGTTTGCACTGTAACTTGCGGCTCAGTGAGGTGCTACTCATGTAGACATCTTTAAAACATGTGGAAAGCTTAAACAAAAATAAATTTCATGCTGAAATTATTAAAAAAACCAGCAGGCCTAAACTATGTGTTTGCTGAGATGTAGTTTCACTTCAATGTGAAACAATGTGGAACAGTATGGTCTTGCTTTTCAGTTGGCCTTGTTTTTCAGAGACCTGGAAATAAAAATCGGCATTGCTTTGCCTTTGAAAGCAAGAAGTCTTTGTTATTCTGCACTATATTTTAGAATATGATACCCAATAACTAATGTATCAGTGCTACCCTAAATGTTTGTAACGAAAGGCTGCAATGTTGCATTTCAGGCCTGTTTATCCTGTCACCAGCAAATTCATCGGAATGCACCAATATGTCCACTCTGCAAAGCAAAAAGCCGATCTCGGAATCCCAAAAAGCCCAAAAGGAAACAGGATGAATGAAACTCAGAAAACTGCTGAACAAAGTGTGACCTTTTCCAATACCATTCCAGTAGAACTGTAATGTGGCCAGACTTTACTGAAGTACAGACACAAGTATGACCGACTCATTGTTTTCTATCAATGCAGTGTAAGCACAATGTTTCTGTTCTGTTTTGATTTTGTTCTGGTCCTTAGGATGTTTTAGGAAAATAAGTATTAATGGTGCTACAGTTTAATGTTTCAATCATTCCATTTTTTGGATTCCTAAGCAATATAGAATTCTTATGTGAGTATCCTAGACATCAGGCTATGATTATTGGCCAAATGCAATTACCACAGATACTTTTATGTCCTGTTTTTCATAGAATCATAGAATGGCTTGGATTGGAAGGCACTTCAAGGATCATGGAGCTCTAACCCCCCCGTCACATGCAGGGCCACCAACCTCCAAATTTAGCACTAGTCAGGCTTCCCAGGGCCCCATCCAACCTGGCCTTGAGCACCGCCAGGGATGGGGCATCCACAACCTCTCCAGGCAGCCTGTTCCAGCACCTCACCACTCTCATAGGAAGGAACTTTCCCTTGACATCTGACCTAAATCTTCCCTCCATGAACTTGAAACCATTTCCCTTTGTCCTGCTATTATCTACCCTTTCAAAGAATTGACTTTTAAAAGTAGATGTTAGCAAAAGATGATTCAGTTTTCTCCTGACCATTTGAAATGGTCTCCTGTTGGTTTGTTTTACTAAAGAACAAATTGTTTTCCAAGCTAGTAAGATTGCATAGCCTTAGGTATCAAATACTGTAGTTTTTTTCTTTTCTTTTTTGATACAGAGGAAAAAATGTTTATACAAGAAATCAGTGCATTAAGGAGTATACAAATAATGAATATACTGATGTTATGGTATAACAGAAAGCTTGGCTATGATGTTATTAACCAAAGCAGGAAACAGAAATGATAGGTAGACTCACCCATAACCTGGGCTCACAAGGGAAACTCCAGTAGAGTGGATCTCCTGAAGAGATCCTTCCCCCCTGGCAGTCAGCTCTTAAATGGGTCTAGGAGAGATGGAGCCAGGCTCCACCCCTTCCTGCAGCACAGGTGAATTGTCTTCACCTGTGCTCCCATGGCTGACTCATTGCTTGCCTCAGATAATTAATCAGAGGTTCAGGCCGTGATTCAGCAGCCCCATACAAGGATGCAAGTGAATTTTGGTTTACTGAGTGTGACTGTACTTTCAATCAAATTTGACTTAAAGTTTGGAAAAGGGATCCAGTTATAGGCTGTGTATGAATTACTAAAAATGACAAGATGTTAAAGCATCGCACATGATATCGTGGTATTACTTTTAGCAGTCAGAAAACTGTCTGAAACGGATACACTAGTGGTCCTTCTAGGATCTAAGGTAAATCCAATGTGTCCACAGACTGCAACAGTAACTGTTCTGCACAGCTCCTCTTTCTGGATTATACAGCAAAAATCCCCTTTGGCAGACATATCCTTGACTGGATTGCAGGGAAGTTCAATAACATGTACCGGGAACAGTGTCAACTTAAAAATCATGCACTTCATCAGGACTGTTGTGTTTTTGTGGTTTTTTTTTTTTTTTTTTTCCCTAACGAAACCTTCATATTGTTATATCTTTTAATAAGCCATTTTGAAATTATTTTATTTCAGTCCATGTTTTCTACTTTGTCTGCATGTGTATCAGAAGAATCCTGACTGCAGGATCCTGCTGACCCCTCCCTGTATCTGTTTCATCTCATGTAACTGTTTCTCCCACAGGGAGCATGGTAATGACCCAACTATGCAGCTGGGACTTCTGACTTACCTTTTTGTAATTCTAGTTTTGTCACCAACATGGTTGATCTTTGGTACTGTGTATTATTTTCACTAACTTCAGGAGACTTTTTATTTTTATTTTTTTTTTAGCCCAAGTTTTCTTCTACTACTATATTAGTATGGTGATATTGGGAAATTTGCTTGTTAAAGAAGAACAGTGAAGCCCTGTAGTCACTGGTCAAAACTGTGCCATATGGTAGGGACTGTGTAAATTCACACGAAGTGATTTTGCTGGCCAAGTCTCATATATTGCCATTAATTTTGAATCTCTGCCATAAAGTATACAAGTATTTTACTGAATATAGTCCTATAATTTATGCCAAGTTCAGTCAATTCTCTCCCATTTTAATGTTTCATAACCAAATAAACATCTGTAAGCAGGGCAGACAGAATGTGGACTATATGCCACTGAAAAGATGTAAAGAATGAATTCTGTAAGCTCTATTACCCAGAGTTGTTCTCTGGGAGTTAGTGATAATGGAGGATGGCATGACCTCATGCTTTCTTTACCACGTGGCAGTAGTGCCCCAACTCTCTATCTTCATGCATATTTCCTAACATAAATTGTGTTCTGGTTTTAAATGTCAGAGACTGTATGCTGTGTACCCTGCTCAGAGCAATTCCTGCTGAGTTTAAAGGAAGATATACCCAGGGTTAAAGACTAGCATATGGACTCCTTCAATCTGCATGCATTAAAGCAGCATACTTTTTGTGATAGATATTGTTGAAGTTAAGAACTAGTGACATTGGAAAATGAGTGAATGGCTTGCAATGAAGTAGTGTGTATAGAAGTGTAGACTTTTAGAACTGATTTACAGTCCTGAAATAGATGGGGGTTAGTCCTAGCTGTTCTTATTTCACTATTGCTATGCCAGGTTCTTTATTTCTTGGGGATCTCTAGAGTTCTAGACTGAAGCATGGTTAAGGATGCACCATTTCCTTATTTTGTATGACAGTTTTGTATTATTGCTTTTGTTTTAAACTAGCCTCTTGTGCCCTTGTGTTCGACAAGGTTTTGTTATTTTAAAAAAGAAAAATGTGTATGACATACTGTATTTCTATTAATCACATATTACTGTTTACAAATCTGTTTGCACATCTTTCTGAAGCTCAGTCATATGAGTAGTGAGTTTTTGTTGAGAAAGTCAAACTCTTACAATGAGACAAAAATCCATATTATATATTAAAGAGTTTTGGGGGCAGAGGGTTGGAGAGAAGCATTATCTTTCTTAGGGAACTAGTAATCTGCCATCTGAGAGGCAGTTCTAATTAAGGAAAACTGAAGAGCTCTTCTGTTGACAGCCTTCCTCCCAGGAGTCTTTCTTGAGAGACTTCAGAGACAATTATGAAATACTGATTCCTTGATCTGTCAGAGAAGGCAGCTATCTGAAGAACAGTTTTTTGTTACAGAACTATGATATTTCTGCTTTCTGAAGCAAACATGGCCTCTTCATTTGTACCTAAAATTCTTTCAGGATGTTTCTTCACTTCACTTAGATTCATTCTTATTCAGGTTAAATTAACTTAATAGATGCAAAGAAACCCTTGCCGCATATGCTGAGGGGCTGTTTAAGCCTTGAAGCCCTAAGAAGACTTTTATATTTCTAACCCATGGTTTGACCCCGGTCGTTCCCTTTTCCATGTATATGTACACAGGATTTGTTGTGGTTGGTTCCTGGGGTCCTTCCTCACTTTTTTTAATCTGCCTTGAATGGTATAGTCCTGTTCTTCTGCAGCCAAATGGCAGGGAGTTCACAAGCATCTTCCTATTCCTGCCACCCAATTTAAGCTCATATTAAAAGGGTGAAAGCATTTTACTGTGTAAGATGGCTTTATTATAAAAAATATAGATAGCGAAGCTGGGGTTGGTCAATTACTAAAACTTTACTGCTAAGGACTCCATGATGTATAAAGAAAATGTAAGTCGAGTTCTAATAATTGCACTTCATGAATTTAGCTTTGGCTTTCTAAACAGTGCACGTGGCTTCAAGTTACATGACCTACTTTTGAAAAAATAGCCATTGGTGTGCTATTTTAAGTACCAGCCTATTTAAGAAGTCAGGACTGTACTAGCAGTTTAAATAAATGAAAGTGCTTTCCCTTATTTTGCAGTTTGCTATGTCCCTTGAACTAGTTTTTCATTTTATCTTTTAGGCATTTTAGCAATACCTGGAGTGTTTCAATGGTTTCTGATGTTTCTGTGTTAATATATTTTGTTCCTCTGACCGGGATTGACCTGTTAACTTCTCTGTACAATGCTTTTTAATAAAATTCTGTTTCATGTCATACTTTCTCTCCCTCCTCCCACCCTTTACCTCCCTCCCCCCCCCCCCCCCCCGCCCTACTCGCTGCGGCACTGAGCCAAGTGGCAGCCACGGGAATAGAGAAAAGCATCTCTGCACTAACCAGTGTGTGGCGTAAGTCTGCTGATCGCGATGGGATTTAAGCCTCCAAGTGGTGACGCATGGAAAAGTGGAGGTAGCACTGAAAACCCAGAGGTTTTCAGTGTGCCCTAGAATGCTCTGGTGTGACCCGGTGAGCTCTGGAGCAGTCTGGTGTAGCTGTAGGAACTGCTCTGAGATTGGTACCCTCATAGCAATGTTCTCTGAAAGCAGCAAATGCCACAGTTACCATTGAGTCAAATGAGCTGAGCAGCAGTGTGCTGCCATCGCAAATGCTGTTGTGATCTAGAGGCAAGTTTGGATCAGATCACCTGCAGCAACTTTTGTTACACAGACTTAATTTGTCATGATAGGATTTATGATGGCTAATACAAAATTAAATGTAATTTAATATTGTAAGCTGCTGTAGTTCGTAAAACTTGCATAGTGAGTAGGAAGATGCTAAGCACCTCGAAAGCACACCTTTTACATGGAAATGTCATTTGATGTTTACTGTCTTTGGTTTTCTGAGTACGTTTTCTTCTAATATATTTTGTTTTGAAAGGAACAGTCACTTTTTTTTTTTTTTTTTTTTTGGTGTTCCGAATTACACTACAACTCAAAGTAAAATTCGAAGACTCAGATCCAATGTTCTGGAGCAATTTCTGATGCTGAATCCATGAACGCAAGTCTAGGTGGAATTCAGAAGTTACTCCAGGATGAGGGACTGCTATTGATTTTCAAGGAGGTAGGAGTTTATTATTAATACATAGTACTATATTCCTTTTTCAGTTGTTTTTTTCTAATCTGTGGTAGTATGCAGTCTGTGTTTGGAAAATATTTTTTTAAATGACTGTCAGGTGGCAGTAGCAGCAAAACACTGGGCTATTGCAGGGGGAAGGCCGGAGGAACAGAGGGCAGAAGGATTTCAAAGCTGCTGCAGAGCAAAGAGCTCAAGGAACTGGGGCAGTCCATGCAGACCTTTAGGATTGCAGAGTACTCGGTAGGGACAATCCCCCAGGCCTCAGCTGGATAAGCTTTCTCTGTGTGCCCAGATTGCACTGCTCCAGCCCAGAGCCCACTGCCTGTAGCTGTAATCCTTACTTCCCTCCCTCCTGCACAAAGCTCCAGGGGTTGTCCTGCAGATCCCTGTCTGCCCCCAGGATGCTAGAGGAGACTTTGGTGATGGGACAGAGGAGTGCCAACATCCTGGTTTCCCTCTGCCTGGGAAGCAGTGGGTGCTCTCATTGGATGGGTAGTAATGAACGGGAAGCAAAGCCACACTCTGATTGGTTGGATTGAAAAGGAGGAAGTAGCACTATGTTCTGATTGGTTGGTCTTTCAAGGATGGGAAGCACCTATGCCTTCAGATTAGTTGGGCTGAAAAGACTTGGAAGCAGAGCCATGATCTGATTAGTTGGGTTGTAAAGGCTGGGAAGCTGTGCCAGGCTCTGACTGGCTGGGCTGAAAAGGGTGTCAAGATTTGCTGTGCTCTGGTTGGTTGGGCTGAAAAGGGCAGGATGCAGCAATTTCTCTGATTGGTTGACCTAAAAAAGGGTGGGAAGCTGTTCTGTTCTCTGATTGGTTTGCCTGAAAAGTGTTGAATCAGAGCATTCTGCGATGCTCTGATTGTTTGGGGGTGTAGTGGGTGGGAGGTTGTGCTGTTGTCTGGTGGATTGGTCTGAAAAGGCCCAGAAGCAGTGTCGTGCTCTGATTATTTGGGCTGAAAACAGCAGGATGCAGCAATGTGCTTTGGTTGGTTGGGCTGAAAAGAGCATAAAGTTGTACTGCACTAGTATTGGTTGGGCTGTTCTGCCCTCTGATTGGGGCTGAAAAGGGGAGGGAGCTCTGATTTGTTGTGCTGAGATGTGCAGAAAGCTGTGCTGCACTCTGGTTAGTGGGTTGGTTGGAAAAGAGCAGTATGTTGCTGTGCACTCTGGGCTGAAAATGATGGGATGTGGTAAAGTGCTATGATTGGTGGATCTGAAAAAGCCAGAATGAAATGCTGTGTGCTCTCACTGACTGGGCTGGAAAGGGAAAGAAGTCTTGCTGTCCTCTGGGCTGAAACGGGGTGAGATCTGATAATGCTCTCTGATGAGCAGGGATGAAAAGAGGTGGGGTGTAGTGCTGTACTCTGAGCTGAAGGTGGGGGGGGGGGCTGAGTGGGATATGGCAATGCTCTCTGATTGGTAGAGCTGAAAAGGCCAGAAAGCTATTCTGCACGATGATGAGTTGGGCTGAAGGGGGGGTGGGATCTGCAATGCTGAGTGGCTGAACTGAAAGGGGTGGGATGTGGCACTGTGATCTGATTGGCTGAGTTGAAATGGGCTGAATGTAGTGCTGCGCTCTTATTGGCTGGGTTGAAAAGGGGTGGGAAGTAGTGCTATGCTCTGGTTGAACAGAAAAAGCCAGTAAACTGTGCTACGCTCAAACTGGTGGTGGTGAAAAAGGCAGGGGGTAGATGAAAAGCTTTGTATTCAGTTACCCACTGTGACTGGACAAACTCTTTGACAGGGTAGAGCTGAGATAGTTGAAAAACATCAAGTTCTGTATGGACAAGTTGTTGAAAAATCAGCAACATAGTATATAAAAGTACGTGTGTGTGTGTGAGAGAGACATCATACTATATACAGATGGACATGCAGTACTAAAAACATCTATATACAACTAGTTGTCTTCCCCCCTAGTATTTTATATTTAATATATAGATACATTAAAGTAATTGTGTACTTTTGTGCCAGAGAAGATATTTGGCACTGGGAGTCCCAGCACCTTGTTTTCCCTCTGCTTGTGGTTCTCACCTCCTCAGCCCTACAGGGCTCCTGTCTGAGCAACGGGAATGGTATGGGGGAAAGGGAGTGCTGGCAGGAGGGACTGCTGTAGCTGGCTGGGGAGGGTTGTGGTCTCTCCACAGATGGAACAGGACTGGAGAAAGGCAGACGAAAAGCTGCAGCAGAGCCTGATGGACCTGCACAACTCTTGGGCCGTCTTGCAAGAGACAGCTGCGAGGCATTGTTTTTTTTCTGTGCAGGTGAATTAATATTTTCCATCTGTAAATTTAGGTGGAAAACTGCAGTTTTCATTAATGTTTATGGAAACAGTGTAATTGTCCACTCAAAACTGTAGCTTTGTGCAGTGCCTGCCTGTAGATTTGTTAGGCTCTAATACTACCTATTTTATTGCATTAAAAAAAGAAAAAGCCAAAAATAAAATGTGGAGTGCAAGAAAGACATTTGTAAACAAATACACTAAAATACGAACAAGACAGAGGCTGAGAGAATATTAATATGGCCCTGTGCTTTTGGCTAACATAAGGACAGCTCTCAGCACGAGGCCTTAGCCTGAATAAGATCTTCAGACACCCTTATCTACCCATATGTGAGTAGGTATTTTTTCAGTCTTACCTGGCATAAATGACAGTATCTCATGTTTGCTTCATCAATGCGATTCCTGTGGTCTATTTCCCACGGTGTTTGCAACACAGTTCTAGAGTAGCCCTGGATTAGCTCTTTTCCCAATTTTGTCTTGTTTGCAAACTGTTCCATATTCGAGTTGCTGTTGTTTTTGTAAGGAATGGTAGTAGTGACTGAAAACACACTTTTTGAGCCAGTTATGCTCTGTGATTGGGTTCTGCTGGAAGAAGCTGCCTCTAAAACTTTGTCAGGGTGGAGCTGAGTTGGTTGAAAAATATCACATGTTGTAGAGAAATGTTGTTGATTAACTAGCACCATAGTAGGACTAAGAGTGTAAAAAAGGATGTGCTGTCACTGTACAGCACAGTGGATGAACACTCCATACTGGAAAGTATGTGTATCTGTACAGAAAGTTGTCTTTTTTTTTTTTTTTTTTAACCCATATTTTCTATTTAATGTATAGATACAGTGAAGTGTTTGTGTACACTCACACGTTGCTTTGCTCTCTCTTTTACATTTGTTGTGAGTCACTAAACCCCGGGCTGCCCAGGTCACCTGCCTCCTTGTGTTGTCAAATTTTCCTTAGGAATTCTTGCCATTACCAGAGCAGTAGATGGCAGAGATGCTGGCCATACCCTGAGTGCCTTTGCTTGCCAGATGTTGGGCTGTATGGATTCACTCCAGAATGTGTGGAGACATAGCAGCAAGAGCTGGCAGAAGTCAAGAGAAGAAAAATGCAGCAGGTGAACCTCAAACAGCTAACTTTTAGTGCAGTAAATTGAAGATTATTGCATGTAGAATGGAAGCCAAAGGGGAAAAACAATGCCTCTGGGGAGAAGTCTTTTGTATTATGGATGTCGTTTTTAGAATCTTGCGTTATTGGAAATTGAGGCTGCATTGTAATCTGAAGTCTTTATCAAAAAAAAAAAAAAATTGCAGAGGAAAATAATAAGTTAACAGTAAAATATTCTCCATCTGTAGAATGTGTTGTACTTAGGTAGTTCTTAGAGTAGTTCACTGGGATCTCAGGCATTCCTTCTCTGGCTTGAAGGCACTCTGTGTACATATTCCCTTGCTGTAATATTTGTATATGGGAAAGATAGGCATGTGTCTGCTTTCACCACACTGCCATTTCTGCTTTGAGAAGGCAGTGGCAGTGAATGGGTGAGAGGAGGCTATCATTATTATCATAACCAGCAGACCAAAGAAGGAGATGAACTGACTGAATTTGTACAGAATGACACAGCTGTCCTGGGAAGGACACCTGAGAACATGCTCTTTTTCTCTTAAGTTGAAGTTGCCACCTATAGCAGAAATGCTAAGTCTCGAAACAGTGGTTGAGTTCCTTGTGGGAAAGCAGGGCCAACCCATGGGAGCTCAGATGTGTGCAGTGCTGCTGAGTGTCTGGAAGGGCTGGAGCCATGATCCAGCCCTTCTCAACCTCATTTAAGAGTTGGCAGTGGAGTAAGGCTATCTTGCTGAATATTCCTGACTACCTGAGGCCTTCCAAAGGTAAGCAGCTTTTTTCCTTTGTTTCTGTGTCCACATCTGCTGCTTCTGGGCTTATCCTTGCTTGCTGCAGCCTAGGACTTTGCCGCCCTGCTATTATTGCTGTGTTTTCCCTCATGTTATTGCATTGCACCACCATTTCACTCCTTATTCCAACTTTAAGAGATGGTGTTTCACCACAATAATAACGTTAACAAGCTTTGTAGCTTATTTTGCTACCTTTGCACATCAAAGTCTCTGTGCCTTGCTGCAGAAAACTTGTTCTGTTGGTAAAGGGGTACAGGAATGTGTTGTTGCTGTTTGCTGTAAGGCAACTTGTAAGTTTCTCTTGAGCACAATAGAGAAGCCACTGTAACATCCCTGATTATGAAGCTTCAGGCTTGCTGTCTAGGCTGTCATTTGTCAGGAATTCAACTTCAGAATGAATTTTTTGAGGAAACAAGTGCCAGCAATCACTCACATCCAGGTTTGAAATCCCTAAAATCTGTCTGAAACTGATACTTGTCCGTTGCTCTCTATAGGCATGCTTACTGATTAGTTCTGTTCAACACAAAGAGTTGCCACACAATTAGATATGTTCTCTTCATTTTGCAAATTATTGAAAGATATTTCCTTCTCCCAAAGGATCTCTGTATATAATTTACTTCTCTTTGTCATTATATGAGCAATAAACCCTCTTCAAGCAGAATTGCGGACAGAAAAAACGTTTGAAAAATCTTCTCATATTGTTTCATCATCTGATTAGGTGTTTTGGAGATAGACTTATGACATACTTCATTTGTCCTTTATGTTAGCAATTTATCATCATGTGGTATTATTGCTGTGATTCCTCAGGAACTGAAGAGAGGCAACATGACTTTCAGCATGCCTTGGTAAAAGTCTCTCTCTCTTCTCATTTGTCCAGGGGTTTGGAGAATTGACAACATTAAATGGATGGTGTGATTATTCAGCATAAGGTTAGGCACATTTACAGGAGAGTAATGAAAAAAAATCTTTCTCCAGTGTTGTAACTGAAACGTTTGCAAGTGAAGTATATTCTTTGCACTCTGTTCCCACTTTATTCCACTTTATTTGGCCTGTGGACCCCTGTTTGTTCCTGTCTAGAACCTTAGAATTGTAATTATTTCTCTTTAATTTGAGAAGTGAAGTGCTTGTTTTCTGGTTTTGGTCCCAGTGGCATGCTATAGATAGAGAAAGGCATATCAAATCCATTTGGATTACCTGCGAGCACACAAGGACAGTATAGAGTGGGAAACAAATGTTATTTCTGCATCAGAACAAAATAAGAAATTTGTTAATTTCATGGCTCTGCTACCATTTGGGTCTTTTATTAGAACTAATAATTCTTTTCAGGGGCCTTTCTACTTTATTTGGGTTCTCTGAGTTTTCTTTGCTAATCCCCTGGATAAATCTTCCCCAACAACACATACTCAATATATACGTAAAGTAATATGTATATATATATCTGTAGAGATTAGGTAGATGGAGTAAATTATAAGAATAGAGAATTTAAGGATATATATATATATAAAAGCTAGTAACAACTTATGTATAGCCAGCGTTGAAAATATATGTCACACGTTGAAGAGTATCCTGCGCAAATTAAAAGGACAGTTCGTTACCTGCCTCAGGGAGTGCCTGCAGAAGGTATTGAGGAAGATCGGGCAACTCCTCTCCGTACTCTTTGTTTAACAAAGACAAGGAAGAAAATCACCATATCGGTATGAACAAGAACAGTGTTGAGACATCTTGGAGATGACAGGACTGACACCAGATAAATAAATAATAAATTAACAAGTAATTAACAAATGTAAACCTTCTGATAAGATTGTGAACCTGGAGTACCCAGCCAGTGGGGAAATAGGAGGGAGAGGCAAGGGGGAGAAAATAGGGTCAAGTCGTGTCCATAGGTGCTCCTGCTTGCGGGATCCCCACCATTGCAATTGCAAATAAAATCTGCTTTTATCAGAGGGCCCATCCTGACAAAAATTATTTGGATATTTCCAACAGTAGTGAAAGCAGAAAAGGCTCCCTGATGGTTTTTTGGGGTATTTCTTGGTAAACATTTTGAGTAGCACTGTGGGAACATTTTGGGTAGCACTGTGGGAATCAAATGTTGTTTTTACATTAGAATTGGATAATATTTATTTATTTCATGATCTCCGCTGTCATAGTTCTTTTTGGGAGTCTTTCAACTTTACTTGGGAGGGTCTCTGATAGTTTACATCACTTATCCTATAGACGAGCCTTCCCCAGGAACACACGCTCTGTATATAGGTGCATATATGTATATTTTGTCATACACACTGCAAAAATATCCTGCACGAGATCAAACCAGAGAACAAGTGATGGCATGCCTGAGGAAGCGCCTGAAGAGACATGGGAAGGCCTGGCATCGCCACCGCCCTGGTGCTCTTTGTTTAAGGAAGACTTTTGAAGAAAATCACCATAATCACGACAAGAAGAGCACTGAGACAGCTTGGAAACAACAGGGTGGCTGCTGACTGACACCAGATAATGTAAACTTTGATAAGATTGTGAACCTGGAGTACCCAGCCAATGGGGAAATGGGAGGGGGACAGGCAAAGAGGGAAACAAGGTACAAAAGCTGTCACTGTGTTCTTAGGGTGCTCCTGCTTGCGGGATGCTCGCCATTGCAATCACGAATAAAATCTGCTTTTATCAGAGATACTGTCCTGACAAAAAATATTTGGATATTTCCAGCAAGCACTATCTGTGGAAAAGTCTTTCATCTGACCTGTTGTTGGATTCTTTCCTGTAACATCCATAACCAGGATGTATCAAGCCAGAAGGTGTTACAGAGATCACCTGCAGTATTTCAGAGACTATATAAAAGGTTGTTAAATTGATTCAGTATCTGACCTTTTACTCCTCTCTAAATGAGTTTAAGTGGTTGTTTTTGTTGTCATTGCTGTTCTTCAATCCTAGATAAATGACATAGTAAGAATTCAAGCTTTAATCTGCCGTATGGCCAAATTAATAACGCTAATATGCCTTGAATCTGTATTTGCAAGAGATGATGCTAGTTGGAGGTAAAACATTGAGATAGTTAGGAAGATCATTTACAATGATGTTTCTAAAGTGGTGCCAAGAGTAGATAGTTACTGAGGCAGTAAAGTTCAGTTCCAAAGGAGGCTTCAACTCTTGGGCTGATGCTGGCAGCAAAAAGTTTTAGAGTATCTAAGTTCTAAGAGTATGTAGAGGCAGTGAGACAGCAAAATAGAAAACAGGTTGGGGCTTGAAGCCCAGTTTAGAAAGAAAAGTGTTTTTAAGCATCTTCAGGACGCCACCAGCTCTGATAGTAATCACTGCTCAGAGTGATTAGTCCTTCCAGGGTTCTCAACAAACTCAGGAATTCAGGGACAGAACAAAGAACTCACTGCTCTAACAAACGATGTTTCCTCTTCATCAGCCCCAGATGTACCTTGCCTCTGACTTTTCTACATGCAAGAAGACAGCCTCTCAGGCGCAACTTTTTCCAGTGTTGCTTGTTTTGGAATATTTAAGTGTGAAATCTGTCCTCTGTTCTTTGCAGGATATCATTTCTCACAGTGAAAAGCTTTCTAAGGAGAACAAGAAGAGCTCTCTGTCACAGCAATGCTGAGCAAGCCAAAGGGAGATTTGAAAGCTTTGAGCAAAGAGAAGAGGGGGGAAAAAAGTACCATCTTTTCTCCTTCCCTCAAGTATGCAGCTTCTCATGCAGCTCCTAGAGCATTCCTCTTGACATAGAGGCTTCCGTGTGTTGGTGTGGTCTTTGTGATGCACTGCAGTGTTGGGGCATCGCAGTCCTTCCCCCGCCCCTTCCCTTTCCTCCCCCTTTTTTCCATGGAACAGTAGTTCAGGGAAATGTAGATACTTTATTCTCTGCTGCTTTGTTTCCCATAGTGGTATGCTAAGAATGCCTTCTGTTGTTGACTGCTTACTTGCTTATTTTAAATACTGAAAGAAACATACCATTCTTGTTCTTCTGCCTATGTAAGTCTCCCTTTGTTTTCTTTGTAGTTTTGAGTTGTGCTCTGGAACAGAATGTACAGCTGGATCTAGAACAGTTGCCAAAGAGGAGTCTATGGGCAAATGGTGCTGGATTTCCCAGATGGAGGTCATAAAGTTCCTTGCAAAGTGTTCTCATATTATTCCTACATAGCATTGTATGTTACTGCTGTACTGAAACTTCTATGACAAATCCTTTATCTGTTTCCCAAAGGTTATGCTGAGAAGCATACTTCATGTTTCGTATCAATTCTTCCTTTGGGTCAAAAGTAGACCAAATCCTTGAAACCACGCCTGGGAATCCCACTGTTATTAAACCAGTTTTGCCGTGCTGCCCGTGGTCAGAATGCCCCGCAGCAGATCCTGGCATCAGTTGTGAATGGAAGAACTGATGACAAATTGCTCGATATCAGAATTGATCTGGTGGATATTGACAAGCCTTGGGAGAGCCAGATGGGATCTGAAAGTGGTGTGGCCAGGTACAGGAGTTGTTACTACTGTGTTGTTTTTTTTCTTGAAGTTAAATGTCTGTTTTGTATTGCAATTGTTTTGCAACGTTAACAATTGTTAATCATTCCTAGCCATCCTTGGCTTCGCTGTGCACACCTGTCCAACTGATACCAGCTTTTTCATCACCTCAGAGGCTTGCAAAAAAAAAAAAAAAAAAAAAAAAGCATGACAAAATCAATTTGATGATTACTTATTTATTTATTTACACATATTCTGAAGCACTCAGCAAAGGTTTGCTGGGTGTAGAGAAGTTTTCCTTGTTTTTTTCGTCTCTTTCCAATTGACATAATTTTCTCCTCCCTCAACCCCCACCTACCTGCGTTTTTCCTCTGCCCTCACGAGAAAGAGAACCGAGCGCCAGAAGCTGTGATGCGGCTCCGCGTCAATCCAGTCGGCGCTGTTGCTCCCGCGGTCCCTGATGCCCCCTCAGGGCCCATCGGTGGAATTGCGGCCGTGTATGTTTGGTGCCGCAGGCATGCGGGAGTGATGTACGAACGTTCTCGTCGCGCTGCGCAGCAAATCCGCCGAAATTTCTTATGGTTAGTCCTCGAGGCAACAGCACACCTGCGCCAGACAACTCATAACTAGCATTCCAAGCTACAAAGCCTTGAGGTGCAGGCGAGCAGTCAATTCCTGGACCACTGGCTCAGCAATAGTTTTCTCGCAGTCGGCCATGCTCCTTGTCCGTTTCCTTTGATGGTTTGACACTTGACCCTGCCTCGGAACA